>NC_138300.1:13597500-14197500 GCF_965601325.2 Salmo salar | reverse complement strand
GAACATTGTAGAACAATCATCTGAACTCGATAGCGCAAGTGGTATGAGATACGAATCTTCATTTATAAATGTTCCAATTTAGTTTAACAAATTGAAATGTATGTATGAAAAAGTACAGGGTGAGTTTACACCCCCAACTTCCACATAGTCTCTCCAAAGCCAGCCTACCTCCCACATGTAATCCTCTCTGGGTGCGTATCAGTGTCAGAGCGCAGACTAGCACACTTACATGGAGAAGATGATTTTCTCCTACTGTTTTATCTGATTTGGGAGCACTTAGAAACGTCTCCAAGTCTTTTCTCAATTAAAGGAATTGGGGTAAAACTGTACTGGTGTGATAATAATATGATAATACCCCCTCCCCAGCTACCTCTCAGCCCTCTACATCTGTCTATAACTGCTAAATCTGATCTGAAGTGCTTTACAGCATCAGAGGTTTATCTGGTCCCCGACATTTAGAGAACTGAAGCTCATCTGTTGAGTTTAAGTCACTGTAGAGTTGCAATATGAACCACGTTTTGATCGCAAAGATACGACAGCAGAACAGTAGCTCTGGTTTCGGCACCTGTGTAAGCCCCTCTCTTGGAAGGAATAGCATAAATGATCTACACCTGAGAACTTGGTTGAAGTATGCTCCTAATGTAGGCCTAAGGAACCCCACCATTGACTCCTAGTAAATTTACTGATTATCTCTTAACTCATCCGCCATGAGCCTTGGATCCAAGCAGCCAGTTCTTAGAATAAGTGTGATCCCACTATTGACCTGAACCTCAGCTACAGTGCCTACACCGCCTAGCTATCTGAAGCTGTTTATTCAAGCCCAAACCCCTATAAGCTCAACTGTACAGTGTATTATGGAATGAACATAAGGGATTGTTTTATTGTTGTTCCCCTAATCTGGGATTTATGCCTTGTCCTTACAAAAAGCCCTTTTTAAAGGCTTTAGCTCAGCTGGCATGTATAGTTCTCATCCTGCATTAACCCACTGACTGACCACTGCCTGAGTGGAGGGATGGAAGCTACACTCTTAGAAAAAAGATGCTATCTTTAACCTAAAAAGGTTATTCGGCTGTCCCCATAGGATAACCCTTTGAAGAACCCCTTTGAGTTCCAGGTAGACAAAGGGTTCTACATGGAACCCAAAAGGCACGGCCGGGTTCTACCTGTAACTAAAAAGGGTTATCCTATGGGGACAGCCGAAGAACCCTTTTGGAACTATTTTTTTCTAAGAGTGTACAGACAGGAAAGGAACAGAGAGAGGAGCCTAGAGGAGAACACCTTACTCAAGTCAAAACGTACACAAAGGCCGGCCAAGAAAACAGTAGTGTACATACTCTAGTAATACAGACTGGGAATGTCAAATCATTTTAGCCCAGCATTTGATATTTCAGCATGTTATGAGATCTGCTGTATTCTGGTGCAATTAGGGTTGCAAAATGCTGGTAACTTCACAGATTTTCTACTCATTCCCTGAATATTCCAGGAATCTTCCAACCATTTTGGGGAAGTTATCAGCATTTTACAACCCTAGGTGCAATGGTACATTTCAGTAGATATGTTATTTTATGGTATAACCTTGCCTGAAACCTGAAGCCTTGTGTTAGCGCCCCGAGCTTAGCGGGTAAATACAGTCTTGACGTGTGCAGGAGACCGGGGTTTCGAACCCTGGTTGGTCACATACTAACCAGGTATGCTCCCAGCCATTTGGCTCTAATTATAGTGCTGTGAAGGCCTCCGTAGAGCAGACAAGCCAGTGTGGAAATAGTGCTTAAGAAATTACTGTATGAGTTGGACTGAGGGCTTCAGTATCTCCACAGGAACCTTTTAGCCATCCCCTTAACCTTGATACCTGCTCAAATGGATCACCGGAAACAGGGACAAACATAACTGTCCTTTATTCTAAGGGGGAGATCAAGCTGATCCTATTCCTAATCACTATAGGCCAATTTCTGTCTTTCCCTGTTTATCAAAAGCATTACAAAAACTTTCTTGATGTCTATAGTATTCTCTCTGGTATGAAATCTGGTTTCTGCTCAGGTTATGGCTCCTAAATGATGTCACCACTGCCCTTGACTCTAAGAGTAGGTTGTGCTGCTACCTTTATTGCAGTAGTTTGTGTCGGGGGGCTAGGGTCAGTCTGTTACATTTGGAGTATTTCTCCTGTCTTATCCAGTGTCCTGTGTGAATTTAAGTATGCTCTTTCTTTCTTTCTTTCTTTCTTCTTTCTTTCTTTCTTTCTTTCTTTCTTTCTTTCTTTCTTTCTTTCTTTCTTTCTTTCTTTCTTTCTTTCTTTCTTTCTTTCTTTCTTTCTTTCTTTCTTTCTTTCTTTCTTTCTTTCTTTCTTTCTTTCTTTCTTTCTTTCTTTCTTTCTTTCTTTCTTTCTTTCTTTCTTTCTTTCTTTCTTTCTTTCTTTCTTTCTTTCTTTCTTTCTTTCTTTCTTTCTTTCTTTCTTTCTTTCTTTCTTTCTTTCTTTCTTTCTTTCTTTCTTTCTTTCTTTCTTTCTTTCTTTCTTTCTTTCTTTCTTTCTTTCTTTGGACCATGCTTCAGGACTACCTGGCCTGATGACTCCTTGCTGTCCCAGGTCCACCTGGCCCAGTCCTGCTGTTTTCAACTCTCTAGAGACAGCAGGAGCGGTAGAGATACTCTGAATGATCGACTATGAAAAGCCAACTGACATTTACTCCTGAGGTGCTGACCTGTTGCACCCTTCGACAACCACTGTGATTATTATTATTTGACCCTGCCGGTCATCTATGAACATTTGAACATCCTGACCATGTTCTGTTATAATCTCCACCCGGCACAGCCAGTAGAGGACTGGCCACCCCTCATAGCCTGGTTCCTCTCTAGGTTTCTTCCTAGGTTCTGGCCTTTCTAGGGAGTTTTTCCTAGCCACCGTGCTTCTACACCTGCATTGCTTGCTGTTTGGGGTTTTAGGCTGGGTTTCTGTACAGCACTTTGAGATATCAGCTGATGTAAGAAGGGCTTTATAAATACATTTGATTTGAGGGGTTTAGAGCTTGAGGTAGTCACTTCATACAAGTACTTGGGAGTATGGCTAGACAGTACACTGTCCTTCTCTCAGCACATATCCAAGTTGTAGGCTAAGGTTAAATCTAGACTTGGTTTCCACTATCGTAATTGCTCCTCTTTCACCCTAGCTGTCAAACTAACCCTGATTCAGATGACCATCCTAGCCATGCTAGATTACGGAAATGTAATTTATATATCGGCAGGTAAGGGTGCTCTCTAGCAGCTAGACGTTCTTTACCATTCGGCCATCAGATTTGCCACCAATGCTCCTTATAGGGCACATCACTCCTGTAAACTGGCCATCTTTGTATTCCCGGCACAAGACCCACTGGTTGATACTTTACATTTTTTTTATTAGCCTACCATGAGCTTTATGGTGCTATCAAGACAACTGGAAACTCTGAAATATACTAGGTCAAATCATGACGTCAGTGATCTTTCGGCCGGAAGGTTGGAGCTCTAGAAAGAGGCCCAAGTTCCCGAGTTGGAATTCCGAGTTGGATGACCGTATTTTTGCTTTGTCATTATGGAGTATTGTGTGTAGGTTGAAGAGGGAAATATTTATGTATGTATGTATGTATGTATGTATGTATGTATGTATGTATGTATGTATGTATGTATGTACAGTTGAAGTCAGAAGTTTTCATACACCTCAGCCAAATACATTTAAACTCAGTTTTTCACAATTCCTGACATTTAAGCCTAGTAAAAATTCCCTGTCTTAGGTCAGGGAATTTAGGTTCTGACCCACTGGAATTGTGATACAGTGAAATAATCTGTCTGTAAACAATTGTTGGAAAGATTACTTGTGTCATGTACCAAGTAGATGTCCTAACCGACTTGCCAAAACTATAGTTTGTTAATAAGACATTTGTGGAGTGGTTGAAGAACGAGTTTTAATGACTCCAACCTAAGTGTATTTAAACTTCCGACTTCAACTGTATACACATTATATACTTACACCAGTGCGGTGTGATACATTAGTGTCACACCGCACTGGTGCTCATTGACTCTGGGGTCGACGAGAGCTTTATGGACGCAACCCTGGTGTCGGAGCTGGCAATCCCCACACACCCGTCCCTGTTCTGCTACGGGCAGAGCAGCTTATCAGTCCCCGCTCTTCCCAAAGCAAGAGGCAGAGGTCAGCACAGCTTCTGCCCAGGTATTCGTCCGTCGCTATCGCCATACCTGGAAGAGAGCTCAAGCTGCTCTTCTCAAGACGACCTCCAGGTAACGATGACAGGCGGACCACCACTGGACCCCTGCTCTCTGCTACCATCTTGAGCAGAGGGTATGGTTGTCCACTCGGTATCTGCCCCTCAGGGTGGAGTCCCGCAAACTTTCCCCCCATTTTATTCGTCCTTTCCCTATCTCTAAAGTCCTTTGCCCCTCTGATGTTCGTCTTCTGTTGCCCCGTACCCTCCGTATACATCCCACTTTTCATGTGTCCAGAATTAAACCTATGTCTCACAGCCCTTTGTCTCCTGTTCCCAGTATTCTGCCTGCCCTGACCCTGAGCCTGCCTGGAGTCCTGTATCTGCCTGACTCTGACCTGATTGCAAACCTCTGCCTGCCCTGACCTCGAGCCTGCCTGCTGTCCTGTGCCTGCCTGACTCTGACCTGATCACAAACCCCTTCCTGTACTCGACCTGCCCTTTGCCTGCCCCGTGCTTACAATAAATCATCTGAGAATTGTACCATCCACCTCCTGTCTCTGTAACTGGGTCATATCCTGAGTTGTGATACATTACATTTTACTCCAGTATACATATGTATATTGTTGATTGATTGACTATGATTCTTATTTATAAAACCCTCTTAGGCCTCACTTCCCTCTATCTGAGATACAGTGGCAAGAAGTATGTGAACCCTTTGGAATTCAGCATAAATTTGACATCATCGAAGTCACAACAATAGACAAACACAGTCTGCTTAAACTAATAACACACAAATTATTGTACTTTTCTTGTCTATATTGAATACATCATTTAAACATTCACAGTGTAGGTTGGAAAAAGTATGTCAACCCCTACGCTAATGACTTCTCCAAAAGCTAATTGTAGTCAGGAGTCAACTAACCTGGAGTCGAATCAATGAGACAAGATTGGAGATTTTGGTTAGAGCTGCCCAGCCCCATAAATAAAACACTCACAGAATTTGAGTTTGCTATTCACAAGAAACATTTCCTGATGTGAACCATGCCTCGAACAAAAGAGATCTCAGACCTAAGATTAAGAATTGTTACCTTGCATAAAGCTGGAAAGGGTTACAAAAGTATCTCTAAAAGTCACTGCACGGTAAGACAAATTGTCTATAAATGGAGAAATTTCAGCACAGTTGCTACTCTCCCAAAGAGTGGCCATCCTGCAAAGATGACTGCAATTGCACAGCGCAGAATGCTCAATGAGGTAATGAAGAATCTGCGAGTGCCAGCTAATGAATTACAGAAATCTTTGGAAGATGCTAACATCTCTGTTGATGAGTCTATGATATGTAAAACACTAAACAAAAATAGTGTTCATGGGAGGACACCACGGAGAAGCCACTGCTGTCCAAAAATAACATTGCTGCACGTCTGAAGTTTACGAAAGAGCACCTGGATGTTCCACAGTGCCACTGACAAAATATTCTGTGGACAGATGAAACTAAAGTTGTGTTGTTTGGAAGGAACACACAACACTATGTGTGGAGAAAAAAAGGCACAGCACACCAACATCAAAACATCATCCCAACTGTAAACTATGGTGGAGGGAGCATCATGGTTTTGGGCTGCTTTGTTGCCTCAGGGCCTGGACAGCTTGCTATCATCAATGGAACAAAGAAAAATGAATTCCCAAGTTTATCTCCTGTATGCAGGAGAATGTAAGGCTATCTGTCCGCCAATTGAAGCTCAACAAAGGTTAGGTGATGCAACAGGATAACGACCCAAAAGACAGGAGTACATCAATAACAGAATGGCTTCAACAGAAGAAAATACGCCTTCTGGAGTGGCCCAGTCAGTCCTGACCTCCACCCGATTGAGATGCTGTGGCATGACCTCAAGAGAGCGGTTCACACCAGACATCCCAAGAATTTTGTTGAACTGAAACAGTTTTTTAAAGAGGAATGGTCCAACATTCCTCATGACATTAGTGCAGGTCTGATCCACAACTACAGAAAACGTTTGGTTGAGGTTATTGCTGCCAAAGGAGGGTCAACCTGTTATTAAATCCAAGTGTTCACATACTTTTCCCACCCTGCACTGTGAATGTTTACACGGTGTGTTCAATAAAGACATGAAAAATTATAATTGTTTGTGTGTTATTAGTTTAAGCAGACTGTGTTTGTCTATTGTTGTGACTTAGATGAAGATCAGATCAAATTTTATGACCAATTTAGGCAGAAATACAGGTAATTTTAAAGGGTTCACATACTTTTTCTTCCCACTGTACCTTCTGCAACCCTCATCCTCCAGATACAGCACCCTTTCTGCCAGTCACATTCTGTTAAATTAAAGATCCCCAAAGCACCCACATCCCTGGGTTGCTCCTCTTTTCAGTTCGCTGCAGCTAGCGACTGGAACGAGCTGCAAAAAACACTAAAACTGGACAGTTCTCTACATACAAAGACTCAATCATGGACACTCTTACTGACACTTGTGGCTGCTTCGTGTGATGTATTGTTGACGCTACCTTTTTCTCCTTCATGCTTTTGTCTGTGCATAACAATGTTTGTACCATGTTTGTGCTGCTACCATGTTGTGTTGTTGTCATGTTGTGCTGCTGCCATGTTGTGTTGTTGTGTTGTTGTCTTAGGTGTCTCTTTATGTAGTATTGTGGTGTCTCTTTTGTCGAGATGTGTATTTTGTCCTACGTTTTTAATCCCCTGTCCCCACAGGAGGTCTTTTGCCTCTCGGTAGGTCATCATTATATAATAAGAATTTGTTCTTAATTGACCTGACTTGTTAAATAAAGGAAAAAAATAAAAGTAGTCTACATTCATTGTAATGGCTCACCAGAAACGGGAACAAAATAACCTATGAAAAGTAATCTACATTAATTGTAATGTGTGGATTCAAGTTTATTACCAGAACAATTTTACAGTATACAGAGATCCGCCAATTCCTCTGTGTAATTCTATGACACCACAGTCTGGAAACTCTAACCATCGTGTGTGTATTTGTGCATAGACCTCGTCCACCTTAAGACTGCAGCTAGGATCATTAGGCATTTGGTGATATTGACAGCTCAGCTATGTCCTCCCCTAGCACCAATTTCTGGTTCTACCCCACTGCACTAAACCCCCCACCCCAATCGTCTGAACCACGCACGCACCCAGGCACACACCCACACACACACTTTACTCGAGACTGAAAGGAGTCTTGCTGGGCCCAACTGGCCATGTAAAGAGACTGTGGTTGGCCTGTCAGATCATCACTGGGGATCCCAGGAGTGAGCACTGCTGTCTCCTCGTTAGATAATCCCGCACGCACGCACACACACACATACACACACACACAGCACAGCGGGGAGCTGGGCACAGCTGATGGATAATGGATATCTTTGTTTACCTATCTGTTCCTAATGATAAGTTGATTAGCTGCCTGTAGGGCTGAAACAGGGTGGTGAACCATGAGAAAGGCATGTAAGGGGAACGCTGCAACTTCATGTTAGAAAAAATGATGGTATGTAATTGTCTCTAAATACATTGGCTTGTGAGTTTTTCCACTCCTCTGTCAATGTTTAGAAGTTTTCATACTTGATCATTTCAGTACAGTTGATTTCCTAATAATAATAATACATGGGACTTATATAGCGCCTTTGACGGAACCAACGTCACTTTACAATTTTAGAAATGAAAAGAGAAACAACAAAAAAACCAGAGTCAAAACAAAACATCAGACTGAACAAAAACCTGAATAAGGAAAGAGAGGTTTGGGAAAGAGTATGATGTATCAGTGTATGGGTATGGGGATTTGAATACGAACCTGGTTTAGGATAAGGAGTAGGATAAGGGTTTGGGTTAGATGTTGTCATTCACGATTATGTTACTTGTTTTTTTAAAACCTTATAAGAAGAAGGCCAACATTTAGTTATTTAGCCATTCAAAATCCCATCTAGGCCTATAGTAAAATCGTACAAATACAGTAACACAATGTGTGTGTCTGTAATGATTTGTTGGTGTTGGTTAGCCCAGGGGCCTCTTGTGGCCCCCAGTAGAAGGGCGCTTGGGGACATATCACATAAAGCTCATGAATATGAATGAAGAGGGAACTCTCTGGGGAGAGTCTGAGGATCTGATGACAGTGCAGGAAAATGACTTGCCAGTCCTGTCACAGTTATGATAAAGTAATGTGTGTTTGCGTGGGGGGTGGACATGTGTGTGTGCTTGCGTCGTGAATGTATGTGTGTGTGTGTGCATGCAAGCAAGCAAGCAAGCAAGCAAGCAAGCAAGCTTGTATCATGTGCATATGTGTGTGTACGGGCGCGCGAGCTTGCATCATGTGCATGTGTGTGTGTGCGTACGTGCAAGCTTCCAACATGTGCATGTGTGCGTGTGCGTGTGTGTGTATCGCTATCACTCCATGCTGATCTATATGTGTGTGAATAATGCATTATTACTTATTCATTATACTTTCAGGGCTGTCTGTGTGTGTGTGTGTGTGTATAGAGGCCAGCTGCCTGGGTCTCTGGACACACACACACATTCTGCCATCCTCCCAAGAGAGGTGTGGGTGTATGTTCTCTTTTCATCATCAATCAACAAGGGCACACAGTTTAACCACGACAACGAGACAGCTATGAGAGAGCCACCCACCCCTCTTTTCAGGCTTCAAGTGGTGATAATTACTCAAACATGAAGATGTCAATCTCTTTAACCCTGCCTCCTCCTCACTCAGCCACACATGCATTCATTCATATTTTGGATTTCACATAGTGAGCACTGGGCTATTAATATGTTGTTTTTTTTAAATATTTTTTTATTTCACCTTTATTTAACCAGGTAGGCTAGTTTCATTTGCAACTGCGACCTGGCCAAGATAAAGCAAAGCAGTTCGACACATACAACGACACAGAGTTACACATGGAATAAACAAAACATACAGTCAATAATACAGTAGAAAAAGTCTATATACAGTATGTGCAAATGAGGTAAAATGAGGGAGGTAAGGCAAATAAATAGGCCATGGTGGCGAAGTAATTACAATATAGCAATTAAACACTGGAATGGTAGATGTGCAAGTAGAGATCCTGGGGTGCAACGGAGCAAGATAAATAAATGAATACAGTATGGGGATGAGGTAGTTGGATGGGCTATTTACAGATGGGCTAAGTACAGGTGCAGTGATCTGTGAGCTGCTCTGACAGCTGGTGCTTAAAGCTAGTGAGGGAGATATGAGTCTCCAGCTTCAGTGATTTTTGCAGTTCGTTCCAGTCATTGGCAGCAGAGAACTGGAAGGAAAGGCGGCCAAAGGAAGAATTGGCTTTGGGGGTGACAAGTGAGATTTACCTGCTGGAGCGCGTGCTACGGGTGGGTGCTGCTATGGTGACCAGTGAGCTGAGATAAGGTGATGACCTGGAGCCAGTGGGTTTGGCGACGAGTATGAAGCGAGGGCCAGCCAACGAGAGCGTACAGGCCGCAATGGTGGGTAGTATATAGGGCTTTTGTGACAAAACGGATGGCACTGTGATAGACTGCATCCAATTTGTTGAGTAGAGTGTAAATGACATCGTCGAAGTCGAGGATCGGTAGGATGGTCAGTTTTACGAGGGTATGTTTGGCAGCATGAGTGAAGGATGCTTTTTAGCGAAAAAGGAAGTCGATTCTAGATGTAATTTTGGATTGGAGATGCTTAATGTGAGTCTGGAAGGAGAGTTTACAGTCTAACCAGACACCTACTAGGTATTTGTAGTTGTGTCTTGAAGATGGGTGAGATTAAGCTTTTAGAAAGGGCAGGACCTCATTTTGGTTTGAAATAACGCGGAGTTGCTTGCAATGTGACAAGTTTGGATCCAATATCACTGAGCCTGACAGTGAGTTTGAACAATTTGGTCAGTTATATGAATGAGTGTACTTTGGAAAACATCAACAACTGGACCAAATCCAGCTTCTCCATGTCCAGTCTCTACACACTCAGGCAGTACAACTGATGTACAACGATGGTTGTGTTACAACTGATATGTGCTACAATAGAGATTTTGTCTGCACAAAAATGTTTACACAATACTTGTTATTATTTTTGTACTGAAAAACTCTCCGTTGTGTTCCAACAGTTGTGCCATATGCATTCTACATCAGTTGTACAACTTGAGTGTGTACGGGGCCTCATCATTCCTGTTTCACCTTTCCTTCCAGGCCTTCACAGGGCCCTTACTGACGTTTTCTGTTACCTGCCAGCATCCCCACGAGCTTGTTAGGGGTTCACCTTCGACACCTTCGTCAACGACCTCTGAAGCCTGACCCCCTGGGACTCTTAGCCTACTCTTAGCCTTCCATTGATTTCTGCTTTCTCTTACTAAAGAGAGAATGATGACAATAGACAGGACTTTCCTGGGGAATCAAAGTGATCCATAGGGAAGGATGAAGGATCTGAGGCAGGCTCACAGCAGGACAGAACCCCTCAGACTAGCAGGGATTCGGAGAGGGAGGATGAGGTAAGAAGAAAGAAAAAGAAGGAGATAATAGGTGATACTGTGTGACTTCAGGAGCCGTATGTATCAAGCGTGTCAGCCTGTCCATATACTTGCCTCCATTGTAATCTAGAAGGCCAAAACTGATCCTAAATCAGCACTCCTACTCAGAGATGCTTGATATATATACAGTACAGCCTTAGATCTGATATTCTTGAACTGACTGGGATAACCTGGAGGAATATTTTGTATGGTGTACATTTTAGGACATCCCTACTCCTTATCATCGTCATAAGACCATCATCAGTGCAGTTTAGTTAAGATTCAGTATGTACAGCTGCACAGTATAAATGGGACAATATATTGCATGGACTCAGAGGCTCGCAGCAGAAACTAGAAACATGTGAATTGGCTGAGCGGAGTAGTCTTGGAACACAGAGCCGAATCCATGATATTGATCAGTGTGTTTCATATCGTTCCCTGCCATCCATCAACCCTATACGCAGTGGATAGGGCTAATTTATATCATCTGAAAGGTGTAATCAAAGATGAATGAACCACAGCATGATAGAAAATAAATGTGCACTGGGCCATAATTCAATTTTTTAACATTGTGAGTAATGGTTATGGAGGATATATTCAGCTAAGACTGAAACTTGTAGTACTGTACGGCATCCAAATTAGGAATGTCTGTCAACTGGGACTTTATAATATGGATGCCATAATACCCACTGGGAACAGACGGGTTCAACGTCTAGTTTTGATACAAATTTGGATGAGTTGTCAACTAACGTGAATTGAACGTGAAATCAACAAAACATTTCACCATTTCATTGGATTTAGGATAAAATGTAGGTTAAAAAAATACGAAATTCCCTTAGGTTGATGACCTTTTTCAAATCCATCAGTTTTCCACATTGATTCAAAGTCATCACATTACATTTTTTTGTTGAAATGAAATGAACTGTTTTTGCCCAGCGTGTAAAAATATGTTAGGGCATGTTGACACTGGTTGCCAAGTTACCATTGCACTCTGACCCCACAATCCTCTCACACAGAGTAATTTCATTGGACCAGGCCTGTCAGATCACTCACCTTATTGGTACTTCCCCTCTGTGTCAATTCCTGGTTGTATACTGAAATATAACCCGAAATTAACAAATATGTCAGTTTAAGTCACATAACTACAATGGTCAAATGTCACCATTTTTTACATATTCTAATGAGACTATGTTGAAAGTAAGCAATATTTCCTGTTTGGCATGAACTTTAACTCGATTCTGTCTCATTTAGGAGCACTGCTATAAACGTCAACTGAGGTATTTATGGTCGTGTAATACTATTGACTGTGCCTAACGGGTCAAATACGACACTCAAGGGCTGCTAGAAGTGGCTGAAGTCATAAGGCAGGTTTCCACTGACCCAGGTGTATTCGCCAAAAAAACATGGCGACTTGTAATAGAAACGGCAGATATAGGATACATTTTCTAAAGATCAACAACATTTTTATCCATTTGATGGGTGGATCTGTTTTATTTGAATAAATGATGATTGCCAGGGCACGTGATGTCAGCGCGTAACTTTAAAGCTCCACTCCACATTTAATTCTAAGTGCCTACTGCTTGCAAATGTCTTTTTTTTTCGACAATAAAAACAAGGCCTCTTTGCAGGACAAGGATGGTCCTGACTTTCAAGAATGCCAGAATTGCTACGCCTTGCTTTTCTGCTTGGCTGACAAGTTTCACCACGTTGGCACATGAGAATGATTAGAATATGGCAAATATTAGTAAATTATTGCATTCTATACGTGCTGGCTTTCGCGGGCTACCTGAGACATGAAACAGATAGGTGGGAGGGCACACGGGCTGTCGCCAGTTCATTAATGCGCAATTTGGCTAAATGGCTAATGGAAACACTTCCACCACTACATTTTTATTCGACACTGTAGTTTTTTTAAAATGTGTGACTTCATTACATCCAGCTGTTTTTATCGACACAAGATAGTTGAATGGAAATGCAACCTAGCAGGTAATTGTCGCATCTATTTTCTATGCAAACTTTGTAAGTGTGACAAAAAAAAATCACTGGACATGTTCATGTGAAACGTAGCTATAGTCAAGAGAGGGAGTAGTCATAGCCGTAAATATATGGTATATATATATAAATGTTTCCTTTTGAAAAGCCACTTAAGCGCTGCAGCCCTTTTAAATAAGGCCAGGGAATAATCTGTTTCCTCCGTCGCGGTAGATCCAGCGGGGATTTGCAGAAACATTCGACGGTGACACAGATCTACATAATCATTTTAAGTTTCTACCCGCTCCTTCCAATGATTCTCCTGCTGTCACTTTAGATACCGCTAAAACTGATTTGGGCTCTCTAATCTCCCGGTATTTCTTAGACTTTTCAAAATCTCTAATATCATAAGGAGATTATTTCATTTATAATTGATTGAGTGCATTTGCCGGAGTGCCACTTCAAAGTTGTGTGAATTAAAGATGTGTTTAAGAAGGTGCTGGGCGCTGTGAGTCGGGGGTGGGGTGGCGAGGTTGTGGTGGGGGTGGGGGAGGAAGTAGGAGGCTTGTGTCTTCTTCGTTCTTGGCAGAGCGAGCTGGGAGCGTGAGCGAGAGGGAGCTGATCCACGCAGATTGTGGAAAATTGGCTCTAGCAAAGAAGTGGCTCGCCTGTAGAAGGAAGGCGTCGGGGGATGGCAGCCAATGGCAAGCGACCAGCCATGGTGACTGAGAATCTGTGTCTCTTATGGTAAGACTCTGCAGGGAGAAGTTTGCTTTAATTTAACCCTTCCTCTTCCTTAGCTACATACTAGGTGACATTCTGACATTTCTGAGAGACTGGTGACAGGTCTTCTCTGGTAAAGCCTACCTGTAAGAGCCTCTTTCCATAGCAAGCCTTTGATAGCTCACCTACTTTTCACTGTCAAACCACACTGTACTGTCCTCAAGTGTAACAATGCTAAGTTTTCAGGAGCCTTATTTTTCTTAAGCTTTATTTTTGGATTTCCAGCACAGGGACCTGTAAATCTCCACAGGGCCAGGGTGGAAGATTTGGAGCCCAAAGATTCCTCTTTTCTTCCCCCTGCCTATCCCAATCCCAAACCCCAATCCCCAGGACTCCCCTACTGGCTTGCCAATACCTCTCAACACCTAGCCCAGATTGGCCAACTTTTTGAGGGGTCTTCATTAACGCAAAGCAGGGAGGAGAGGAGATATCATGGAGGGTCTTTAGGGAAAATCCCCTCTGGCCCAGAATACGATATTTCCTATAATTGGAGAAGCTCAGGGCCTATTGGACTGCTTAGTTCTGGCTAAATGAGTCTTGACAGTGAGGAGGATACTCTCCCTTCTGTCCATGCACCGTACCCCCCTAGCCCCCCCCTAGCCCCCCCCCCCCCTCCCCCAGCCCAGTGCTATACACCCCACCAGCCCCCTGAAAACCTTCCTCAGAAGCATTACCTCCCCCTCCAACCCCTCTCCCCCCTCCAGGCCACAGCCCAACAGGATCATAATCCCTTTAACGCTCCGCCTTATTAACCACTCATCTAAATGACATGAAAGCAGCAAGAGACTGGCTGGAACTAGAGCTGCTGGAGAGAGAGAAAAAAGTAAATTATTTCCCCCTTTCCCTTCGAATAAAGTCCCTCGCCCCTTTCACCATACAGTACTTTGTATTTCACATTTGATTATGTGACAAGTGTATCTAAGTCTGCTCGGGGCTCAAGTGGAATGTATTTGAGAGCCCATCAGGCAGACTACAGAGGCGAAGGAATTTTAAAAAGGGGGGTCCAATGTCCCCCCTCCCACCACACACACTCATTCACACACACACAGACACACACACACACACACACACACACACACACACACACACACACACACACACACACACACACACACACACACACACACACACACCACTAAATTGAATTCTAATTAAGACAGTTCCACAGAGAATGAATGGCTGGACGATCTATTTGGCTTTTTTCTTTCAATTGAAGAATTTCTGAATTATTGACCACTCCCTCTCTCCTCCCTTCCCCTTTTGAATCCATTCATTAAGTCCTAATCTAAAATAATATCTACATTTCCATTTACCCCACACACCTTTCACGTTTCCCTGTGCCCCTCATCTCAGCCCCCTCTTTTTAGAGCCAAGTGAACCTTCATTGCCATGGTACCGGTACCTGTAAATACATTTTCCATTGGACCATTTAACCCAGTTTCTGCTCCTGCTTTAGAGGGTGACAAAGGTTTCCTCCCTGGACTCGTTCTCTGAGGAGGTACAACACAGTTGACACGGTTGATGCAAAATGGCCGCTTGGCATCCACTGGGAGCTGTCCAACACACAGCGCACCACGGAAGCTGTCCGTCAGGTCTCTGGCCAAGTGTTAAACAAGTGTGAAGGAGTAACATTTGAACCTCATGTACTACACAGTTGGAAAACTGGACACCGGTCTGAGAATTTCATTACATTCTGTTTGCTGTGGACTAAAACTAAGTATATTTGACAATTTCTCAGGGAACTCAGTGTTCTGCTCCTAACAAAACAATTAAATGAACTTCACCACCAATAAAACTTGCATAATTTTTACACTGAATCAATCACATCACATGAAAAATGAATCAATTTAAATAATTATTAAAAATTAGATAAGACTTTAAGCAATCAGCGCCATTCATTGTGTTCTTGTTTATCAGATTATAAGATTTATATAAGACAATATAATTGCCCATTGCCAGTTAATCTCTTCTATAAAGAGAGAGCAAAAGAGAGAGAGAAAGCGAGAGAGAGAGTGCTCTTCTCTGGTCCACACCAGCCATGTCAGCTCAGCCTGTGAAATAGTTCTCACTCAGATGCCAGGCTGCATCCCAAATAGCACCCTATTCCTTACTTAGTGTAATACTTTTGACCAGAGATCAAACACTACACCTCCGAGATCCAAATCGTTATAGGGAATAGAGTGTCATTTGGGACGCACCCCAGCAACACCCCCACCAACGTCTAGTGTTTGATCTCTGAGCTACCTCCTTGACATCCTAAACGATACCCTGCTGGTGCTCCGTTGATCTTTCCCTCTCGGAGGTGAGATGTTAATTCCAAGGTCCTGACTCGATGTGGTCAGTAAAGACGGACCCAATGACCACCTATTGAGTGAGTTCGATCATGCGAGTTCTGGACACAATTAGAGCATATCGAATCTAAGTAATGCAGAGAACATTGCACTAGCCCAGGAAATACTAATGGACATTTAATAAAATATATTAAACGTGTATTATTTTTACGAGGTTTAAATCATTTTCAAACTATTAGAAGAACCATTTTTCACCTCTTTGGTCAGAGTAAATTGTTTTGGGTTTTGAATTCCTCATATACTTCCTGCCTTTGCTAAGCCAGTGGGTGGACTGTATTATCGCGGCCGTGCTAGAATGTCTCACCCCCATTACAGATGCCTCCACTGGGCCTTCAGACTAGAATACGATCAGCTCCTCACTGACCCACACTCAACACACTCACATGCACTCTCATCACTTTCACTGTCATTTATATGCAAATATTAGCCAAGAAAGCAGTTCAGGCTAGCTAGTATGTCATCAGTTGCTCTGTTGTTTGTGTGACAGGTGCAAACATACGATGCGATATAAAATATTTGATATTTTGTTATAATAGATACAATACACGATACAATATGATGTAATACGATACTTTATTATCCATTTTCTTGGACAAGCCATGGACAGCGATTCTTTAAAATCAACACAAACAAAAAATAACACTTTTCGGAGAGAGTGATGAATTAATCTTGATCACAAAAAGCTACTTTGCTCCTTTTCTAGCTGTATGTAAAAAACAAACATAATTAGTTAAAATTTGTCACATTTGTATTGTGACTGAAATCCACTAGGCGACACAATTAGCACGGTAACATTCTTCTGACAGGATTGAAACAAATTGCTTCTACAAGAGTCTACACGCATGAAATACAGCTCGGCTCTGTTTTCGGGGGCTGTAGAGATTGTGTTCAAAATTGTGTTCCGACTCCCGATCACCTCTCCTTTCCTGCTCTTTACTCTCTTTCTTCACTCTCTCTGCTCCACGTCCAGGGCTTTGTAAGGGTCTGTTTGGTTTGCCCACATTTTGTTTTCTTGTTGCTCTTCGACGCTGGCTAAGTCCTTTTCAGGGAGGTTTATAAGCAGGGGCCTGACTTGTGGAGAGAAACCCTTGACTGTGTTTGCTTTGGGAATAGTCTTCTGACAGGGTGCTAAAGGAGCATGTCAGGGCACTTCTCCCAATGTGTTTGGGTAAAGAGGGTCCGCTACCTCTTTGCCACTGAGGAATCCGCCTCGCCGGTAATCTGTCACACCTCCCTCCAAATAAAAGCAGCTCAGAGATTTCTCGCACGAGTCTGTCGGTGTGAATATTTACCCTGGCCCCTTGGGTCCAGGGAGAGAGTGAAAAAGAAAGAGAGGAAGAGAAAGTCGTCTTCTTTCTTGACACGGCGCAAGTCCTCTTTGTGTCCTCGGCCTGCGGCATTTTGTGGCCAGAGTCTAACCAAGACATGAGGAGGAATGACGTGGGTGATGAATGCTCTTTTTCTCTTCTCCCTTCTCACTCTCGACGACGTCGCAGAAACCCCTGACAAGGGGTATGCTTAAGCTGTTATGTACTGATCAATTAAAGAAATGATCCCTGTTTTAAACCAAATGTATTGGCCAAGAGGGATGCAGGAGATCTCTGAACTGATATGTGCAAGGCTACCACCTGCCTGTCTGTCTGTCTCTCCCGCTGTATCTCAGGCCCTTAGCCCAGTGGACACGTGCAGTACGGGGTGAAATAGGGGGGATGCAGTATGGGGGCATAGTATCGGCGGCGAGGCTGGAGTGTGGAGCAGAGGGAGGGGAGTTGGGATTTAGCGCGGCCTGTCGGAGGGCTAATTCCTATGCTGGCGTTGGGAGCGTCTCAGCTACTCCGCTGTGGCTCAGATATTCAGATTTGGGGCTGGGCTGCCATGTGGGCTGGGAGATACTCCACAGCCGGCTCCTCCCTCCTTCCTTCCCTCCCTCCCTCGCACCCAAGCTCCACGCTCTATTCAGGGTTCGTCGAAGAGCCTTGGGATGGCGTTAAAAAAGGAGATTAAGTTTCCTCCCGAGCGCAAAGCTTCTTAAGGGGGTATCTCTGTGCCTCTCAACCGCCTGGTCAGTGAGGGAGGTTCGGGGGGGGGGGGGGGGGGGGGGCCTCGCTGTGAACTCCCCTGAGACAGTGGGGGTGCAACGGAGGGGTGTGGGGGCTTGGGGGGTTGACCTGACTCCTACCCCGTGATCGACTCCTCCTCGGTCATCCTGGGCAGCTCAAACACTCTGATATCCACTTGGATTTGCTTCTCATGCTGGAGTCTGGAAGGCTTATGGTGGCATATGAATGGATCCCTTGATACTGTAGGAGATGCAAATGCATGGATTTCCTTGAGGAGGAGTTGAGAGAGAGTAGTATTATAGTGTATCGTGACTTTGTGCTGTTGGTAAATATTGATAGACTCATGCACAGAGATGTTGTGTGTGTATGTGTGCATTCGAGTATGGATTTGCAAGCGTGAGCCAGATTGTGATAGGTGAGTCCTGATATGTGTGTGTGATATTTCAAAGTGACGCTCACACACTGTGAGTGTCTTCCTGATACGATCTGGTAACTCTCATCTGAGTGCGAAAACATCATACATCGCACACACTCCTTACCAAATGCTGTTCGCTATGTTCTGTTGTGAGCTTGGAGATGGGCGTTGGGCCTTCTACATTAGGTCTAGCTCTGGACCCAAATCATTGCTTTACCTTTACATCAGCAGATACAGTAAGACCATGAGAATGAGGCAGTGAGTGATATGGATTAAGCCGTACAGCATTTGCACTCACCAGGCTTTTACAGTCCAACTCTGAGATTTGATAATTAGGTGACTATTCAAAACAGATTTATATCCATCGCCCACCCATACCAAAGATTCTGTCCATAGAGCTGATATCTGCACTTCAAATGGTTCTGAGGATCTCTTTTGAATCTGAGAAAACCTTACGCATTCCTTTAGTTGATTAGCAATAGTGATGACTGAGGTTGAATGAGAGAGAGAACTCTAATCACCTCCTCAGCTTTGTGCCTGTAGGACTGAAAATGCCTTATCTGGCCCTATTCAGAATCGGAGCCTGGCTCCTCTCTCTCTTTCCCTCTCGCTCTCTCGCTCTCTCTCTCTTTCCCAGGAGAGAACGAGGATAACTGCTGGTGCTGTGGGATTGTCAGGCCCTGCCAGACCCTGCCAACAGCCCTTAATTCCACATTAATGCAGTCTAAATGAAGTGTCAGTGGAAGATGGATCTGTGGAGGGCAGTGGCTTGATGAGGGCTGTCTGCAGAGTGGGTGGACCCGCCTGGGTGGACACCTGGTTACTCACCGCGGGCTCCACAATGCCCCCAAGGGCCCCCTACATCTAGAGGGTCTGAAGGGCAGGCTGGGGAGCAACCTGTCACACTGCTTGGGTGTGTGTGGGGTGGGGGGCGTGCATGTGTGTGCAAATGTGTGTGTGTGTATGTGCACGTGCATGTGTGCGTGTCTGTGTACAGTATGTGCGTGTGTGTGTCTGCCCCTATCCACAACCAATTAATAAAAAGTACACTAAAGGTTTCACTAATTTAGAGAGCCCTAAACACCCTTTTCAGAAAAGCGTAAACATTATGCATGCTGAAAGGGGGATGGAGAAATCCTGTCTCTTTCATTCTGACAAATCTCATAATATTTGCCAGACTTCTTTTGATGAAGGTACGTTTTAGTGTTGTCTGTCAGTAAGTAGCACTGCGAGGACAATACTGCCAGTGGGAGACTTTTACAGGCCGCTTAAATACAACCATCCCTCCTACTGTACTGTACATATCTACAGTAAAACCCCATTTTACTCCATTACATTTTCAAACGGAAAAATCCTTTTCGCTCCTTGTAAGTATAAACTCACCATGCATTGAGTATTATTCAAAATGTAAAGCCTGAGTATGACGTTGCTGTATAAAAACCAACTTGGCAGGTTGGTGTATCTGCATGTGTGTGTGTGTGTTGTATGACCTACATATGTTTAAACATATACATATTTTCACCCTTTATTTGACCGGGTAAGTTGACCGAGAACACATTCTCATTTACAGCAACGACCTGGGGAACAGTTACGGGGGGGGGGGGGGATGAATGAGCCAATTGGAAGCACGCATCACACAAAAACGTTACTCCTAAATGTCAACCATGTATTAAGAGAGCAGATTTGTACGTTTATGTCATTACGCCTACATCAGAGGTACACGACCTTTGTATCTCCCTGGCACTAAATAGATCAATTGGTGACTGACCGTAGATTTCCCACGCTTCACCTTCCAGGCGGCAGGTATCCTAGCGGTTAGAGAGGCGAGCTAACAAACCGGAGGGTTGACAATTCGAATCCCGGGTCCGACTGTACAAATTTGGTGGGAAGTGAGCTGGCAACCGGGGTTTTTTGTTTGTGTCAAATCCTAGATGCCGTTGCCTGCCGTGGCCACCCGTGACAACAGCTCCCAGGGCGCCCAGTGTGGTAACCCCCCGCACCTCTCCAAAAACCTGTATATGTATGCATTTGTTTCGGAGGGGTTTATAAGTGGAAGTCAAATTGCAGTTGGACCTTGTTAGCATTTGACCAATAAAGTGATCTTAATCTAATTTATTCAGTCTTTGATTACATAAAACGCAAGGATGGAACCAGCATTGACTGCAGTCCTTGAGAACTAGCATTGTGCTCTTGTGGTTTTACAGCTTTCAATGGCAATATATGTTGCACTTCATGTGTAAATAATACACTTTAGTCTTGAGAGTTAATAGAGAACTTTTAAATAAGAAAATAAATCACATCCATGAGTGGGGAAACACTTTAAGGTTCCATTTGATGTTTAAATCACTTCCTCTCAAGATGAATATTTAACCATGTGACCTAAAGTTTTGGACACGCTTCCAGAACATCAAATGATGGTTGGTTGGTCTACTGTAGCTAATATGACCCCTTTAAAAAATAATTCAATTTCGGGTATGTGGTGGCAGAGTCTGATATTTAATGCTGCCAGAGTGTATCTGTGCATGCGTGCGTGCGTACGTGCGTGCGTTCAAGTGTGTGTGTGTGTGTGTGTGTGTATGATTACACATTGGCCCCTTGATGGGCGTCCCAGGGTGACCTACAAGACAGCAGTGTGTGTGGCGGGTTGTGTTTGATTAAGTCTAATACCAGGGCTTTTGGCACATGCAGTCAGGTTAATGAAACTCAGTCAGAAGGGAGCGTCCCCTGATTTCCACCCCGCCACGAAGCTGCAGGTGACGGGATGAGGTTCAGCAGCTTCCCCCGTCCCTCCACCAACCCCCCTCTCTACTTCCCACCTATGGGACAGTGTGATACCCTTTCTAGGTTTCAAGCTGTTCATATACGACTTCTCTCCTCCACCTCCCAATGATTACAGTTCTACAATTTTTGTGTTGTTTTAATTGTTTTAAAGGGCCCCTGTGGTAGAAAATGACAACATTTAGGGCTGGAGTCAATCCGTTTCACGGAAGTATTGGAAAAGTATCGAGGCAAAAATGTAAAGGTCATTTCCGATTGAGCCGACATAGTTTATCGTGAATGCGGTCCCAGGAACATGAGAATCTTCTGCGAAACGATCTTCCGCCATACGGATTGAATTTAGCCCTTAGCTATATTAATAGCATCCTAATACTTAAACATAGGAATATAGCTTCAGCATTTCCCCCCAAAGATTGTGGCTAAATCTTTCTTTCTGAGATTGAAACTGTAATTAAGAAATAAAATCCTATTATGAACTTGCTCAAGGCAGTCCATAGAGTATTGACATGAGAGATAATTGTGTAAATACTGTAAGGAATAATGTATTAAATAATATCTAAATACTTGAATTTGTGAATTATTAATGGGATTCTGGTAAATTGCATTCCATCTAGTTAGCATTGGCCACTAAATCATACTGTTACTGTAGCCACATGAAACAACAAACTCAACCATTCTCCCCGTTCACCACATATTTCATCCTGTCATCTCCGAGATAGACTTTCCACTCCACAATCCTGTCACCTCCGAGATGGATTTTCCACTATGAAAAGAACAGAAAAACAAGTCCACTTCACTGTATGTTCACAAAGTACAGTAGCCTATAGCAAGCCAACATAATAGAGCTCTCATAGCAGCGATCGTTCATGTTGGCCAAGATTTAGAGATTTTATACAGATTGGTTTAAACACGGAAATTGATGCGATTTCATATGAAAGTATCTTCTTACACTACTTATCTATACAGATGTAGGATCTTAATTTGAGCTAGTTTGCTACAGCAGGAAAATAGTCCTGCAGCAACAGGAAATGTGAATTATTATGTGGATTATAATTAACGGACATCTTTGTAGGGGTTGATACATTTTTCTTAAGAGAAAAGTCAAAATTACTAACTTGGGAAGCCATTTTAAACCTCAAATATACTACATGCTTTACATTTCCTGCATTGCAGGAAAGTTCTTCTGCAACAGGGTAATCAAATTAAGATCTTACTTCTCAGTGGTGTAAAGTACTTAAGTAAAAATGATTTAAAGTACTACTTAAGTCGTTTTTGGGGGTATCTGTACATTAGTTTACTATCTACATTTTTGACAACTCTCACTTTTACTTCACTACATTTGGGCTCCCGAGTGGTGCAGCGGTTTAAGGCACTGCATCTCAGCGCAAGAGGCGTCACTACAGTCCCTGGTTTGAATCCAGGCTGTATCACATCCGGCCATGATTGGGAGCCCCATAGGGCGGCGCACAATTGGCCCAGCATCGTCTGGGTTTGGCTGGGGTAGGCCGTCATTGTAAATAGGCATTTGCTCTTAACTGACTTGCCTAGTTAAAAAAATGCAATAAAGAAAATTATATACTTTTTACTCCTTACATTTTCCCTAAAAGTACTCATAACATTTTGAATGCTTAACAGGACAGGAAAATTGTCTAAATCACACACTTATCAAGAGAATGTACATGGTCATCCCTACAGCCTCTGATCTGGCAGACTAACTAAACACATGCTTTGTTTGTAAATTATGTCTGAGTGTTGGAGCGTGCTGGCTATCCGTAAAGTTTTTTTTTTTTTAAATGGTGCCGTCTCATTTGCTTAATATAAGGAATTTGAAATAGTTTATACCTTTACTTTTACTTTTGATACTTAAGTATATTTTTGCAATTACATTTTTTCAAATAGTATTTTACTGGGTGATTTTCACTTTTACGTGAGTCATTTTCTATTAAGGTATCTTTACTTTTACTCAGGTATGACAATTGGGTACTTTTTCCCCCACTGTTACTTCTGTAGCTCAGAGAGCTCAGAGGAGATGTTTATTAACAACTTTTTTCATCATTGGACAGTTAAAAATCCCCAGAATTAGTAATACTCCACAATATGGTCGGATCATTTTGATATTACAATTTTTTGGGAGGGAAAAGGGTTATCAAGACACAACTCCCCCATAACCACCATTTGTCTGTTTGCTCTCTCTCTCAAGTGACATAGATGTAGGGCACACAGTAGAAAGAGGAACACAATTGTGTGGCATCCTGTCTCTTTAAGAGGGCCACCCTTCTAATCTGCCCCTATCCACTTGGGCCTCGGATTTTAAAATTCCCAGCAATCTGGAATTCTCAAATCCGTCTTGATTTTGAGAGAGTGTGTACGTGTGTTTGTGAGAAAGGAGCGAGGGGAGGCGCGGGACTGGCAAGGGTTAGTATTGGGGGGTTGCGGTTTGTTTGTGCTGTCCTTTAGAAAAAGAGCTTACGGGTTCAGCAGAAGAAACGCGGGGAGCTAATGTGAAGATTTAGGACTTTCTCGAAGACTTGGCCTCGTCTAAGCTCTGTTTGCTTGAGCCGTTTGTGGGGTCCTGCTCACACTAAACCCAGATTAATATTCCCCTCATATCCAACCAGCCCAGACATCAACTCCCCGGCCTCCCCTCGCCTCACGCCCCCATCCGCCTCCCTCTCCCCTACCTCTCCTGGCCATGATCGTTTCCCTCCTTCCCTAATCCACGTCCGCTCTCTCTCATTTCGCCCTTTATCTCGCTCTCGGTAAGCACCTTTCTCATGGCTTCTTTCCGTTAAGGGGAGGCAGTGAGAGGAGCGTAAATATATATTTTTTTCTCTACCCTCCCCATAGCTCAGTATTACTGACCTCCATAGAGTGTTATTATCAAAGAGGGAGTGCTAAGCTTTGGGATTGCTTTTAGTGATGTTCAACCAGGAGAGGGGAAAAGTCTTCCTTTACGTGCTCTGTGTTGGTTTACATGCCACTCAAGCCTCATATTAACAATGGGTATTTAGGCTGTCTGCACATTAAGGGGTATATTTGATCCACATAAGGTTGTTTTTTCTCCTTCGAGAAGTGATGAAACATACTATGCATCAACCATGTGAGTGAGATGCTTCTGGCCTTGTATCGAATCAAAATGTGAGAGTTTGTCATCGTTTGGCTGGCTTTGAAACTAGAGGCAATCTACATACATACATTCCCCATTAAATGACCAAACATTCCCTGTCCATAACAACCTAGCTTTTCAACTCCCCTGATGTCATCCTATGATCAGGACAGAAGGATGCTCTACTTCCTGTACCAGATATAACTGTGGTACTTCGCTACATTTTAGACTCTACCCACTGGGCACTCACTGGTTGAATCAACATTGTTTCAACGTAATTTGCTAACGTATTTTGATGTGGAATCAAAGTAAGAAAATACATTGGATTTGAAAAAAATCTTCAAACAGTACTGTTTTCATCTAATTTCAACCAGGTTTGTAAACATTGAAATTAAGGTATAACCTAAACTTAAATACATTGATTTACCCTGACTAACATGTTGTTACATCAGTCTAATTTCAACATAATCTTCAGAAATATGTATACGCTGAAATGTGTGTATTGTGTTGAAAATTCCACAAAGAAACCAGCGGAGGCTCCTCAGAGAAGGAAGGGGAGGACTATCCTCCTCGGTGAATTTCAGAAAAAACAAATAGTGAATCATTAAGAAAGTTATCCTTTTTAGATAAAACCATAGCAGGCTTGTGGTTCTCATCCGCTTCCATACACACAGCAATTATGACCACTTCCGGAGGATGTCCTCCAACCTATCAGAGTTCTTGCAGCAGAGGGATGCTATGTTACCTAGCTGACTATGGCTGTCCAACACTGGAACTCTTTCAAGTCAAGTTAAGCTCAGTGTAATTGCTAAACTGCTTGCTAACTTGACACTGTACTCTATGATTGTTCTTCTAGCTATGTTGACTTGACGTTAGCTAATGTGGTGATAACGATGTAGGCTGTGTGTAGCAGTTAGCAGTTATGATATGAAGGTTTGGCTTGGAAATTATTTTTTTGCCTGGTCACAGACAGCTGATGTGTTGTGCACAAGTGAAGGGGAAAGGTGAGAGGAGGAGAGCACGTAGATGCGAGAATGAATTATCCAACAATCAAAAGGATCATGCTGTTTTTATGTGGCTGCTATGAAAGTGAACTGTGTTTATGTGTGATCAGGGGTGTATTCATTCTGCTGATTCTGTTGAAAAACTTTTCTTTAACAGAAGCAAATGGAAGAAAACGGGTATAACCATACTTAAATTTGTCCAACAGAAACTCTCGTTTGCAAATGATTATACCCTAGATCAGCTAAATGCAGGCAAGATTGTGCAAGGCGGTATTGAATGTGTCAATGTCTGTCATCTTGAATACTCAAATTTCTCTCGACCTGTTGTAAACTTGAATTCATAGTCTAGGTTGTAGCAACCTCATGATGGATATAGGGAAAATGTTTGTATCATGTAATAGCGTAAACCTATTGATGTTAGATTGAGCTGGGTGAATGGAATATGAATGACTGTCATCTAACATGCTGTAATAGAAATAAGGCCATGCTCATAAAAATAATGATCGTCCTCCCTCATTTTAAACGTCACCGACCCCCACTGGTAGAATTTCATGCTTCAGTCCATAGCTAGAGGACTCCTGATATCGCCAGTAGTGTATGTATACTTTTATTGTCTTTATCTATTGTGGTCTAGTACTGTCTTTTTGCTAGCTAGTGTGAACTGCTAGTGTGAACTGTTGACTGCTCATCATTTACAGATAGTTGCTTACACCCCAACCAGGATCAAAGATCAGGGCAATTTGTGACTTGTTTTGGTAATCAGTGGCTGCATTAGAGGAGAAATGGTTTCACCTCTCCTAGGCAATTAGCAATTAGTACAGGGAGGCATGCTCTCCACCTTTGCTAGGCAATTAGTATGTTAGTTCTTCAGTCTCTCAGCGGTAGATGTAAGCGGCGGTCGTGTCAGTGGCGGTTTTGTCGCAAAACTAAGTCCGTCGCCGAAACAAAGACGGTTCTGCTGTGCTGTTCTGCATAATTATTAGAGGAAGGAAAGAGAGGAAGGCTCCACACCACTCTCTCATTTGAGTATCTTACCTAGTTATTTACAGATTATCTAATGTTGCTCTTTTGTAGCTTTGTCAACTATGTGTGTGTTTTCTATACCTGTTCTCACCTCTCCCTGTAGGGTTTACAGACGCTCCCCACCCCTTGGCTGCAACCCTTCTAATTTAGTGTACCCTGCGCGCACAACCCATGTGGAATTCCTGGTCTCTGGCAGCGTTTGGAACTGCCGATCTGCGGTCAAGAATCAAATCAAATCAAATCTGTATTTATATAGCCCTTCGTACATCAGCTGATATCTCAAAGTGCTGTACAGAAACCCAGCCTAAAACCCCAAACAGCAAGCAATGCATGTGAAAGACGCACGGTGGCTAGGAAAAACTCCCTAGGAAAAACTCCCTAGAAAGGCCAAAAACCTAGGAAGAAACCTAGAGAGGAACCAGGCTATGAGGGGTGGCCAGTCCTCTTCTGGCTGTGCCGGGTGGATATTATAACAGAACATGGTCAAGATGTTAAAATGTTCATAAATGACCAGCATGGTCAAATAATAATAATCATAGTAGTTGTCGAGGGTGCAACAAGCACGTCCGGTGAACAGGTCAGGGTTCCATAGCCGCAGGCAGAACAGTTGAGACTGGAGCAGCAGCACGGCCAGGTGGACTGGGGACAGCAAGGAGTCATCATGCCAGGTAGTCCTGAGGCATGGTCCTAGGGCTCAGGTCCTCCGAGAGAAAGAAAGAAAGAGAGAAAGAGAGAATTAGAGAGAGCATATTTAAATTCACACAGGACACCGGATAAGACAAGAGAAATACTCCAGATGTAACAGACTGACCCTAGCCCCCCGACACATAAACTACTGCAGCATAAATACTGGAGGCTGAGACAGGAGGGATCAGGAGACACTGTGACCCCATCCGATGAAACCCCCGGACAGGGCCAAACAGGCAGGATATAACCCCACCCACTTTGCCAAAGCACAGCCCCCACACCACTAGAGGGATGTCTCCAACCACCAACTTACCGTCCTAAGACAAGGCCGAGTATAGCCCACAAAGATCTCCGCCACGGCACAACCCAAGGGGGGGGGGGGTGCCAACCCAGACAGGAAGACCATGTCAGTGACTCAGCCCACTCAAGTGACGCACCCCTCCCATGGACGGCATGGAAGAACACCAGTACGCCAGTGACTCAGCCCCTGTAATAGGGTTAGAGGCAGAGAATCCCAGTGGATTCGCCGAGTTCATCTCAGCCTATGCTGCCCTTCAGTCCCTTGACTTTTTGGCCCTGACGGAGACATGGATCACCCCAGCGAACACTGCTACTCCAGCTGCTCTTTCTTCATCTAACTATGTTTTCTCTCAAAGTCCGAGAGCATCTGGTCATGGTGGTGGTGGCACAGGTCTGCTAATTTCTCCTAAGTGGAAATTTTGTCTTTTCTCCCTCTCTCACCTGTCCATCTCCTCAATTGAATTCCATGCTGTCACTGTCACTTGTCCACTCTTAATGCTGTCACTGTCACTTGTCCACTCTTAACAATATTTTCATATATCGCCCAGCAGGTGCCATTGGAGAGTTCCACAATGGGCTTGAGACCTTGATAAGCTCTTTTCCTGACCATGGCTCACCGCTCTTCATACTTGGCGACTTCAACCTCCCAACGTCTGCCTTTGATTCATTTCTTACCAACTCTCTCTTTCCCCTCCTTTCCTTTTTTTTTAACCTCACCCTTTCCCAATCCGCTCCAACTCACAAGGCAGGCAATACACTTGACCTCATCTTTACTAGAGGCTGCTCGTCTACTAGTCTTACTGCAACCCCCCTCCAAGTCTCTGATCACTACTTTGTTTCCTTTTCTGGCTCCCTTTCCTCCAACCCTAACCACTCAGCCCCTACCGAGATGGTCATGTGCCGTCGCAATCTTTACTCTCTCTCTCCCACTACTTCCTTCTCTTCTATCCTACCATCTCTCCCTTCTGCTAAATCCTTCTGTCTCCTGATTCTGCCTCTTCGACCCTACTCTCCTCCCTTTCTGCGTCCTATAACTCGCACTGTCCCCTTTCCTCCCGGGTCGGCTCTCCCCTCCTGCGCCATGGCTGAGAGACTCATTGCGAGCTTACAGAACAAGGGCTGCGGGCAGTTGAGCGAAAATTAAGGAAAACTAAACTTCCGGAGGACCAATCATCCTTTCACTCCCTCCTCTCTTCTCTTCCACTGTATCCGTTGCTAAAGCCACTTTCTACCACTCTGAATTTCAAGCTTCTGCTTCTAACCCTAGGAAACCCTGCCCCTTCCTCCTCCTTCTCTACGGACAACTTTGTCAACCACTTTGAAAAAAAGGTTGATGACATCCGCTACTCATTCACTTAGCCTATGGAGTCCATTGGTCACTCCCACAGAACTACCCTATGCCTTTACCTCTTTCTCCCCTTTCTCTCCAGATGACATCCTGCGACTAGTGAGGTCTGGCCGCCCAACAATCTGCCCGCTCGACCCCATCCCCTCCTCCCTTCTCCAGACCATATCTGGAGACCTTCTTCCTTCCCTCACTTCCATCATCAACTCATCCTGACCACTGGCTGCATCCCCTCTGACTTCAAAATGGCCCAAGTTGCTCCCCTCCTCAAGAAACCAACACTTGACTCATTCAAACTATACACCTGCATCCCTTCTTTTCTTTCCAAAACATTTGAGCATCGCTGTCTTTGATCAACTTTCTCATTATCTCTCTCAGAATTATCTTCTTGACCCTAACCAGTCAAACTTCAAGACGGGTCAATCAACCGAGACTGCTCTTCTATGTCAGAGGCTCTCCGCACTACCAAAGCTGACTCCCTCTCTTCTGTTCTCATCCTCCTAGATCTGTCTGCTGCACTCCGTGAACCATCAGATCCTCTCCACCCTCTCAGGGCGGTGTCAGAGGCTATGCACACTCTTGGATTGCATCCTACCTGGCAAGCCACTCCTACCAGGTGACGTGGAGAGGATCTGTGTATGTACCACATACTCTCACTGCTGGTGTCCCCCAGGGCTCGGTTCTAGGTCCTCTCCTCTTCTCTCAACTACGTTTCTCCTTCTGACACTCAGGTGGCGTCACGCATCTCTGCGTGCCTGTCGGATATCGCAACTTGGATGTCGGCCCACCACCTCAAGCTCAACCTCGAGAGACGGAACTGCTCTTCCTCCCGGGGTAGGCCTGCCCGCTCAAAGACCTCTCCATTACGGTTAAACCCTGTCATTCTCTGCAAACATCAATGCAGTGATCCCCTCCTGCAGGTTTATGCTCTGCAACATCCGTAGAGTATGACCCTACCTCACACAGAAAGTGGCGCAGGTCCTAATCCAGGCACTTGTTCTCTTCCGTCTGGACTACTGCAACTTGCTGTTGGCTGGGCTCCCCATCAAACCCCTGCATCTTACCCAGAATGCCGCAGCCCTACACCCAAACCCAAGCACTACATTCTGCCACTTCAGGTCCCTTGGCCCTCCGACTTCTGTGTGAGGGCAGCTCCCGCTCAGCCTAGTCCAAGCTCTTCTCTGTCCTGGCACCACAATGGTGGAACCAGCTTCCCCCTGAAGCTAGGACAGCAGAGTCCCTGCCCATCTTCCGAAAACATCTGAAACCCTGCCTCTTCAAACAGTATCTTAAATAATCCTCCTCCTCACCTCGACCCCCCCCAATTAAAAAAATGTATATATATATATTTTTTAAACACTTAACTAGCTCTGACTCTACTGATAGCTACTTTATTGAGGAAATATGTATTTTCTATGTCTGTGATATGTGGTTGTCCCATCTATCTTAAGATGAATCCACAAACGGTATGTCGCTCTGGATAAGAGCATCTGCTAAATGACTAAAATGTAGGAACATTACATCTTTTTCATCCCTTATTCATTATACACTGAGTGTACAAAACATTAGGAACACCTTCATTATATTGAGTTTCACCCCTGTTTGCCCTCAGAACAGCCTCAATTCATCGGGGCATGGACTCTACAAGGTGTCGAAAGCGTTCCACAGGGATACTGGCCCATGTTGACTCCAATGTTTCCCACAGTTGTGTCAAGTTGGCTGGATGTCCTTTGGGTGTTGGACCATTCTAGATATACACGGGAAACTGTTGAGTGTGAAAAACCCAGCAGCGCTGCAGTTCTTGACATAAACCGGTGCGCCTGGCACCTACTACCATACCCCATTCAAAGGCACTTCAATCTTTTGTCTTGCCCATTCACCCTCGAATGGCACACATACACAATCCATGTCTCAATTGTCTCAAGGCTTAAATCCTTCTTTGACCTGTCTCCTCCCCTCCATCTATACTGATTGAATTGAATTTAATAACAAGTGCTTTCACCCGGATTCACCTGGTCAGTTTATGTTGATACAATGATGTTGATTCAAACATACCATTTTACTATCAACATAACAAGGCCAAATAAAATCTAATCAAATAAAAAAGACAATTTCAACCAGGATGAAAAATATTTGTTACATCTCTGTGGAGTTTTCAATGCAATTTCAATGTGTACATTGTTCTGATGATTATTTTGGAGTTAGATTAAGTACACGTTTTACCCTGATTTCTATTTTACGCTGGTTGAAATAAGATGAGAACAGTACTGGTTGTTTTTTAAAACATTTATTCCACGTCACAATACATTGAAAATGACATTAAAACAACGTTGATTCAACCAGTGTGTGCCCAGTGGGTATTTTGCAACTTAGAGCCATCTTACTGTTCCATAAATGAAACAATAGTCATTCTAATATACGTTAGTGCTTAAACGTAATCACCCAGATGTGGCACCACTTTGAAATATTATACTTATTAAAAAGAAGAAAAACTTGATGAATCTTGATGAAATGAAGAATGTGGTACCCAAACAAAGTCCATGCCTCCATATTCCACCCGTCTCTATACAACTCCCCCTAAACTGTTCACAGTAAAGCAGCACAAGCAGACAAAACAGCGTGAGAATCCGCTGCATGCGCAGAACCACTTTACTGCATTCAGCTGCACTTTACTGCAGCTTGTTTCACCGCCGCTACAGCCTCTCAACAGATTGTCACCCAAAGCCTTTTCTTTTGCCCTCTTTTTTTTTTCTCTCTCCCTTGTTCTTTTTCTTCCTTTCTGGATCAAGCCTCTGGGAGGAGAATGAGACACAATTGGAGCCAAGAGAAAGAAGAGAGGGAAAGAAGGATGAGTTGAGCGTGCTAAAGAGGCAGCCTAAACCCATTACCTAAGTGTCTTTTATCTTCCCATATGCTTTTGTTGTTTAATCAGCTTTGTATCTCTTCAAATCCTGGATTGAGATAACAAACAAATGGATGAGCCCAGCAACGTGCCGAGGGAAAAAGCCTATTCCCTGGCACACAGAGGGAGAGAGAGCGAGAGAGGCACAGCGCTGCATAGTGGTCAGAGTGGAAAATACTACTGGACTGGTTCTTCGGCCTGGTTGACCATCCCTGGACCGGTCCAAACCACTACTTCCGCCTACCTCACTTCCTATTTCCTTCATTTTACTTCCTTGTGATTACAACAGGAAAGTGAGTGACTGGTGTATCTAGTAGAGAAGTAGAGGGGAGGGGAGCGGGGGGGTAAAGCCACAGCTCACAGATTTGCACTCTCTCTTCATCCATGATTCCTTTGGCTTTTTCTCCGTGCGAAAAGGAGGATTGTAGATTACGGCTGGCATTCCAAGCCAGTGAGAGCTGAGGACTGGGAATCACTGTGCAAAGAGAGGACTTTAAAAGAGGAATGTTCTAACAATAGAGGTCAGCCTCATCTGATTCATTATTGAGACTCTGGATGAGGTTTGTGTCTTTGATGCTGAGGGCCCAAAAATAGAAATCTTAGACCAGGATTCAAGGCCCCTATTCAAATGACCTTCAGTATAGGCATTTAATGACTCGCATGGAAAAGTCGTATATTCACGATTTTTATATGGGATGTCACATGCTGTGTTGTTTGATCCGGGATGGGACTTTGTTTTAAGGCCGCCTTACTATGAATGGCTTATGGGTGACTCCTTATGAGTCGCACACACACGCAATCGCACACACACGCACACATGCGCTCGCACACACACACACCTCTTCCCCCACACACCGTCTGGGAATGTTTTTGGGGGGTAATAGCCCTCATTTGTTATTGCCCCACTCCCTCTCGTCTCGTTCCCGTCTCGGTTCAGCAGGTGCACAGCCAAAGCGTCGTTCCCCCCCCCCCCCCCCCCCCCCCTTCCCCGACAATGTCACACAATTACCTCTTAACTGCTCAAACAAATAGAGCGACCCACAGAGTGACATCAAATCAAAACTGTCACAGGTGATTGAGTCTAGTCATCAAGGCGACCCCGCACCCGGCGCTGTCCGCTATACCTGTCAGACGAATGAAGAGGGGAGGAGGAGGGGAGACGACATCGCTTCATAATAGACTCCTAATAATGTAGAAAACACCCTCCTTTTTTTCTTCTTCACTCGACTCATTTTAAAGTTGGGCACGGTAAGAGATGCAGCGCCCTTCTTTTTAGTCTCTCTCTCTCTCTCTCTCTCTCTCTCTCTCGCTCTCTCTCTCGCTCTCTCTCTCTCTGGGCTTGGGATGGAGAGAGGAGGAAATGGTCTTGTTTGGAGTAATGATAGAGGGCAGATTGAAATTTCCGTCCCCTCTGAACCTTGCCGGCTCTGCTCCTGAAAAGACATTGGATACTAATGGGGTTAGATCAGATAGGGTGGAGGTTCCAGGCCCGCATCCCAAATGGCACCCTATTCCCTATTTAGTGCACTTTTTTTTTTTTTTACCTGGGCCCATAGAGCTCTGGTCAAAAGTACTGCACTGTACAGGGAATAGGGTGCCATTTGGGACGCAGTTCTAGTAAACTCAGCCACTGCTCTGCCATATACACACAGCTAATGGACAGCACAGACAACTTTTATGAGGGAAAAGCAATGATACAATCCGAGGGTGACTCCCTTGTGATTAGGTGAGGTTGCGTTTGGTGTAATGTGAATGTGAAAGGAATACATAGACAATAAGGTGGTGTTCACCCATGGTTCATTTGAATGCAATGACTGCCACTGTTTGCATTAACCTAGGAAAAGGAACCTGAACCTGATCTCCAGATTTTTTTTCTCTCACAGAACTACAGCAGTTGGCCTTACACTGGGAGAGCAGATCACAGGTACTGAGTGAGATGGAGGGAAGGAGAGAGGGAGAGGACAGGAGAGAGAGAGAGAGAGGGAGGGAGGTGGAGAGAGGCAGAGGGAGAGCGCAGGAGAGAGAGGGAGAGAAAGAGTGAGCGAGAGAGAGAGAGAGCGCGGGAGAGAGGGAGAGCGCAGGCAAAAGAGAGAGTGAGAGAGTGAGAGAGAGCGAGAGAGCGCAAGAGAGCGAGAGAGCGCAAGAGAAAGCGAGAGCGCAGGAGAGAGAGAGCGTGAGAAGGAGAGGGAGGGGGAGAGCGCAGGAGAGATAGAGAGCACAGGAGAGAGAGAGCGCAAGAGAGAGAGAGAACCGGAGCAGGAGAGAGATAGCAGGAGAGAGAGAGCAGGAGAGAGAGAGCAGGAGAGAGAGAGCAGGAGAGAGAGAGCAGGAGAGAGAGAGAGGAGAGAGAGGGCAGAGCAGGAAAGAAAGGGAGGAAAGAGATGGAGCAGGAGAAAGAGAGCGATTGAAAGAGAAATATGGAACAGGAGTAAACGAAAGAGAGACAGAGTATGTGATAGAGAAAAGAGAGAGAAAAGCAAAGAGACATTAGTGACAAGATGATGTCAGCGTCTGATGTAAATTGGAGAGTGACATAGTCAACAGACACGGCTGACTGGTCACCATGGCAGCGCAGTGCGGTGACACTGACAAATGGAATATTTTCGGAGGACTTAATCAGAGGAAATGGGCTTTGGTCTGCAGGTGACACCGGTCCCGCTCCAACGCTCACAAAAAGAAAACTGATTGCCTGCCTCCAAAACCCCCACCATCCCTCCATCTCCCCATCTCTCTTTCATTCTTTCCCTCTCTCTCTTTCCCTTTCTCTCTTCCTTACTCTTTCCCCCTCTCCCCCTTGTCTCTCTCTTCTTCTCTCTCTAATCTCTCTCGCTCTCTTTCTCCATCACCACTTTCTCTCCTATTCACCCCTTTCTCTCCCCATACACCCCACTCTGGGGTGGAGAAGTTCACTAGTGGGAAGAAGCAGCCATCCGATTCAAGAAGAGGACGTCAGTGAAAGTCTAACGCAACGAAAGCGATAAAGACAGGTATAGTGAATGCTGAATATCTCTGAATAAAGACAGACATATTCACTCAGAAGCAAAAGACACTAAACTCTGCTATAGAGCAGACATTAAGACAAGTTCCTTGTCTAATAGTCGTGAGTGAGGCTTTAGGCCTTTCAAGGTCCACTTGTCCCAATTATCACAAAGCAGAGAAAGGCTAGTCTGATCTCCTCTCCAGGCTTCCTCTCCACCTCCTCACCCACAGTGGCCTGGCTGCACCTCCATCAAGGACTCCCCATCTCTCTCTCTCTCTCTCTCTCTCCCCAATGATTGTCTGCCTGCCCCTCCCCATATTCCGACCCAGGACTCCCCATTTCTCTCTCTCTCTGTCTGTCTGTCTGTCTGTCTGTCTGTCTGTCTGTCTGTCTGTCTGTCTGTCTGTCTGTCTGTCTGTCTGTCTGTCTGTCTGTCTGTCTGTCTGTCTGTCTGTCTGTCTGTCTGTCTGTCTGTCTGTCTGTCTGTCTGTCTGTCTGTCTGTCTGTCTGTCTGTCTGTCTGTCTGTCTGTCTGTCTGTCTGTCTGTCTGTCTGTTTGTTTGTTTGTTTGTTTGTGTTGAGGGAGACAGATTTACCACTGTTGATCCAGCACTGTGTGGTCACCTGCAGCTGAGTGAGAGGAGAGTGACCTGGGCCTTGCATGTGACATCACACACTGTGTGAGCACTACATGTAGTATTATTAAAAGAAACGCTTTGACGTCTGTTCACGTGCATAGAATACCATAAAAGTCCAATATGTGAGTGAGATATTGAGTAATACCAAACATTTGTATCATAATGATATACTCTTGTCTTGCAGAGTTCATTTTTTACATGCAGTAGAGCTTGTGATCAGATCTAGCACGTAAATGGTAAGTACACTCCCTCCACCTACACCCACCGTCCCATTCCCTCCCTTTAGTATCCACAGGGCTAATCCATGCCATAGCAGGGCCCACAAAGGCTGATAGACTATGGGAGAATGGTGGCTTGGGTGTCTGGGCAGTGGCTGTCCCCATGTACAGTAGCTCCATGCTGAGAATGAATCACACAGCAAGGCCCCTACCCTGGCCCCTGTCACAGCAGCTCCAGATCAATGATAATTACCGCCTTGACATGAGTACGCTTATTACAGTACAGGTTCAGGGACAGGGAACCCCAGGGGCCCGAGACGCCAGTGGCCCAGGGGCCCGATCGATCCTCCCCTGAATAATGGCTATCCGGGGCCCCAGATTGGGCTTCAGCCACTAAACAAGCCATTAAGGCCAGGGCGTGTGACAGCTTAGGTGTGGGGGGGTATGAGCCCTAACTCTCCTTCTCTTGGAGCCTCCTCTCTCAGAGCTCTGTATGGTGGTTCCCCCATACCTCAGTACTCAATCTTCCCCCAGCCAGGGTGGACGGTGGTGGGGGTGGTGAGTGGACACACGCCCCTGGCTCTGAGATGCTGTAACCGTAAGAGTGATGAGGGAGAGAGAGCTAAAGCACACTGTGAGCTTGGATACACTGTGAAGGGGGGCCTTCGTAACGTGACCTATAGATTGCTAGTGAGCATGCAGATCAAATGCAGGTGCACATGTGTGTAGACAGACAGACAGACAGACAGACAGACAGACAGACAGACAGACAGACAGACAGACAGACAGACAGACAGACAGACAGACAGACAGACATTCCCGCTGATCCGTATGGTGGCAGCCCTCATCTTCTCTTCTCTTTGATTTCTCAACACTCCTCCTCCAGATCCCTTGTTTTTTTCCCCCTCCTTTTTTTAATCCGGTCACACCTGTAATCGGGCTCTGCGACAGGAAACTTCAGAGAATCAATTAGTCCTCCCCTCATCCGGAAGCCAAGACGATTCCCGGAGACTTGAGCCGCAAACTCCTTCTATCAGGAGTCATTCTGCCTTCCTAACACCCAGCCTCCTCTCTCCTGAGCCTGGATAGGTTTGACTGTAAGCCTCTAAAACGTTGACAACCCAAAGCGCCTTTCTCTCTCTCCTCTCCTTCCTCGAGCCCCTACCACCCGCCTGCCTCACCCCGGCCCTTTTCTCTTCTCCTCTCTTCTTCTCCTCTTTCCATCCGTCACCGCTAAATAAAGCTAGGATTTGTTTTCCCTTTCGCAGCTTGTGATAATGGCTGCCACGTTATACAGCATTTCATCCGCAATTAAATAAACAGTCCTTTTGAAGATCGCTGAATTCCACCTCTCTCTCTCTCTCTCTCTCTCTCTCTCTCTCTCTCTCTCTCCCCCACCGCAGCCTGCTCGGGCTCCTGCCTCCATTCCTCCCTTTCCCAAGGCCTGGTGACTAAGAACTCTGGGGGCAAAGCCAAGGACTCAAGCCTTTCTTTTGTCCTCCCGGGTGAAATTAGCGACTGAAGAGGCTTTATTGTGGGCGCCGTTGTTTTTAAATGCCGCCGCGTCGCACAAAGGGAAACGTAAACCTAGGGGGCCTCGCCCTCCTCTCCATGCTCTCCAAACCGAGCCCTCCACTCGGAAACAAACAGCACATTGAGGGGTCAACTTTAATCCCCCTCCGCCCTTGCCTTTTGTATTCAGATTAGAGTCTAAGGAGGATTTGCAGGAGCCAGAAGCCTCTTGTTAAAAGGCTGTGTTCCCCACTTAACCTGCAATTTACCTGTCACTTAAAAGCCCGCTGCAGCAATCATACACACATTGTTGTGTTACTCCCTCTCACTCCTCAGCCACGGGTCTGAATGGACGCTTTGTGATGACTGGATGCGTCCCAAATGGCACCCGAGTCCCAACATAGTGCACTACTTGTGACCAGAGCCCTATGTGCCCTGGTCAAAAGTAGTGCACTGTATAGGGAGTATGGTTTCATTTTGGACAGACACTATGCGTAGTAGAAAGTGGGCAGATGGATAAGTTAACTAGTAAACAAAGATCTGTGTTTCTATAAACTCAGTTGAACATCTGACATGGAGGTAGCACTGTCAGGAAATGCAATTCTGATGAAAAGATACTGAGCAAGGGACACAAAGGAAGGGTTTAAGAAACCATGTCAACCTGGACTCAGGGGTATACATGAAATAGTAACCTTCACTATGTTACGTGTAGTCTATGAGACCAGACTGACCATGTACACCAGACACATGGAGTATGGGTTATACACTCACAATCAGGCAGGTACACATATTAAATGTTTGCGAACTAGGTTCAGTACGTACTGCAGTGGTGTGTATTCTCTGGAGTGATGTGAAATGGATGCCTGGCGGGTGAGAGAGCCACGGCACAGACTGCAGCTCAATGACTTGAGTTGTATTGTTATCAGCCTTTCTCATCTCCAACTAGTAGGATCCCCGCAGAGGAACTTGCCCACTGGGCACCAACGAGTTGAATCAACGTTGTGTCAATGTAATTTGTCAACGTATTGTGATGTGGAATCTAGGTGGGAAATACATTGGTTTTGAAAAAAGTCATGAACTGCTGTTTTGAGGGGGATATTTCAACCACAGGATTATGTCATCATGGTAACCAAATGTCAACATAGACCTTGTATAAAATATGTTGTATTTGTACCTTTTAAAACAATCTCAGATTTTCAATGTTATAGCCACTATCAGGAGGAAAAAAGAAAGCTGGGCAGCACCTCCTACTGGAAAATGTATCTCCAGCTATGATATTTACTGTATCACTGACTATTACCAATGTGCTATTGTGAGAATGATTGTTGAGAGATCACCACTTTAAAACTAAATACACTAAACAAAAATATACACGCAACAAGCAACAATTTCAAATATTTTACAAAGTTACAGTTCATAAGGAAATCAGTCAATTTAAATGAATGAATTAGGCCCTAATCTATGGATTTCACATGACTGGGAACACAGATATACATCTGTTGGTCACAGATACCTTAGAAAAAAGGTAAGGGTGTGGATCAGAAAACCAGTCAGTATCTGGTGTGACCACCATTTGCGTCATGTAGCGCGACACATCTCCTTCGCATTGAGTTGATCAGGCTGTTGATTGTGGCTTGCGGAATGTTGTCCCAGTCCTCTTCAATGGTTGTGCGAAATTGCTGGATATTGGCTGGAACTGGAAGACGCTGTCGTACACGTCGATCCAGAGCATCCCAAACATGCTCAATGGGTGACATGTCTAGTAGGTATGCAGGCCATGGAATATCTGGGACATTTTCAGCTTCCAGGAATTGTGTACAGATCCTTGCGACACGGGGCCGTGCATTATCATGCTGAAACATGAGGTGATGGCGTCGGATGAATGACACGACAATGGGCCTCAGGATCTCGTCACGGTATCTCTGTGCATTCAAATTGCCATTGATCAAATGTAATTGTGTTTGTTGCCCGTAGCTTATGCATGTACCATACCATAACCCCACCGCCACCATGGGGCACTCTGCTCACAACGTTGACATCAGTAAACCGCTCGCCCACACAACGCAACGCCATACACAGTCTGACATCTGCCTAGTACAGTTGAAACCGGGAATCATCAGTGAAGGTCACACTTCTCCAGCATGCTAGTGGCCATCGAAGGTAAGCATTTGTCCACTGAAGTCGGTTACAACGCTGAACTACTGTCACATCAAGACCCTGGTGAGAACGACGAGCATGCAGATGAGCTTCCCTGAGACGGTTTCTGACAGTTTGTGCAGAAATTCTTTAGTTGTGCAATCCCAGTTACATCAGCTGTCCGGGTGGCTGGTCCCAGACACTCCCGCAGGTGAAGAAGCCGGATGTGGAGGTCCTGGGCTGGCGTGGTTACACGCGGTCTGCGGTTGTGAGGTTGGTTGGCCGTACTGCCAAATCCTCTAAAACGGCTTATGGTAGAGAAATGAACATTCAATTCTCTGGCAACAGCTCTGGTGGGCATTCATGCAGTCAGCATGCCAATTGCACACTCCCTCAAATCTTGAGACATCTGTGGCATTGTGTTGTGTGACAAATCTGCACATTTTAGAGTGGCCTTTTCTTGTCCCCAGCACAAGGTGCACCTGTGTAATGATCCTGCTATTTAATCAGTTTCTTGATATGCCACGTCAGGTGGATGGAGAAATGTTCACTAACAGGTATGTAAACAAATTTGTACACAACATTTGAGAAATAAGCTTTTTGTTCATATGGAACATTTCAGGGATCTTTTATTTCAGCTCATGTTGCGTTTATTTCAGCTCACACTTTACATGTTGCGTTTATATTTTTTCGTTCAGTGTAGATTCACTATTGCTAAGTAATTCATTCCAAACGGTAGTTTTAACAGAGCAACTGAAATGTGACCACACTTTATTATTAGCCCTACAATTTTGCAAAGTCATCAACAGACAATCAACAATACAATAGGCCTAGTGTTTCAAGCTCTGGTTGATTTAAAATGTAATGTTACTTGGTGATATTGAATTGTTTTGGGTTTTCAACGCAACCAAATATCAACATTTGAAGGTGATGTATCTTCTGTTTGCATAGTTTCATCTGTGCCACTGACTGACAGTAGTCCAGTTTGTCTACAAATTAAAAATGAATACGTTAGATTCTAATCTGAAATCTCAACCAACAATCTAAGTGAAAGAATATGACTAAATCAAATCCATGTTATTTAAAGTGCACTTAAAGTTTGATTTGATGTAGTCCTATTCCATAACTTCCGTTTTTGGTTGACATCCAACATATCAATTACTTTTTGAGAAACTGGAATTAAAGCTAGAATAGATCAGTGTCACAGACAGAACTATCCAAGCAATAAATACATCTCCTATAAATGCTGATATTTGGTTGTGTTGTCAACCAAACACAATTAAATATTACTTTTGGAATACAGTCAATAGCCTTAATTTAAGGTTATCTTACAAACTAATGTAAGATTCAACCTTAAAATGAAAAGCACATCCATGGCCACAGTTTGAGGCTACTCCAACTCTACATGTCTTCGTATGTAATCATATGAAGCGTGAAGGTCTGTAGAGATCTTCATAATAATTGCTGTTATAATCTTTGCAGAATCTCGAACGGCATTGATCACTTGCACCATGTACTTTTAATGTAATATCAACTGCCGTCCAGGTCATTTGGTTCTGCTATTAGATGAAGCACAGTGATACAGTATGATTCATGTAGCCAAATCAGAAACAGCCTGAGAAGGCAACCACCATTATTCACCTTCTAAACAGCATCCATCTCCTCCCTCTTGTGAGTTCTTCTACCCAACACCACCACTTGGGGCTCTCCAGGTCCACGATGGCTGTGAAGAGGCCCATTCATTCTCAATGGCAGAGCCAAAGGGAGAAAGAAGTGCGGCTTTGGTAGTAGACAGAGTCGGGGTGTGGTGTCCCAAATTGCGCCCTATTCCCTATATAGTGCACTACTTCTGACCGGAGCCCACCCATAGGCCTCTGGTCAAAAGCAGTGCACTGTATATGGAATAGGATGCCATTTGGGATGCACCCTCAGAGTCAGTCACTCAATGCTGGCTGCCAAAGCTCTCCTCCAAGCCCCTCCTTCTTTTAAAAGCATAAAGCATCAGGCATCAGTCGATGCCCAGCACCAAACAACCGCTCCGTTTTTGATGGAGCTTTACGAGAGTTTTGATTCGCTCTCCCTAATCTCTCCCTAAACTATCCCTCTGTAACACCCCGTACGCATTAGCCTATGTCTTATAACTTAAAAGTTTATCGTTATATGGGCTAAATTTAGATACATTTAAAAAATAAATTAAAAAATCTGGATTTTAAAACTCTGGGCAGCTTGGATTCAATGTGCACTGTGCCAAATGGTAAATCTTTACAATACAACAATACAAAGGGATGGGGATGTTGTCCATTGTTTTAAAATTAGTTCCCTACTGCCATTGAGCCATCTCAGATTAAAACGATTTAAAACACCACTTCACCTCTTAGGAAATACAATCATTTGGATGGTGGAGACAATTTTCTCTCCCTTGTGATTTCCTTAAGACCCCTACTACAATTAACAAATCATTCCAAAACAAAAGAAGGCAAAAACGTTTTTATAAACGGGCCTTCTCTACCAGATCAAAGTGAAGAGCAGAAGTACGGTGTCCATATTAGGGCAGCTTGACCTTGAAGCAAGTCCTGTTATGGACACCACACAGGAGTATGGAGGAACTAAAACCAGGTCAGTCATCCAGTGAAAAACACTTTATTTTCTCCTTGTGTTGAACAGGATCAGTCGCTGGGCTGTTTTATTTTTAGCCTCTCTCCTCCTCTTTCCTCCCCTCTTCCCCTCCTCCCTTCATCCTTCCCTCAGAACCCAAGAGAGTTTCTCCCTTTCTTGTGGAGGAACCCACCTGTCTGGTTGCACATAATGCCTGCTGTCCCCGGTGGCACTCCGCTTAGATTCCAGCATTAAAAACCCATTACGGAGCTATCAGCCATCTATCAGCCCACTCATAGGGTGCGTCCCAAATGGCACCATATTCCCTATGTATAGCCACTGGTCAAAAGTAGTGCACTACAAAGGGAATAGGGTGCCATTTGGGACGTACAATAATGCTGTCTAACGACCTAATTGTCAGCCCTGTCAGTCACGGGAGGCTCCGCCGGCCCAGGCTGCCACCACGTGCCGCCGCCGTCTGAGGCATCGGCATCCGCCACCCGCCGGCGCACCAGTGGCTCGTCCTCATCAAAATAAGGATCGAAACGCTCAATCTGTGGAAATATGAGAGAGTGAGGGAAAGAGGGAGAGAGGGAGAAAGAGAGAGGGGAAAAACTGTTATTCCATTTGCCGTATCCACTCTATTAGTCAGAGCAGTACAGTCAATCAGGGCCACATTTTGATTTGAGGAAAGGCAGAGAGGAAAGGAGGAAAACTGGGACATGATGGCAAAATGGCTGCCGGTCACGGCATGGCTATTCCAGCTCAGCCGAATCAGTCAGGAGTAGGTGTGTATAAAAATTGATTATTACTGAAGTGATCAGAACGCCGCTCAAGTTCCTGCCCTTGACAGTGTGTGTGTGTGTGTGTGTGTGTGTGTGTGTGTGTGTGTGTGTGTGTGTGTGTGTGTGTGTGTGTGTGTGTGTGTGTGTGTGTGTGTGTGTGTGTGTGTGTGTGGCGTGCGTGCGTGCGTGCGTGCATAAAAGGGGGCAAGAGTGAGAGTGAGCTTGAGGAAAGGAAAGAGTGTGTGTGCGGGTATGTTCATGAGCACTGGTGCTCCATCTTCTCTCCCTCCTACACTACTCCCTAGGTCCCTCTGCACACTTTCCTGTGAAATGATTGGGTGAATACAGAAAGGGCCCCTTAGGCCACACAGGCCTGGACTCTCTCTCTAGGAGGGGATCATTGACTCCTTTTCCCTTTCCTCCTCCTTGATAATTCATTGCTTGCATATGCCAGCTAATACATCAGATGGCCTGCCCCTCCCCTGACACACACACACACACACACACACACACACACACCACACCACCCAGAGGAAATGGTGGAAAGCGTCAGTCGGCAGAAAAACGGGGATGACAAACGAGAGCACTTCTAGATCTATGAATGAATTATGTCTCCTAAATACCTTGAGCAGAGGCAACTGTCAGCCTGCCTCTATGCTAATCTGGGAACAAAATATGACCAGTTTGGCATTAAAAGGAGGGGGCAGGGCTGCTAGAGAATGAGGCGAGAAATTAATATATCTGAATAGAGCAATCAGGCCATTAGAATACGATGTCGGATTCAGCTTTGGTGGACATTTATGCATTTATCATGAGATGAATAATAATAGTAATATCCTCCATTCGGCTTTAATGCCGTTTCCTCCTCCCTGTTGAAATAGATGTGGATTATTGGGACAAGAAGACAGACATATCATTTGTTTTTACAATAGCCGAGTCAGCACTCAGCAGCACCTATACTACAGCAGTCATCAGGATACAGAAGAGCCCACTGCAGCGAGAAGACAAGTGCACCACGCGGCTCATTTTGTAATCGGGCTGGTGATTTACATAGGAAATCAAAGACACCACAAGGCTCGAGACAATGGCTTCATGCATTAGTTAATAGACTTAACGCTATTAAAGAAGGCACTCCTTCTTTAATGTAAAATTGATATTTTTCAGTAATGAAAAATGCCAATTAAATCGTTGTTTGTTTGTATGTTTTATTTTATATTGTTATGACAGAAGGAAGGATACATGTGCAATATAACTGGAAACTGGATGCTTCAGAAAAGGTGGAATTTTAAGAGAATCAAAATAATGTTTGACATTTTGACTTTGACTGAAAGCGGTCCATTTTTAAAGCATAATGTTTATCCTTATAAATGCGCTATTATAATATATAGTGAGGTCGTTACAAACTCTCACGTTCCTGGTCATTCACCTGCAGCTGATAGTTTTGTGCAAAGAGCGTCAAAAGACAGTTCACCTTGCTATTGTTCTATCTTCCAGAATCATCTCGTGCCCGGGTATATTTCCCCTGGGAAAAGTGTGTTTAGCATCTCAAGTTAGTAGGCTAGAGCGGTTCAGGGCCACTGGAGGATACGTTCTCTCTTTCTCGCTGAACAAAAAGTTGTTGAAGAAATTGGGGCCCAAGGACAGTGACAAAGTCTTGCATTAATATTCCTATCCAGGGTTGCCAAATTCAAACCAGGATTTCTGGAAAACCTGGGAATTTTGGAAAATGTACAATCATTTCTCAACCCTGTTATTACATACGTCAATAAATTCTATTCCGACTCCAGAGTCCTTGGATCTACAACATCGAAGAAAGCAATATGTTATATCCAACGTAATGAATCCTAAGATGCCATTAAAGACATGATCGTTTTGATTAGATTGATCTGATTGTTAGATCTTACAAAGACACTATGATCAAAGCAACTCTCACAAGTGTTGAAGATTATAAATAAATGATCTAATAATTCATTTGGTCAGAAAATTGAATACAATACAGAGCATATATTTTATTACCTGTTATTTACCAGGTAAATTGACTGAGGAAAAAAAATTGAATTTAGAGCAACAACCTGGGGAATAGTTACAAGGGAGATGAATGAGCCAATTGGAAGCTGTGGATGATTAGGTAGCCATGATGTTATGAGGGCCAGATTGGGACAGCACCCTACACAGGGCAATGTCCCCAATCACTGCCCTGGGGGATTTATTTTTACCAGAGGATAGTGTAACCTCCTACTGGACATCCAACATCACTTCTAGCAGCATCTGGTCTCTCATCCAGGGACCAACTAGGACCAAACCTGCTTAGCTTCAGTGGTAAGCCAGCAGTGGGATGCAGGTGGTATGCTGCTGGCTATTAACATAATTTAGCAGGCGTAAAAATAACATCTAGATATGACTGACGTCTTTTGTGCCAAGCCTTGCACGGTCTCACACTTTCTCTGCCTTCTATTGTGAATGGTTAGATCTCCCTCTAGTGACAGAATTATACAGTATACTACATACAAATTGACCGCTGGTGTCTTTTCCACCTTTATTCACTAGATGGAGACAGGGGTTCAAATAACTTTGTCTGACTGTCAAATAAAATGTTTGTCTGAGTAATAATTGCATGTCTTCAACAAATCATTAAAAAAAAAAAATAGGACAATAATTCAAATATAATTTTTACCAGAATTCACCATTTATCAAATCTTCATATGAGGTTATTTGTATTTCCTATACCCCACTTTATTTGTTAGAGTTTTGAATGCATTCTTCATTCAAAGCATGACATTTGCATGACAAGGCTTGCATGGTAAGTGTGTAATGGCCCTGAGCACAGGCTAATGAGAAATGCAATGCTTTACTGAATTATATAGGCAATAACCTTGTGATCTGCCCCTGACATGACCAAGCGATTAGGCCTTTAGTCCCAATGTCAGCGTTATTAAATACACAAAGCACTGGTCCCCAATGAGAGAAGAGAAAGGGAAATGGGCTCCCAAATCACATTAGAATTTTGCCTCCGTAAGCAATTATTGTCGCCAGTGATTGCAATTCAGATCCTATGTAATGAATATTCCCATGAAGGTATACAAATGAATCTACGGCCACTGTGACTGTGGTTCATCGTAACACATCCAGTTCTGTGTCCCAAATGGCACCCTATTCCCTATAAAGTGCACCACTTTTGGGTCAAAAGTAGTGCACCATACAGGGAATAGGGTGCCATTTGGGATGTAACCCTAATCTTCTCTGGATGCATCCAGCCAAATTAGATCAGTGCAAACATAAATCAACCTAACTTCGTGTGCGCTGTCCCTACTCCATCTCAAGTGGCAACAATGCCAGATTTACAGTGCCTTCAGAACGTATTCACACCCCTTGGCTTTTCCCACATTTTGTTGTGTAACAGCCTGAATTTAAAATGTATTAAAATTATTATTTTTTTGGTCATTGGCCTCCACACAATAATTTCAAAGTCGAATGATGTTTTCACATTTTTTACAAATTCATAAAAAATGAGAAGCTGAAATGTCTTGAGTAAAAATGTGATTAACAAGTCACATAATAAGTTGCATGGACTAGCTCTGTGCGCAATAATAGTGTTTACACCACTCCCACACATACAACCAAAAAGACCAGGGAGGTTTTCCAATGCCTCGCACCTATTGGTAGATGGGTAAAAATACAAAATAAAGTAGTCATTGAATATCCCTTTGAGCATGGTGAAGTTATTAAACTACACTTTGGATGGTGAAGTTACTGTACAGGGGGTACCTGTACCGAGTCAACGTGCAGGGGTACGGATTAGTCGAGGTAATTGAGGTAATATGTACACTACCGTTCAAAAGTTTGGGGTCACTTAGAAATGTCCTTGTTTTTGAAAGAAAAGCACATTTTTTGTCCATTAAAACAACATCAAATTGATCAGAAATACAGTTAATACAGTTAATATAATACAGAAATACATTGTTAATGTTGTAAATGACTATTGTAGCTGGAAACAGCAGATTTTTTTATGGAATATCTACATAGGCATTCAGAGGCCCATTATTTTACATTTACATTTAAGTCATTTAGCGACTTACAAATTGGTGCATTCACCTTATGATATCCAGTGGAACAACCACTTTACAATAGTGCATCTAAATCTTTTAGGGGGGGGGGGGGGGGGGGGGTTAGAAGGATTACTTTATCCTATCCTAGGTATTCATTATCAGCAACCATCAGTCATGTGTTCTAATGGCACATTGTGTTAGCTAAAAGTTTATCTTTTTAAAAAGCTAATTGATCAATAGGAAACCCTTTTGCAATTATGTTAGCACAGCTGAAAACTGTTGTGCTGATTAAAGAAGCAATAAAACTGGCCTTCTTCAGACTAGTTGAGTATCTAGAGCATCAGCATTTGTGGGTTCGATTACAGGCTCAAAATAACCAGAAACAAAGACCTTCCTTCTGAAACTTGACAGTCTATTCTTGTTCTGAGAAATGAAGGCTAATCCATGCGAGAAATTGCCAAGAAACTGAAGATCTTGTACAACGCTGTCTAGTTTGAGAAACAGACGCCTCACAAGTCCTCAACTGGCAGCTTCATTAAATAGTACCTGCAAAACACCAGTCTCAACGGCAACAGTGAAGAGGCGACTCCGGGATGCTGCCAAAGGTGATTCTACAAAGTATTGACTCAGGGGTGTGAATACTTATGTAAAAATGTCTAAAAACATGCTTTCACTTCATCATTCTGTGATATTATGTGTTTTTGGTATTTGGTATTTTATTAGGATCCCCATTAACTGTTGCATAAGTAGCAGCTACTCTTCCTGGGGTCCACACAAAACATGAAACATAATACAGAATGACATAATACAGAACATCAATAGACAGAGAACAGCTCAAGGACAGAACTACATAAAACATTGTTAAAGGCACATGTAGCCTACATATCAATGCATACACAGAAACTGTCTAGGTCAAATAGTGGAGAGGTGTTGTGCCGCGAGGTGTTGCTTTGTCTGTTGTTGTTCTTTTAACCAGGTTTGCTGTTTATTTGAGCAATATGAGACGGAAGGAAGTTCCATGCAATAAGGGCTCTATAAAATACTGTACGCTTTCTTGAATTTGTTCTGGATTAAGGGACTGTGAAAAGACCCCTGGTCTAGGTGTAGATGGGTGAGAAAAACAAATCTATTTCATCCATTTTGAATTCAGGCTTTAACACAGGAGAGTCAAACTCATTCCATGAAGGTCCTGCTGGTTGTTCCTTTCAATTAAGACCTAGACAACCAGGTGAGGGGAGTTCCTTACTAATCAGTGACCTTAATTCAACAATCATGTACAAGGGAGGAGCGAAAACCCGCAGACACTCGGTCCTCCGTGGAAGGAGTTTGACACGTGCTGTAACACAACAAAATGTGGAGTAAGTCAAGGGGTATGAATACTTTCTGAAGGCATTACATAATGTGTTATTGAAATACCCGACGGCCATTTTGTGTCAACTTGGAGCATCTGCTTCCTCTGCACTGGTCTTGTCTGCTGTGAACTCTGCTCGTTGTAATGTATGGTTGTGTGGCTAGCTGTGTTTGCGGACAGCAGATGTGTAACGATGAGTAAACAGACAGTCTCGCCTTGCCACGGCCTGTTGGGTGAAATGCCAAGTGGTGGTGGTGGGCACAATGCTGTGGAAAGAGCTGAAGGAGCTGTTTTGTATTCACTGCACAGGATCCTTGCTGATAAGACAGAATTATCCCCACATCCTGCCTGGTCTAGTTTTCACTGAGTGTACATAACATCAGCAACACCTGCTCTTTCCATGACAGACTGACCAGGTGAATCCATTTCCCTTATTGATGTCACTTGTTAAATCCACTTCAATCAGTGCAGATGAAGCGGAGAAGACAGGCTAAAGAAGGATCTTTAAGCCTTGAGACAATTGAGACGTGGATTGTGTTATGTGTGCTGTGTGCCATTCGGAGGGTGAATGGGCAAGACAAAAGATTTAAGTGCCTTTGAACGAGGTATGGTAGTAGGTGCCAGACACACGTTTTGAGTGTGTTAAGAACTGCAGTGCTGCTGGGTTTTTCACTCTTAACAGTTTCCTGTGTGTATAAAGAATGGTCCACCAACCAAAAGACATCCAGCCAACTTGACAAAACTGTGGGAAGCATTGGAGTCAATGTGGGCCAGCATCCCTGTGGAATGCTTTTGACACCTTGTAGAGTCCATGCCCCGACAAATTGAGGCTGTTCTGAGCAGGGGCGAAACTTTGGTTTTAGAAAAGGGGGGCATCACAGCCTACCCGACCGCTCGGAGGCATCCACATGGTCCTAAAACACACCGTTTCCTCGTTTTGTATCACATTCCAATGACAAAACTGGGGGGGGGACAAAAGTGCTGTGCAAGTTGTGCCCTTGGTTCTGAGGGCAAAATCGGGTGCAACTCAATATTAGGAAGGTGTTCCTATTGTTTTGTACACTCAGTGTATACTGTCTTGTCTGAAACTTGTCTACTGTCTGGTGTCAGCTGCGTGTTAATCTCATCCCCAGGCTACAAGGGGGAGATCTGGTTTAGGAGGCTTGCTACATTTAGACTCCCAGAATGTTTGTCCTGCAGTATATCTGAAATGTAAGCATACTGTATATCTGAGTCAGTTTTGGTTGCAAACAGTATTTTCTTTATGTTTTCCCAACAAACCCATCACATTTATTGTACAACAGTTACAGCGAATACCATCTCCCTCATCCTAGCATACAGTATAAGAATAAAATGCAAAGGACATATATATTTTAATGCTCTACATTAGTACTACAATGCAATACTTGCAGGTGACACAGAGAGAACATCACAGGAATCACAGTTTCTGCTAGCCAATGATTCACCAGCTTTCATTACTAAGGGAGCCTTACTTTGCTGTAAATACTAAGTTGTCCCTTTTACTGTACATACGGTGTCCAAGGTAACAGGACTTACCAATAGGCCAAGAAAAGAAAGAAGAAAATCTCAAAATAGTATGACAGGGTCTGTGCAGGTTCTATGCTGGTACTGTCCATGATGTTTTTACAGTCTTAAAGGCATAGTTCACCCAAATTACTAAATTACATATTGGTTTCCTTACCGGATATGCAGTCAGGTGGCCAGGTACACAAAACCAAAGCACAGATTGCTGTTTTACGTTGTCCAAAGATTGCTTACTGGATTTTGTAATTTGGGTGAACTGTCCCTTTAAATGCTTTAACTGTACTTCATATAAGCTCCTCACCAAAGGGGGTTTGGCTGTAAATGTAGCCATCATCCTCCCCACAGTCCCCAGATCTTAGTACAACATCCAACAAGATTAACAGTATGTTTTTCTCATACTGAGGACTAGACTTAGCCAGACAGGGATACCGACACAATCTACAACGAATCAGAAGCTTAGTTCTCCTCTTCTTCATTTTTTTTCTCCTCATATTTTATGCGTCCCAAATGGCACCTATTTCCTTTATAGCGCACTCCTTTAAACCAGAGCCCTAAAGGGAATATGGTGCCATTTGGGACGTAGACATTAACTGACGCTGAGACTGACTGGCAGAGCTTGCCCTTATAATATCTGAGATAATCTAGTCAACACCTCTTTCCACGTCTGAATTAACCTCATCCTTCAGCCGGCTCTCTATGTCATAGCAATTGAGTCTGGGGACAAGGTTAAGTTTAAACGCATAATGTAACAGTCTTTAAAAATATGCACAGTAGAACATATTGATTTGTTTTTCGTTTTTCGAACATGCACTTCATCCCATTTTACAATTGGGTTCATGACCACAGCCCACCATAGATCATGGCCATTCATGGGTTCAAATGATCCCCAAAAAATATCCAGGATGAAACTTCTTGACCAGAGACTCCAGTAGCCACAGTTTACAGTGCATTCCCTTTTTCTTCATTTTGTTACGTTACAGCCTTGTTCTAAAACATCCTCATCAATCGACACACAATGCCCCATAATGACAAAGTGAATACAGGTTTATAGAAATGTTTGCAAATTTCAATTTAAAAAAAAATGAAATACCTTATTTACATAAGTATTCAGACCCTTTGCTATGAGAAATTGAGCTCAGGTGAATCCTGTTTCCATTGATCATCCTTGATATGTTTCCACAACTTGATTGTAGTCCACTTGTGGTAAATTCAATTAATTAGACATGATTTAGAAAGGCACACACCTGTCTATGTAAGGTACCACAGTTGACAGTGCATGTCAGAGCAAAAACCAAGCCATGAGGTTGAAGGAATTGTCCGTAGAGCTCCAATTGTGTCAAGGCACAGATCTGGGGAAGGGTACCAAAACATTTCAACTGCACTGAAGGTCCCCAAGTACACAGTGGCCTCCATCATTCTTAAATGGAAGAAGTTCAGAACCACCAAGACTCTTCCTAGAGCTCGCCGCCCGGCTAAACTGAGCAATCGGGGGAGAAGCCCCTGGTCAGGGAGGTGACCAAGAACCCGATGGTCACTCTGACAGAGCTCCAGTGTTCCTCTGTGGAGATGGGAGAACCTTCCAGAAGGACAACCATCTATGCAGCACTCCACCAATCAGGCCTTTATGGTAGAGTGGCCAGATGGAAGCCACTCCTCAGTAAAAGTCACATGACAGCCCGCTTGGAGTTTGCCAAAAGGCACCAAAGGAGAAACAAGATTCTCTGGTCTGATGAAACCAAGATTGAACTCTTTGGCCTGAATGTCAAGTGTCACATCTGGAGGAAACATCGCACCATCCCTATGGTGAAGCATAGAGGTGGCAGCATCATGCTGTGGGGATGTTTTTCAGTGGCAGGGACTGGGAGACTAGTCAGGATCGAGGGAAAGATGAATGGAGCAAAGTACAGAGAGATCCTTGATGAAAACCTGCTCCAGAGCGCCCAGAACCTCAGACTGGGGGCAAACGTTCACCTTCCAACAGGACAGCGACACTAAGCACACAGCCAAGACAACCCAGGAGTGACTTCGGGACTTGTCTCTGAATATCCTTGAGTGGCCCAGCCAGAGCCCAGACTTGAACCCAATCAAACATCTCTGGAGAGACCTGAAAATAGCTGTGCTACGACGCTCCCCATCCAACCTGACAGAGCTTGAGAGGATCTGCAGAGAAGAATGGGAGAAACTCCCCAAATACAGGCGTGTCAAGCTTGTAGCGTCATACCCAAGAAGACTCGAAGGCTGTAATTGCTTCCAAAGGAGCTTCAACAAAGTACTGAGTAAAGGGTCTGAATACTTAATTAAATGTTATACTTCCATTTAAATAAATAAAATAAAAAAATATATATAAAAAAGAAATGTTTTTGCTTTGTCATTATGGGGTATTGTGTGTAGATTGAAAAATGATTTCCTACATTTTAGAATAAGGCTGTAACGTAACAAAACATGGAAAAAGTGAAAGGGTCTGAATACTTTCCGAATGCACTGTATATAGTACCAGAAGAGTATACTGCACCAGTTTATGTAATAGCCAGGAGACACAGCCCTGCTACATTGGGTAAGGCTTGTGTATAGCCTTCATCTGGATGTTCTCCTTATATTCAATATCAGAGGTCAATGCCTGGTCCTCAGAGGTCAATGCCTGGTCCTCAGAGGTCAATGCCTGGTCCTCAGAGGTCAATGCCTGGTCCTCAGAGGTCATTGCCTGGTCCTCAGAGGTCAATGCCTGGTCCTCAGAGGTCAATGCCTGGTCCTCAGAGGTCAATGCCTGGTCCTCAGAGGTCAATGCCTGGTCCTCAGAGGTCATTGCCTGTTCCTCAGAGGTCAATGCCTGGTCCTCTGCGGTCAAGACCTGGTCATCAGGTGTCACATCTATATTATAGGTCTCTGAGATGGCAAGCTCACAGGCCCTGGAGGCAGGGTCATCCTCACAGGCCCGCAGTGCAGGGGTGTCCCTATGGGTGGAGTTACTAGACTTGTGGGAGGAGCTCGGGGAGTTGATGGGACTGAGCTGCACGGCGGTGGTGTCCTGCAGCGTGTGTTCGCTCGTCTCCATCTCAAACGTTGCGCCGGCCCCCATCCGCATCAGCCCCCAGCTCTCGGCCCCCTTGGCCTTACGGCTATCGCGGGCCGGGGCCCGTCGGCTACACACGCAGCATGCCCCAAAAAAGGACAGAGCCACTATTAGGAGCAGTGGCCCAATGACGATGGATGGGTTGCTGGCGGGGATGAAGGACTTGAAAGTGAAAGCCCCCACCAAGGTGATGTTGATGCCCGCCAGCATGATCCCCAGGCCACAGGCGCAGCACAGGGCCGGGGAGGGGAAACTCTGGGGCCACAGGCCCCATTTTCTGCATGCTTTCTTGGGCCCTGAGGTCTTGGAGCTTTTGTCGGAAAGGACCATCTCTCTAGGCTTGATGATGGGTACGGTCTAACTCAAGATCTTTTTTATGATTGCATATTACTTAATTGCCTTATGGATTCAGATACAATGCAATAGGCTTGATTAATGACAAGATAGTCCAGTCCAGATACAGGTCAGGTCATGGTTTTCTCTGCCCTACAAGAGATAGACAGAAGAGTAATGATGATGTGTTCCTTCCATAGAAATGGGTTTTCTGGAAATAGGTCATTGTCACACAGGTCTAAAGGTAATTGAACTGACATTGAGGGAGAGATGCATTATGCATCCATGTGTAATAAATGCTACAAAGACTAGATAAATCAAGGGTATTATTATCCTTCGCTCTGCAACACACTGATGCCCCGTTTTTTTCCCCACAGAGAATAACACATTCAGGACTCATTGTTATTGTTCATACGTACAGAAAGAACAAGTCCAATCACACTTTTGTTCTGCAAGTCAAATAAATTATTGCTTCTATAGACCTATTTGCAAAGCTACACGCAGACATTCATAGACAACATTGTGGTAGTGACCTTATCTTATTAAAAGTGTATTCTAGACTACATAAATATGCAATATCAGTTCAAGACTGACAAAGCCAATAAACTAAACTGTTTACACATTTGGCTACCTTGATTAAAAATGAAAAATGTTAGTACCATTATAGTTCTCTCGTTTAACTTGTTCTTTAATGACCAACATACAGTATCTTCTAAGATCACTGATTGTCATTTAACAATTCGGTTAGAATATACTAGATAAAGAAATCCTCTCTTGGTGATGAAAACATCAAATAGTCTACAACGCCTTTGAGAGCACTTGATCTTACTTACATTTGATCAGTTCCATCGTTCAGGTAATGTTGTTTGAAATTCCCAGTCGTTTGCCTCAAATTTCGATGCGAATCGTCGACTTTAGGTTACACTCTTGTGCGCTCACACAGCCAACAAGGTGAAATACCATAGAGGAAAAGAGAAGAGCGCTCGTTAGTTTCATGCATGGTTGACGCTAAACCACTAGGGGCACCATTTGAACGCCATTCACCGATGAACACTTGCTGTACAATTACAGTACAACGAAACTGTTAAACCACATAGACTAACGGTTAAACAAACCAACACAGGCAGGATCGTTTTTCAAATAACTTTTTCATTCTATTCCAGATATCTGTAGCAATTGACTATGCAGGCAAATAATATTTTTTTGAAGAAATTGAAAAAGCTCAATATGTAGCCTACTATGTGGATAATTCTTGTTAATTAAACTATAGCAATGTTAAAAGCTTGTTTTGGAAAGCTGCTTTGTCCTATAGCCCAGACAAATGAATCCACACCTGGTTCTGAACTATCCACCAACACAGTGAAACCAGTAAAGCATTACTTGTGATACACCTTCCTCTCCAGCACGGATGGCGTCATGGTCCAAAATCTGTCCAGTGTAAACCCAATGCGTTTCTATGGGAATAATATCAAGTCCTAAACTTGCCCTAAAGTAAATTGACGTTTCGTTAAAATTATATAATTACTCCTGTCTAAATAAAATAATTCAAAATACTTCATCAGGGAGCATGACTTAGCCACAGAGGATCAATAGCTTCTTACATGTTTTTGTTGTGGATTGTTTCTAATCACAAGTGTGTTTGGAAAGCCGGCAATTTGGGTAGTGCGCGTGGCAATAGGTTTAGCTGATTGAGTTGCAGCAGTCAGTGAAAAGCATCTAAAATATGTGTGAAGATAATGTGTTTTGAGAATAATTTTAAATGTTGGATGAAGTGTGGGGGGGGGGGGGGGGCGAAGATATGGTGCGTCTCTCTCCAGAATGCATGCAAATGTAGGAAGGTGCCCATTTTGTCAATGTCTTATTGCTGAACCGAGGTAAAGACGGTTTCAAGTTGGATATTCGATGGATATTCACGCTTTCAAACCTCAATAGCTTTCAAACCACTCGAACCACAGACTCCAAATAAGTGTCATGATGTTGGAAAGAATGTGCTCAACATTGCACAGGTCTTATTTCCATGATTTTGACATTAATTCGCTTTCCAAAGCTAATAAATATGTAGAAATGTGAGCAGCCTTTCCTATTCCAAGTTCAATTAGTTAGGGAGCGTAAACAAAGTGCAAACTTTTTTTTACATTTGAATTTCAATTGCTCCTTGGTCATGTTACCTACTTGACTCAAACAAGGTTGAGCATGTCCACTGACTACCCTTCTATATTGCACACCCTTTGGTTTGTCCATTTTCATCTCACACGTTTTTACATACATTTTTCAAACTTTTGAATTTCCTTGGTCATGTGACCTATGGGACTCAAACAAGGTTCAGAATGTCCACTGACTACCCTTCTATATTGCACATCCTTTGGTTTGTCCATTTTTATCTCACACGTTTTTACATACATTTTTCTAACTTTTAAATTTCAATAGCTCCTTGGTCATGTGACCTAATGACCTCAAACTACTTTCAGAATGTCCACAGACTGGCGGAGATGAGCACAGCAAGGCATCCAGTGCGGGAATGTGACCGATCCCGGAGAAGCTGTCGGGAGCCCCGGGGAGAGTTCTCTTTTCTTTGTGAAAGGCAGGGCGCCCTGGAATGTTTTCGCCCCGTGAGAGGGGCCAAAGCCCTGAAAAACGTTGTGGTTTCGGCATCATCTGGTGAGCTCTCCCTGGCCCTTGAAAATCCGGGGGAGAGGGTGTAAATCTCACGCCGGGCTGTACCAATATCCGCAGCAGGTCTCCAAGGTGAACAGCCTTTGGCATGTTATGACAATGTAGGTAAGAGAAGTTGGCAAAAAAGATCCGTAACTTTGGGATAAGGATTGGCTCTAAGGGCTGGGTTGGTCGGGCTGGGGTGCGAAGCGGAGCTGGGCTCAAGCTGCGGCTGGGGGAGCAGTCGCTCCAACGTCCTCCTCTCGCCACCATTGGAAGTTCGTTGTGCGGCTCATCTCGCGGTCCCTCGTCCGTGGTCTCGCAAGGGGCTGCGTGCGGGGGTTCATCGGGGTGGTGTCCGTCAGCGGGCCGAATGTGGACCGGTGGGGGGTTAGGTCTGACAGTTGGCGGCGGAAACTCTGGATGTGCGCCGGGCCCTTCTCGCGGATCTCCCCAGCACGGCGCACGCCAGCCCCACACATTGTAGGTGGGGAGGTCTCCTCTACGCTCACTAGACTTAAGGCGGAAACCAAACCCATTAGCCCCACAGTGATAGGGCGTTGCATGGATCTGGCTCATGGCCTACGAAGTGGGGAGAGGTATCTCCAGCTTGTCTGGGGAGGGAGGCCTACTTCTGATGTGGGTAGTACCATCCACGCCCATTGATTTGCTGCGGAACCATAAAACGGACGGAAGAAGCCTAGGGTCCCACTGGGCACAGATCACTGAATGTCAACTTGATGAAATTCAAAGGAGTGTACCCACCTGTCGCGGTCACACTCAAATCCCCTGTGGGGTGACTGTGACCTCCTCATGTCAAAGTGAGGAATATCGATGAAGCGCTGGTAAAGGTGGTTCCCATGGCTCTGTCCCGGAGGGCTGTTTGGGCAAGCAAATGATTGAAAGGGGATGATTATTTTCTGTTGCTTCTTCCTACACCAGGTCGATAGTGCCGGTAAATACTGTGAGGGGTATCTGGTTCTCAAGCCTATAAGTATTGTGCTGGCACTTGATGTCGATTGGGTGTAAAAACCCAGTTAAAGTCTGCTGAAGGTTAGTAGTGGCAACTGATGTCCAGTTTGTAAGACAGAAAAGCCTCTGATGATACCACCGGGCATGACTCGAATGGATGTTAATTTGATGATATCTGACTGTAGCATGCTATCCTTCATGGTCGCACTCAAACCACCTTCGGGGTTGCTGTGACCCCCTCATGTCAGAGTGAGGAAATTCGATGAAGCGGGGGTAAACGGCGGGACATAATTAAGAGTTTCTTGAGGTAGCCAAATGCCTCGTCATCTAATTAGTGATGCACATGAATGGTGAACGAGATTCGCACTGTCCCTACCTACTATCAAGCAAAAACACAGCCAAGGGAACGGGCTTGACGGAATCAGCCTCAGCCGCCGGGATAGCCTCTTTTGGCAGGTGAGTGCCCCCCGCAGAGTCCGAGCAGGGGCGGCCGGACTCAGGTGCTGGGGGCAGCACTCAGGCCGTGGAGGTTGGGTTGGAGACTTAGTCTCTGAGCGAATAAAAGCGGGCGGGTCACCAGGTGCACAGAGCTTGTTTCAGGTTACCAGGTGCACAAGGAGGCCTCCATCAAGTTGGGGGCACTCTGAGTTCAAGCAGGGGCGGCCGGACTCGGGGGCTGGGGTCAGCACGCAGGCCATAGAGGTTTTGAAGTTGTACATTTTGAAAAGTTCATGTAAAACACAGTTTGAGTCCAGTAAGTGACATGACCAAGGTGCTATTGAAATTAGAAAGTTTGAAAAATTAATGTAAAAACGTGTGAGATGAAAAGGGACAAACTAAAGGGTGTGCAATATAGAAGGGCAGTCAGTGGACATTCTGAACCTTGTTTGAGGTCAGTAGGTCACATTACCAAGGAGCTATTGAAATTAGAATAATTGAAAAACATTGATAATTCATGTAAAATTGTGTGAGATGAAAATGGACAACCTAAAGGGTGTGCAATGTGTAGGCCCACTGAGTGTACATTCTGAACCTTGTTTGAAGTCAGTAGGTCACATGACCAAGGAGCTACTGAAATTATAAAGTTAAAATAATTCATGTAAAATCGTTTGAGATGTATATTGACAAACTAAAGGGTGTGCAATGTGTAGGCCTGTTGAGTGTACATTCTGAACCTTGTTTGAAGTCAGTAGGTCACATGACCAAGGAGCTATTGAAATTTTAACATTTGAAAAATTAATGTAAAAATGTGTGAAATGAAAATAGACAAACTGAAGGGTGTGCAATTGTAACAGTATAGCTATACTGTTACATTGATGCTGTTGACCCGGATCACTGGTTGCTGCGGAAAAGGAGGAGGTCAAAAGGGGGGTGAGTGTAACCGATGTGAATTGGCTAGCTAGTTAGCGGGGTGCGCGCTAATAGCGTTTTAATTGGTGATGTCACTCGCTCTGAGATGTTGAAGTAGTTGTTCCCCTTGCTCTGCAAGGGCCATGGCTTTTGTGGAGCGATGGGTAACGATGCTTCGAGGGTGGCTGTTGTCGATGTGTGCAGAGGGTCCCTGGTCCGAGCCCAGGTAGGGGCGAGGAGAGCGGCGGAAGCTATACTGTTACACAATGTGTAGGGCCACTGAACCCTGTTTGAAGTCAGTAGGTCACATGACCAAGGAGCTGTTGAAATTCAAACATTTTAATAAATCATTTTAAATAGTGCGAGATGTAAATCGACCCCCAAAAAATTGTGTGCAATGTGTGTCTATGCCATCGGGTTAGCTAGAACCAGTTTTGAACGTTTTATGAGTAATGGTTAAAGAGCTTTTGAAATTAGAAAAATGTGATTTGTCACTATGTTGACTGTCCCTAACTGCTGTTGGTGGACGTAAGGAAAACTACAGGCGAATAGCCATCGAATATCCAATCTGAATCTGGCTTTACCTGCCTATCTTGGCCAGGACGCTCTTGAAAAAGAGATTTTAAATCTCAATGAGCCTTTCCTGGTTAAATAAAGGTTAAATAAAAAAAAAAAAAAAACCTCCGTTATCGCTGATTGACCAACTCTCCACGTATCCCACTCATTTTTTTATTCGCCTCACAGAAGTCAACAAAGTCTGTTTTTTTAACATAGTTCCTCGATAATCACCACGCCTCATTTCGTTAGGACAGCTCCTCCTGACTGTGTGATGATTTGATACAATGTTGAACTTCACTAGCAATAGCTCAAGTCAAGACATAGAAAGCGAGGCAGACAGGCGGAGAAGAGATATGAATGTGATTTCATTTTCATCAGGGTATTTTCTACTGTTTTTATCTGTCGGCTTTAGGCCTATGCATTTTACTTAGCCGATGATCGAAGTTATTGGCCCAATGATGCATTGGCCTATAGACTATAGTATATCTGAGTTATATGCTCTCATGTCTTTAGCCGTATCAATGTTACCATATGGCAGAGGCTAGTGATCTCGCCATAGTTTAATTTTTATAATTGTACTTCAGATGTTTATGATTAACCACGTGACAATGATGTTGAAAAAAGAAAGTGTAAACGTTATTAGGCTATTGTAACGAAATTGTGCACTAAATTGTGCATAACTGGCACGCAGATCAGTAGAAATTGTAGGATACGTACTATAAGCTTCACCAAACTTGAAACTCACGAGCTGCCTGTTCATTACTATTACACGCATTGTGCACCGTTTAGGAAGTCCCGTGAAAACAATGGGCCCGCCTATTGAAATCAAATGCCCGTCCAACTAATTCGTTCTGGCGCCGGGTCTGCTCTCCAGTCTGTATGTAGGCTACATACCTCTCAAGGACATCATGAGTGTCTGCTCGCTCATGGATCTTCGCTGCTACCTTCTCCTATAAGGAGCTCTTTTAGGAGTGTGGACAGGTGAATCGCGATCACTCCATCCATGTCCTCTATCCAATGGCCTTGCTCCATTCGCGACTCACTCACGATTCACACTCAATGAGCAATTGTTGAGTGATGGGCCCGAAATAAACCAATTCAATCCGTTTTTCTAACCATAGACCGCTATCTCTCGCTCTCTCGATCTGTCTATCTACTCATGCTGGATGTTGATCAAATTGTTATGTCACGTCTGAGTTCTGCCAATGAGGGTGAGAAAAAAGGACAACAACATTGAAACATTTTAAAATAAATAAATGGGTTTTATTGGGAAAAGAGCATACCACACGGGCTATTGATGTGCAATATAAGAACATATGCATATTTAGGAACTCATACACGTGGGCTTAAACAACAAACAGTGGACATCGTATTTCGCTGATAGTTTATGCCAATTAGTGTGTCTCATCCCATCTAATTTGAGGTTAGGCTGCCTCGTCCCAAATGGCTCTCTATTGCGTATATTGTAGACTACTTGACCAGGGCCAATTGTGCACTACATAGGGATTAGGGGCAGAGTGAGCGGGCTTTACTGACTCATCCCTAATGTGTTGCACTTTCTCTGACGGCAACCCTTTGTTGAGTCATGCCCGTTTATGAATGCCCCTTAGTTGCTATAGCGATGGAGTATCCATGGCAACCGGGTGAGATCCGGGTAGTGGGTACATGCCATTTTACATTAGCCGGGTAATACATTAAATGAATATGGGTGAGGGGAATAAGTGCTAGACTTCCATCAGTGTCCCCCATTAATAAAAAGACAAGCTCTTACAGGGGTGAAAAAGTCAACTGGTAGAGATAAATAAATTCGGTAAAAACAAGGAATCTTTAAAAAAGCACGAGCATTTCAGTGACTAAAGAGTATTTCCGTAACCAAAGAGCATTTCAGTAACTAGGTGGATTTGAACAAATATATTGTACAGGCTGAAATGGCCATCTGACCAATTTCATTCTTAAAAACACGAAACTAATTTAATGTGACAGGCTAGCCTTCAGTCTTCACATGGTAAGTTATTTATATCTCCATGATTTCTTTGGCACATTCATTCAGATCCATTTACAGACAAACCATCTAAATGTCTGTGCAAACAACAAAACATTTAATAAAAATACTGATATATAAAATAAAACTGCCTTTCCTCCAGAGAAAGGTATCTCTACACCATCCCTTCTAGAATATAAACTACACACATATTAAACACTAGTCACAAACGTTTAAAAACAACACACAATATTAGACAATCAAAAAAATAGACATTGTCGCATTTCCAAATGACTGATTATGACAATTTCTGTGAATAGACAAAACAACAATGAATTCACATACAGTAGTAAATGGAGCAACAGGTTAGTGGTATTACTGAAAAATATTTGAAAAAATAATTGAAGGAAGCAATTGCAGAATTGTCCTGATATCATTTGGAATGGAAATGTGAGGTAATGCTTGTAGTTTTTTTTTATTTTTATCAAGACTTCAAATATTAGCACCATCCGAGCGAGTGAAGTGAGTTCGGAACAACTGAATGTATGCGTTCTTCTTGCAAAGCATGTAAACAATTCAATCAAACTATTATATTAATCAGATTATCCACAAGAATTGCAGTATTGTGTGCATGTAACCATACTCAGTGTATGCTTGCTTGTCATGCTAGTTAATGGTATAGATATATTTCATATGCCTCCATATTTGGGAAAGTCACAGCTAGGGTTGCAGAATTCACCAAACCTTCCAAAAATTCCCTGGCTTGTCAGAAATCTTGGTCGATGAATTCCAAGTTGGAGGATTCCCTTATAGCTTATTCCCTGCTGGTTCCAGAAATCATCCAACTAGATTTTCTGAGAAAAAACCCCCGGACATTTTAGGAACATTTTGAGATTTGTGTAGCCCTACTCATAGTTTATATCGGCTAATAAAACCAATGCAAAAAACATAATTCCCAAGTGTCTGAAAAGGAATGCTCTACTTTTGCAGTAAGTAACTCTATAAATAATACCATATTCCTCTCAGTACAGAAAACTTTTCACAGCTTGACCAACACAACATAAATTACAACTATTTTATATTACAGGATCTTTACAGTAAGACAGCTGAGCTACATATACTGTATGAATTAAAGGCCCCATACTGATATGATCAATAATCCATTCCTTAATTGAAATAGCCGTGCAATTAAGTATAGCTAGCATAAACCAACCAGCACTAGCAGTCTTAATCATACAAATATAATCCCTTCATCGGACATTCTAGTGATTCGGTTTCTGTGGTCTTAATTAACATGGGATTGAGGTCCGTGTAGTTTGAGGTTATTATCAAATGCAGGAAACCAACCTCAACCCAAACCAGTCACTGAAACCAGACTCAGCAACTGATACAAAGCTGTGACTAAGCATGTGTTAGTTTAGTAGAAGATAAAAGTTCTTCCCTTTGTGCTCCTGTGTCTCTGTTTCTAGCTGATAAGAAGACGACTGGCCATGATGTGAGCTTGGACAATGGGGCTACCAACCAGTGAAGCTACACAGGATTCTGCTGACAATGGCAGCTATCGTCCATTCTCAGATAGTGTGCGTTGTCTCCGTCCTGGAGGGGACCCATGGCAAACACCACATAGAGAGGAAGAGGCGGGGAAAGGAGACTAGCATCAGGATGGAGGGAATTGAGGAGGAAAAAGAGGGGAACTGGGTTGAGAAAATGGGTGAATTTGACCTGTAAGGATCTTAGAACCACACCACATATTAGAAGGATAAACCAGATGGAATGGAGCTAAGAAGAAAATTCCACATCCTAGCCTGCAGTAGCAGCCATAGAAATAGAATGAATAGAACGGGGTTCCCCATTCTAGTCAATGATGGCATAATGGGTGGACCGGCGGCCATTGCGAGTGTACCCATCAGAGCAAAGCATGAAGTAAAAGCAGGAAGTGTACCCATCAATATGTGTTGTGATTTGTTGATTAAATTCAATTGACAACAAGTACATTCCATTGCATGAGCCTCATCAGTTAACATAATTTGAATGAACATTCTACATTAACCATGGAAATTATTGCATCACAATACCAGGCAGCCATTACGAGTGGCTTGCGAAAGTATTCACCCCTTGGCATTTTTCCTATTTTGTTGCCTTACAACCTGCAGCAATCGTTAAGTCATACCGCATATTCTCAATTGGATTGAGGTCTGGGCTTTGACTAGGTCATTCCAAGATTTAAAAATGTTTCCCCTTAAACCACTCGAGTGTTGCTTTAGCAGTATGCTTAGGGTCATTGTCCTGCTGGAAGGTGAATCTCTGTCCCAGTCCCAAATCTCTGGAAGACTGAAACAGGTTCCCCTCAAGAATTTCCCTGTATTTAGCATCATCCATCATTCTTTCAATTCTGACCAGTTTCCCAGTCCCTGCCAATGAAAAGCATCCCCATAGCATGATGCTGCCACCACCATGCTTCACTGTGGGGATGGTGTTCTCGGGGTGATGAGAGGGGTTGGGTTTGCGCCAGACATAGCGTTTTCGTTGATGGCCAAAAAGCTCAATTTTAGTCTCATCTGACCAGAGGACCTTCTTCCATATGTTTGGGGAGTCTCCCACATGCCTTTTGGTGAACCCCAAATGTGTTTGCTTATTTTTTTTCTTTAAGCGATGGCTTTTTTTCTGGCCACTCCTCCGTAAAGCCCAGCTCTGTGGAGTGACCGGCTTAAAGTGGTCCTATGGACAGATACTCCAATCTTGGCTGTGGAGCTTTGCAGTTCCTTCAGGATTATCTTTGGTCTCTTTGTTGCCTCTCTGATTAATGCCCTCCTTGCCTGGTCCGTGAGTTTTGGTGGGCGGCCCTCTCATGGCAGGTTTGTTGTGGTGTCATATTCTTTCCATTTTTTAATAATGGATTTAATGGTGCTCCGTGGGATGTTCAAAGTTTGGGATATTTTTATATAACCCAACCCTGATCTGTACTTCTCCACAACGTTGTCCCTGACCTGTTTGGAGAGCTCCTTGGTCTTCATGGTGCCGCTTGTTTGGTGGTGCCCCTTGCTTAGTGTTGTTGCAGACTCTGGGGCCTTTCGGAACAGATGTATATATACTGAGATCATGTGACACTTAGATTGCACACAGGTGGACTTTATTTAACTAATGATGTGACTTCTGAAGGTAATTGGTTGCACCAGATCTTATTTAGGTGATTCATAGCAAAGGGGGTGAATACATATGCAAGCACAACTTTTCCGTTTTAAATTTTTTGAAACAAGTAATTTTTTAATTTCACTTCACCAATTTGGACTATTTTGTGTATGTCCATTACATGAAATCCAAATAAAAATACATTTAAATTACAGGTTGTAATGCAACAAAATAGGAAAAACGCCAAGGGGGTTGAATACTTTTGCAAGGCACTGTACCCATACGATTACCAGTGAAATTGCCAGGGTTAGAGGTTCCAAGCTCGTTCTATTCATCCTATTCTATGGTAGCAGTCTCCCTTGGGTTAAACTAGGTTCTGGTCAGGTGTCGATGTTGTCGTTGTCAGAAGACAGGAAGTCCCAGGTGGTGCGCTGGGCGTTGGATTGCGCCCGTTGGCGAGCCAGACAGAAATTGGAGGGGCGTGAGAGGCTCATGGAGGTCACGATGTTGGTGACGATTTCCTCCTGCTCCTCGTCGTGCTGCGACAACTGGCGGTTGAAGGCGATGGCATCAGCCGCAAACTGTGTTAAGTCTTTGGTGCTGCTGTTCTTGTAGAGAGAACGAGCAGACGATCAGTCAGAGATTGATAAAATAAGAGATTATAGATCACATGTTTAGCCGTAGAAGCCATACCTTCAGGGACACTCTAAAATCTAATTTTGTTAGATGGTTTCTGACATCAAACTGTCAAATCGAGTACATTACTCTACCTTGGACTGAAAACTAAAAATATATTTTGAATTTGGAGTGCAATGTCCCTTTAAGCCCTCTCTGTATAACTTTGTTAGCCATCTGCCTGCCATATTTGAGATTTGTTTTTGCTGTTATGTACTATACATTCTGTCCAATGAGAGCTGAGTGGATTACCTTCGGAGGAAGTGTGGAGTTGCGAGACCTCTCTCTGGTGCATTCTTGGGGGAAATAAATAACAGGTTTAAATACAACAGTGTCCATTTCTTTTAAATGTATCCTTTCCTTCATTAATGATGTACAGTTTGGAGGAAATGGACTGGTGAAAACAAGCCCTCTGGTGTCTTATAGGTGGCTTTCACCCATTCAGCCTTCTCAGATCAGTGTATAATAGATGACGCAGAGGGGACAAGGCAAGGAAGCCAGTTAAGAGTATTGTTATAGATCCAGTATGTTATGGCCATACACCCATACAGTACTCAGAGGACCAATTAAGTTTGGGCCTTGGCACTCACCCCCTGCGCCCAGGGGTGCTGCAGGACCTGGGCAGCACTGAGGCGTGTGGCGTCCCGTGCCAGTAGCCTGGAGATGAGGTCTGGGCAGAGATATGGGCCCAGTCCCTCTCTGGGAACTCATACTGCACCTCCTGCATGCTCTCAAACAAGTTATTCTGCAGGGGTCAGACACAAAATAGACTTATAACTTGACTTTTCACCATAAAAACATGACTCATTCATTGCAAATGCAAAAAAAAAATGCTTAATACAAATAGTGCTGTATTAGTACTGTGTAAGGTGACCTGGGGTTATGAGGAGGACAGGGAATGTTGTGTGTGAGGGTGTGGGTGTATGTACACTATGTTTGTGTCCCTGGCAGATGTGGCAGGTCTCTCCTCGGTCCCAGCCACAGTCAGTCCCACAGTGGTCGGTGAAGGGGGGGCTGCCACTCAGCAGAATATAAAGTATGACCCCAGGCTCCAGAGGGCACAGGGCTTGACGTGGAACGAAGCCTCTTCTGTGAATACCTCCACCACCTCTGGGGCCATGTACTCTGCCGAGCCACACTGACGTGGAGAACACAAAACCACACACTGTTAGGGCATAAGTCAAAACAAATTTGAATTGAAGTGCATTTAAAATCACAACACTCTTTACGGTAAAAGTGTTATGTTATGTTTCCAAGATGGCGTAGCAGTTCAGACGTCCTCTACCCTCCTCTTGTCGTGTCCCGTGTATATATATATTTACATATTTTTTCTTCACTTATCTTTTTATATATATATATATTTTTTTTAATTCTAAAAACTCAACCTCAAAGCACTCTCCTGCAACCCGCCTCACCAATTTAAAAAAGAAAGTATTATTTACCTCATCTGAATTCCACAACAGAAGCTAGCAAGAGGTTAGCCATTTTCACTGGCTAACGTTGAAGTTCAGCTAGCCACGGTTAGCTGTCCTCAGCTATCCATTAGCTCGAAAAGCTATCGCCAGTTTTTGTACAGCGCGACTCAGACCAGAGCATACCGGACCTATTCTCTCTCCTTTCCCCGATTTCTACCGCAGGCTCTGGACATTTACACCTGGATCTTGCAGCTAACTAGCTGCTACCTGAGTGACTATTGGCAACGTCGGTCACGGAATTAACACACATTATTACGGAGCTAGCCAGCTGAAGAGTTCCGTCAGCCACTCCTGGGCTATTCCTGAGCTAGCCAGCTGAAGTGTCTCCTGGGCTACAACTCACCTATCCTGACCCGTTTTACTGCCGATGCGGAGCCCCATCGGGTCTTCACGACTGGACCACCGACGTTATCTGCCCGAGGGAGTTATCCAACTGGCCCCTCCGTCGCGACGTAACCTGATCGCCCATCTGCGGCCCGCTAATCGTTAGCTGTCTTTTCGGCTGCGATCTGAATAGGTCTATCGGACACTTTTCTTGGGCCACTATAACTAACTATTTTGCCTTGGACTGGTCCCCCCTTCCACACGGAACCCCACTAACCCACAGACGGAAACGCACGAGGTGGCTAAAAACAGACCTCCCTCCCATCTTCCACCAGCTTGCTACCTATGGCCCGGCTAGCTGTCTGAATCTCACTGGACCCTTTGATCACTCGGCTAAGCATGCCTCTCCTTAATGTCAATATGCCTTCTCCATTGCTGTTCTGGTTAGTGTTTATTGGCTTATTTCACTGTAGAGCCTCTAGCCCTGCTCATTATACCTTATCCAACCTCTCAGTTCCTCCACCCACACATGCTATGACATCTTCTGGTTTCAATGATGTTTCTAGAGACAATATCTCTCTCATAATCACTAAATGCCTAGGTTTACCTCCTCTGTACTCACATCCCACCATACCTTTGTCTGTACATTATACCTTGAAGCTATTTTATCGCCCCCAGAAACCTGCTCCTTTTTCTCTCTATTCTGGACGTCACAGACGACCAATTCTTATAGCTTTTAGCCGTACCCTCATACTTATTCTTCTCTGCTCCTCTGGGGATGTAGAGGTGAATCCAGGCCCTGCAGTGCCTGGCTCCACTCCTACTCCCCAGGCGCTCTCTTTTGATGACTTCTGTAACCGTAATAACCTTGGTTTCATGCATGTTAACATTAGAAGCCTCCTCCCTAAGTTTGTTTTATTCACTGCTTTAGCACACTCTGCCAACCCAGATGTCCTAGCTGTGTCTGAATCTTGGCTTAGGAAGTCCACCAAAAACTCTGAAATCTTCATCCCTAACTACAACGTTTTCAGACAAGATAGAACGACCAAAGGGGGCGGTGTTGCAATCTACTGCAGAGATAGCCTGCAGAGTTCTGTCCTGCTATCCAGGTCTGTACCCAAACTATTTGAACTTCTACTTTTAAAAATCCACCTCTCCAAAAACAAGTCTCTCACCGTTGCCGCCTGCTATAGACCCCCCTCGGCCCCTAGTTGTGCTCTGGACACCATATGTGAACTGATTGCCCCCCATCTATCTTCAGAGCTCGTGCTACTAGGTGACCTAAACTGGGACATGCTTAACACCCCAGCCATCCTACAATCCAAGCTTGATGCCCTCAATCTCACACAAATTATTAATGAACCCACCAGGTACAACCCCAAAGCCGCAAACACTGGCACCCTCATAGATATCATCCTAACCAACGTGCCCTCTAAATACACCTCTGCTGTTTTCAACCAAGATCTCAGCGATCACTGCCTCATTGCCTGCACCCGTAATGGGTCAGCGGTCAAACGACCTCCACTCATCACTGTCAAAAGCTCCCTGAAACATTTCAACGAGCAAGCCTTTCTAATCGACCTGGCCCTGGTATCCTGGAAGGATATTGACCTCATCCCGTCAGTAGAGGATGCCTGGTTATTTTTAAAAAATGCCTTCCTCTCCATCTTAAATAAGCATGCCCCTTTCAAGAAATTTAGAACCAGGAACAGATATAGCCCTTGGTTCTCCCCAGACCTGACTGCCCTTAACCAACACAAAAATATCCTGTGGCGTTCTGCATTAGCATCGAACTGCCCCCGCGATATGCAACTTTTTAGGGAAGTTAGAAACCAATACACACAGGCAGTTAGAAACGCCAAGGCTAGCTTTTTCAAACAGAAATTCGCTTTGTGCAACTCCAACCCTAAAAAGTTCTGGGACATTGTAAAGTCCATGGAGAATAAGAACACCTCCTCCCAACTGCCCACTGCACTGAGGATAGGAAACTCTGTCACCACCGATAAGCCCACTATAATTGAGAATTTCAACAAGCATTTTTCTACGGCTGGCCATGCTTTCCACCTAACTACCCCTACTGCATTCAACAGCACTGCACCCCCCACAGCTACTCGCCCAAGCCTCCCCCATTTCTCCTTCTCCCAAATCCATTCAGCTGATGTTCTGAAAGAGCTGCAAAATCTGGACCCCTACAAATCAGCTGGGCTTGACAATCTGGACCCTTTCTTTCTAAAATTATCTGCCGAAATTATTGCAACCCCTATTACTAGCCTGTTCAACCTCTCTTTCGTGTCGTCTGAGATTCCCATAGATTGGAAAGCAGCTGCTGTCATCCCCCTCTTCAAAGGAGGTGACACTCTTGACCCAAATTGCTACAGACCTATATCCATCCTACCCTGCCTTTCTAAGGTCTTCGAAAGCCAAGTTAACAAACAGATTACCGACCATTTCGAATCCCACCGCACCCTCTCCGCTATGCAATCTGGTTTCAGAGCTGGTCATGGGTGCACCTCAGCCACGCTCAAGGTCCTAAACGACATCGTAACCGCCATCGATAAGAAACAATACTGTGCTGCCGTATTCATTGACCTGGCCAAAGCTTTTGACTCTGTTAATCACCACATCCTCATCGGCAGACTCAGTAGCCTTGGTTTCTCAAACGATTGCGTCGCCTGGTTCACCAACTACTTCTCTGACAGAGTTCAGTGTGTCAAATCGGAGGGCCTACTGTCTGGACCTCTGGCAGTCTCTATGGGGGTACCACAGGGTTCAATTCTTGGGCCAACTCTTTTCTCTGTATACATAAATGATGTCGCTCTTGCTGCTGGTGAATCTCTGATCCACCTCTACGCAGACGACACCATTCTGTACACTTCTGGCCCTTCTTTGGACACTGTGTTAACAACCCTCCAGACGAGCTTCAATGCCATTCAACTCTCCTTCCGTGGTCTCCAACTGCTCCTAAACACAAGTAAAACTAAATGCATGCTCTTCAACCGATCGCTGCCTGCACCTGCCCGCCTGTCCAGCATCACTTCTCTGGACGGTTCTAACTTAGAATTTGTGGACAATTACAAATACCTAGGTGTCTGGTTAGACTGTAAACTCTCCTTCCAGACTCACATCAATCATCTCCAATCCAAAGTGAAATCTCGAATTGGCTTCCTATTTCGCAACAAAGCATCCTTCACTCATGCTGCCAAACATTCCCTCGTAAAACTGACCATCCTACCAATCCTCGACTTCGGCGATGTCATTTACAAAATAGCTTCCAATACCCTACTCAACAAGCTGGATGCAGTCTATCACAGTGCCATCCGTTTTGTCACCAAAGCCCCATATACTACCCACCACTGCGACCTGTACGCTCTCGTTGGCTGGCCTTCGCTTCATAATCGTCACCAAACACATTGGCTCCAGGTCATCTACAAGACCCTGCTAGGTAAAGTCCCCCCTTATCTCCGCTCACTGGTCACCATAGCAGCACCCACCTGTAGCACGCGCTCCAGCAGGTATATCTCTCTGGTCACCCCTAAAGCCAACTCCTCCTTTGGTCGTCTCTCCTTCCAGTTCTCTGCTGCCAATGACTGGAACGAACTACAAAAATCTCTGAAACTGGAAACACTTATCTCCCTCACTAGCTTTAAGCACCAGCTGTCAGAGCAGCTCACAGATCACTGCACCTGTACATAGCCCATCTATAATTTAGCCCAAACTACTACCTCTTCCCCTACTGTATTTATTTATTTTGCTCCTTTGCACCATATTATTTATATTTTATCTCTGAACTTTCTTCAAACTACAAATCTACCACTCCAGTGTTTTTCTTGCTATACTTTATTTACTTTGCCACCATGGCATTTTTTTGCCTTTACCTCCCTTATCTCACATCATTTGCTCACATTGTATATAATCTTATTTTTATTTAAATTTTTTCTACTGCATCATTGATTGTATGTTGTTTTACTCCATGTGTAACTCTGTGTTTTTGTATGTTGTCGAACTGCTTTGCTTTATCTTGGCCAGGTCGCAATTGTAAATGAGAACTTGTTCTCAACTTGCCTACCTGGTTAAATAAAGGTGAAATAAATAAATAAAATAAAAAAGTGAAACATTTGCATTCCCGCAGACCTGTGGGCCCCAACAAAGATCATTGCGGCGCAGTTGGTATTTTTCATGCTGCGGGCGGGAGCGGGCGGTCAGATAGACAACTTTGTGAAGAAAATATTTTTTTCTCCCGCAGATTAGGCTATTTGGAAACAGACATTTAACATAGCCGTCTGATTAATCCTTATCACTGTTGAAGTTTCCAGTAAAACTGTCTGTTGCTCTTGTCCTGTTCTTCTTTCATTTGGCTGAGTCTGAAATGCTTACTGGCTGGCTGGCCTCCACCTCTGTATAAACTAGTCAACTGTTCATTCAGGTCAACTGCTGGGGTTAGCTGCTCAACGGAAAGACTGTTTCCTTATGTTTTAAATGATTGCTTGAGTCATAACTCATTGATAGATGAGGGCGATGTACTGACTAACTATGTACTATTAGCCAATTAGATAATAAATTATTGCTTCAATCTCAGAGTGTGCATTGTGTATACTGACTAACATGTTAGACTACTAAGTGCCAATTTGAAAATAAAGCAATTATTGCTTAAATTGCACAGTGTGGGCAATGTGCATGCTGACTAATTATGCACTATGTGCCAATGTGATAACCCGGCAGACAGTGAGTTGGTTGTGAAGCTGGGCCCGTATTCATAATGATCTGGGAGGGAGAGCAAGAAAGTGCAAGCAGAGCCAGAGAGATCAGGCGGTGGAGAGGGAGAGAAAGAACAAGAAGGAGCACAGTTGAACGCTGACAAACAGTTGAGAAAAGCCTTATGGATATTCCCAAACATGCTTCTACATCCAGTGATAGTGTAGGCCTGTTTGTATTACTCATGGAAAATGATGCTACATTTCCGCTTTAACATCAAGATAAGCATAATAACTGGCAGTCTGGTACTACTCGACTCTGCTGCTAATATCTCTGAGGCAACAGGAAAGGTTTTTTATTTAACCTTTATTTAACTAGGCAAGTCAGTTAAGAACAAATTCTTATTTACAATGACGGTCTACCCCGACCAAACCCTAACGACGCTGGGCCAATTGTGCGACGCCCTATGGGACTCCCAATCACGGCCGGTCGTGATAGAGCCTGGAATTGAACCAGGGTCTGTAGTGACGCCTCTAGCACTGAGATGCAGTGCCTTAATCCACTTGGGATTTTGGCCTATTTGGACACAGATTCCAGGTTAGAATTTTGTTTATATCATAAGTAATTCATAACTTCATTAGCTAGCTAACGTTGGCTAGCAAGACGTATTAGCTGACTCAACTAGCGCGAATGTCTGGTTAAGGTTGCTTTGGCTTTTCATTCAATTATTTTCATATAGCTGATAACTTTATATGGTTAGCTAGATTGTTAGCTAATAAGGTCGAAAATCTGCAATAGCTAGTTAACACTATGTTTATTGCCTCCAGTCTGGCACGACCAAGTCGTGACTGCTTTCACCAGTAAGAAGTCGAGCTGGGTTTGCTTGAATTTCTAGGTAACTCACCCAATGAATGACCCAGATATGTCTGACACATAGCCTACAGCAGTTAAACTGTACAAAGAGCTCTGCATATTTGTGAAAACAGAAAGAGAAAGTCCAACCAGTTCTGTAGAATGTGTGTTCAAGTCAGAGCATGCCATGTCATTATTTTGGGAAAGCCAGCTCTATGCTATCGGGTCTTCACTTGTTACATTTTCTGTCTTGTTTTGACCCCGCTCACATACTGATGTACTACTCCAGTAGATAGCTAACAACCTGAAATGTTTCCTATTTTTTTCAGTTGGTAGATATGGTGAGGCAGAGCACGATGGCAAAGCTGCAAGCCTTCCAGCACTCTCTCCAGGTAACTTAAATTGCTGTCAGAAATAGCTTACTAACTTGTCAAAACACAGTTGTGACTTCCCTTAACCTCCTGGCCGCCATTGTAAATAAGAATTTGTTCTTAACTGACTTGCCAAGTTAAATAAAGGTTAAAACATTTTTTGTTTGTTTTAAATCCTCCATCAGAGCCTCTGACATCCTCTGGATGTTGTGATGGGTGGACAACATGGGCTTGTTAGTTTTTTAATGGCCCGGTGCCCCGTTTGAGCGTGGTTTGTGCAATTAGACCATTTCGTTGGTCCTTAGGAACTCTCCACTCAACCGGGGCATGGGGCCATGCAAAATGACTTCCAGATTTAAATACAGTTATTGACATAGCTCCCGCCTTTTCCCGCCCCCCCTCCCATGTTTACAGTTCAGCCATTAGACGAAAAGAAGAAGCCACTGCTAGTGGGGCAGCTTGGCAAAACAATCGTGCATTTTGTGATGAAAGTAGATTAATGTGAATTTTAGTTCGCCCATTTTTTTCATGAAACATTGAATTTTGCCTTACTTCTATTAGCCCATTGAAATGCATTGAATAACAGATTCATACATGGAAAACAGAGTCTCACCTTTCCATAGAGTGGTCATATTAGTGTGTCGCCCAAACTGTCGCTTCAGACGAGTCCATTGGCGCTTGTGAGGGTTGTAAAGCAAAACGGAGAACACCATCTTGTTCATGAGAGTCTCATCTTTCCATACCATTCGGACGCTACGGACATTTTTGTGAGAAGACAGATATTCGGGATGTCTCATGGTCTGACAAACATCGCTCCAGCTCGGCCACCTCCACCAGAGCTATGGAAGGCCGCCATTGGCGGATACAGTGGATTGAGATGCAGCCCATGCAAAAAAACAGATCTCTCTATCTTAAACAGACAGATTTTGATGAAAATTATTTGATTATGCTAATTTGATTTCCATGGGGGCGCGAACATCGACTCTAGGGGTTTAACCAGCGATAGCCGACACCCACATAATGGCGGTGTAACTGCGTTGGAGCTGTCAAATCATTGAATAGTTGCTCTTCTGATCAGTGTCATTAAGCCACACGTCCCACTCGCATTAGAAGTTCAGGATGAGAAAGTGTAGGCTACATAGAAATGAAGACGCTCAAATTGAAAACCATTAAACAAAATAATGAGGTTTTCTATCGGCTTAATCGAGTTGTAGATTAGGGCTGTGACGGTCCCAAAATTTCGTCAGCCGGTGATTGTCAAGCAAATAACTATTGGTCTCACAGTAATTGACGTTAATTAGCATAAACACATTTAGCATCTCCTGGCTTCCACACAGCCTACAAGCCACTGATGCAGACCTTTGGAACATCTACATTTTAAAAAGTATAATAAATCCATGTAATATAGCCTACACCTTCACAATAAATCCATTATTTATTTTAGACAGGTCTAAAGAAGCATGTCATGAAGGAAATGTAGTCTATTTCAGAAGAACAGAATAGCATACTCTGAGTTGTCCTTATGTTAGGTTCTGATGTGGTTATTGTCACGTCCTGACCAGTAAAGGGGTCATTTGTCATTGTAGTATGGTCAGGGCGTGGCAGGGGGGTGTTGTTTTTGTGTGTTTTGGGGTTGGTTTATTTAGAGGGGATTGGTTCTAGTTTTCATTTTCTATGTTCTTTTTCTATGTGTGGCCGAGTATGGTTTCCAATCAGAGGCAGGTGTCTTTCGTTGTCTCTGATTGGAAGCCATACTTAGGCAGCCCTTTTTTCCTTTGGGTTTGTGGGTGGTTGTTTTCGGTATAGTCTCTGTGCCTTACGGAACTGTTTCGTCATTTGTTTATTTTGTTTGCGTGTTCTCTCTAAATAAAGAAGGAAGATGAGCACTATACCCGCTGCGCCTTGGTCTGTCCCTTACGACGCATATGACAGTTATGCCAAAATGACTGTGGACTACACTAGTTCATTTAGCAGACAAGATTTGCTTAAAATTCCATGGCATTATTTTATAGTATGAAGAACATAATTGAACAAAGCTGAATAGAATATAAAGGATATTTTCTCCAACTGATTTCGGTGAGTGCGTACATGCAGCTATTTTGTGTTGAGCGGTTAACAAAGAAATAGGTACTCCTATATGCTTAATTTAGAGTTATTAATTTAACTTTAGTTGTTCTACAAATGTTGGGCTATATGTTTAGATGTTTAATACATTGTAAGGCTGCATGAAGCGACTCTAATGATGATTTGAAAAAAGTCGCTTGAAAGGCATGAGCTCTGCTTAGTTTTTTTGTGCAGGCTGTATACACTTTATCAGTCTCTCATTCACAATTTGACAAGCACTTCATAATGCCTCGAATTTCACCGTGACATTCCCTTTGTGTGGCCGTAATGCACCCTAAAAAAATCCATGCCTTTTGTGGCCAGTGGTCATTGTGCCCTTGGCCTGGAATGCTGCTTTGTGCCCTTCTCAATGACTGCTGCGGGCTCCGAAGAACCTCTCACTCACATGGCTGATCACCTGATCAGGTCTTTCTCACAGGCTACAAGTGAAGACCGACACATCGGGGAGGCAACTGCTCGTCCTTATCCAATTCCGAGGTGCATATTGAAGATATTGGAAGAATTGTCCACATTTACTTTTCGTCAGCCAACAAGATGCGTAGGCCTAACGAACAGTAAAAGCACTAGCCTATGCCAATCCACTATCACCCATAATTCAAAAGTTGTGGGATGCGATAGATCCCAAATTAATACAACCACTACAGTAGCATCAAAAACCTTCTTGACGCAATGAGGCTGACGCAACAGATCAGAACATTTAGCTTTTTATGTTGATAAACTATTAGGCTATTTATTCACATTATAAGTGCTGCAATGCGCACATGGCAGTAGGCTATAAGCACGAATGTTCCATTAGCCGGAAAACACCATTATCAAAAGGGAAAACACCATTATCAAAAGTGACTGCAAATGCATGTAATGCTTTTATTATAAAGGTGCATTTTTATGGTAAAAATGATCTTCCCCAAATTTGAAACTCACGCTCTGTTTATGTATGCCAATTACGCTATACACCACTTGTAAAGCGGATTAATGTTTTACATTTTAAGAAGTTATTTGGGGGGGTAGGCTGTCATTGTAAATAAGAATTTGTTGTTAACTGACTTGCCTAGTTAAATAAATGAGCTCCTGGGCTCTCATTAAGTTTTTGATGTTCAATCACATTTGCATTGACGTCAGAGTGATTAGAGGGACAATAGAGTGCTGAGTATCAGGAAGTTAGCAAGTTTGGTAGGCTACTAATGACCATCATTAGTTTCAGAGCTTGGAGAAGCCTAATTGCTGTGACGGTCACGTGGAATTTGACTGCCTTCATGACTCGTGACCGCCGGTGTGTCGGTAATATAGTCACCGCAACAGCCCTTGTGTAGATTACAGTACATCTCACATTCCAGTGTTCGAACTTGTAAACAAGGTTGCATGAGATTTCTCTTAATGCAACTCTGTGCAGCCAATGGCAATGCCTGCTTTAGGTATAATGCCAGGAGCCACTTGTGGATTTGACAGCTTTACGTTGTTCCACCTTTGACACCGCCAAAACAACAGCTTTGCGGGTGTTGGCTAGCTTGAATCTAGCCCTTAATCTGAATTTTCTCCTGATATGGGCTTTGCAAAGTAGCTTTAGTAGCTATTTGTTTACATGCTCATGTAACTGGTAGGTTGTGAACACCCAGACTCCCACTCCATAACCAAACATCTTAACCATTTCACCAAAAAATTATTCTGTCTTTGGCCGAGGGTGGTTCAAGTCACAGGCAAGGCTACCTCATCACTAGAACTTTTTAACTAGCCTCCGCTATACTCATCCTAGAAGTATTATTGTTAAACATTTTGGTTTTCAGGAGATCCAAAGCGAGAAGTATAGGCCAGAAATATGACATTTTAAAAAATCTAAGAAGTACAGGCTTCAATCTACCCTTTTGTAGATTAATGGTTTGTAAAATAGTGGTACAGTCTACAGACTTTTAGTAAAATGCAGGCCTAGGCCCCCAGGGGCCAAATCTGTGGCTCCATATATAAATATTTTCAGGCTACATAAATCTACCTCTGTGCCAAATCTGGTGTGTTTATATCAAAATAGTCCTTCTGAATTTTAAACCAGTGTTACCGTATATGGCCATTTAAAATGGCTGCAAATCTGAGGTGGCTCCTCATCTTAACCTTTTCAGGGTCCATAAATCTATCTCTGTGCCAAATTTGGAGCCTTTATCTTAAAACAGTCTTTCGGAATTCCAAAAGTCAGCATGCATTTTGAAAAATGTTTGCCACGCCCCCAGGGGCGAAGTCTGGAGTCGCTCTATATCTAAATCTTTTTAGGGTACATAAATATACCTCTGTGCCAAATTTGGGTTGTTAATCTCAAGACAGGCTTTCTGAACTGTAAATTGTATTACCTTCTGTGGCCATTTCATAAGATGACTGCCAAGGCCCCCGGGGGCCAAATCTGTAGAGGTTCCATACATGGTGCGTCTATGTCAAAAAAGGCTTTCAGAACTCTAACAGTGTATTACTGACAGTGGCCATTTTGTAAGATGGCCACCACAACTATGTGGTGATTCCATATCTAAATCTTTTTAGGCTAAATAAATCTACCTCTGTGCCATATTTGATGTGTTTATCTCAAAAAAAGCCTTCAGAACTCTAACATTTTATTACCGACAGTGGCCACACACACACACACACACACACACACACACACACACACACACACACACACACACACAAACACACAAACACTAGAGAAACAGACAGAGAATTGCAAAGTTGTTTAAAGTAACTGTCCCCAGGGGTCAAATCTGTGGTGGCTTCATATATACATATTTTCAGGCTACATAAATCTATCTTTTAATTGCTGCATATCTGGGCTGGCTCCATATCTTAATCTTTTAAGGATCCAGAAATCTACCTCTGTGCCAAATTTGGAGCATTTATCTTAAAAGAGATTTACAAAATATTGTTACCATGCCCCCCAGGGGCCAAATATGGAGGTATACATATTATTATAGGGCTCCATGCCCTAAAATAGTCTTGCCCTATAAATAGTACGTCCTATTAGTTATATCCATGAGTCATATTAGTATTTTAATATCAAATAGTTTTCCTCAAAACTAACACACACATCGACATGCACACACACACACACACACACACACACACACACACACACACACACACACACACACACACACACACACACACACACACACACACACACACACACACACACACACACACACACACACACACACTAGAGACAGACAGAGAGAATCGCAAAGTTGTTTAAAGTAACTGTCCAGTGGAAATTCTGTTCATATTCTGTTAACTCATTCAATGCTGTTGACTCATCCTATACTCTTATTTGTGGCCAAAGCATAAACAAATATGTATAAAAAAAACACCTCAAACTTGTATCTCAAGTAGACTGTTTCAAAAATGCATGCTATTTCCAAATATAGGATGATGTTATTCTCCTGAGGAGATTGAGCTGGCCAATGAGTGGTCTACTTGCATTAAGATGTTTGTGAACAGTATACGCCCACACCAGTCTTTTGTTGGGGTAAGCCTACACCACTGCAACACAGAAAAGCTGCTTTTTAACATACTTAATTACCATTTTTTGGAAGGAAAACTATTTCACTCATATTGTAATTAATTTCATAGAAATCTGGAAATACTGGACAGTTAATTTAAGGTTTTACAAAAGCAATGAGGCAGGTTTTAATTGGTCACCATCTGAATGAAAATATCCTAGGTCTGATATTTAGTTTGATCACAGCTAAAACATTTCCTTAATAATAAAATGCAAATTAACAGGGCATGCAACAAAACACTAATTGTAGTGGGTGAATTTACTTGTCCTAACACATGGCAATTGAATCAGTTACACAGCTCAATCAGATTAGTCTCCCAGAGTAATCCCAGTTTAACTAGTTTTGGTAAATGAAAATGAAGTCAGTATTTCACAATTATTGCTTCCAGTTGTCACCCTGTACTTACCCAGACACCTCAAAAAATGTCTGTTTTTCAAAGTCCTTAACTCTGTTGCCTCTGGCTGGGACACATTGGACACGTATTTGTCACAAAATGCTAAATACTGTAAAGTGGTCTTGTGATGTCGCCTTCTGTCCATCACAAAATGGCTCAAACACCTCGAAACCGCAAACACATTTTGGAAGTTAATGATGTCAAGAACATGCACAAGAAAAACATATTCATGCTTAATAAAACAGAGAAAGAATAGTTATTCAAATAAAAAACACAATACTGAAATGCTGCATGTCACAGCACAAAATCTAGGAAGCAGAACAGTCCTTTTTCCTAAAAACATATAGCCTATTGGCTGAAAATGTGAATAAACATTCTAATGCTAGATGGATAACAGTTAAGTTCATCAAATCCACTCAAAATCCACTCAACTGTCCTTTGGTTTGCGTGTTTGGAATGGTATTTAAGCAGTGGGCCTCCTGAAGGGCTCCGTGGAATTTTGAAATGATGTACACTCCATTGTCCAAGTGGTTTAGTTACAGATCTTCTCTGTCATTGCTCTCTGGGGGTAAAGAAAAGAGAGGAGAGACAGGCAATTCATATGATATTGACAAATGACCAGTAGATTGCCCCAGGCTTAATTTATAGTAACAGACAATGCTACACACCTACTGTCACGCTGTATAAGGCAACAAATATATTCGAACAGATAGGCTACAATAAAGTCATCATCTGATGAGAAGTCACTCGGCTGTTTCCATCTTACCTCTAGTCATCCAAAAGCAGAAAAGCTAAATGCTCAGTCTATCACACCATCCTATGTTAACAACGTTTATTTCCCCCCAGATTATGTTGTTGATGTAGTCTCATTACTTTTTCACCGGGGGGGAAGTAAAGTCTGTCCTTTATAATGATGATAACAGAGGCATTTTATTGTACCTTGGAGCTCCTACCTCCATCTGTTCAGATGTAACGAAGCTCTCTGCACTAGAGAAAACAACTTGAAAGTGACATGATTCTCACTTATGGCTGGCTAGACTGCAATTTCACTTATGATGGTTATATAAACCAAACCAGATTTTTTACAAAGAGTTTAACAAGTTTCTTTTATGATGCAAACTGGGGAAATAAGTGGTGCATCATTAATTCCAATGACAGTGCCAAAGGGAAAATGAAAGACACACAGCTATCGTATAATTATTTTATACTGGACTGTGATTTAGTAATATGCTCTATGCCCAGAGTTGATTCTGTATAATCACCCAGTTTATGTGGTTTGCGCAGACACTCAAAACAACATGTTCTGTTGTGGTGTGAAATAACGCAGACAATACACTGCCTTCGTTTTATGGAGGAAAATGTAAGCTCCTCCCTCATTGGGCCAATGCAAAACTAGTAAGTCTGAATGATAGTAATGTGAAGGATACGCCCTCATAAATTCATATCCAGACACCCTTCTACCCCTGTCCTAAATATGAACTTACAGGACACAGAAATGGAAACCTTCCACCCAAGCGCGATCTAAGGGTACATCCCAAATGGCACCCTATTCCATATTTAGTGCACTACTTTTTACCCCCCCTCCCCCCTCCGTTCACCCCACACCTCCTTTCTCACCAGGGGCTCCAGTTCAGAGTGCTCGATGAGGCTGAACTCAGAGATGAAATAATAGTAGTGTTTGTAGCAGGTATTGATATGGGCCTCGGCGCCCATACTGCAGATGCTGTCAAAGTGGTGGATGTAGACGTGCACAAAGACCCGGAAGAGACGGCTCAGGATCTTCTTGCACACCTGTTGGAAGTTCTTAGGGAAAGGAACACCTGGGACCAAAGAGGATAGAACTATCAGTGAGGAAGACTGCCACCCCATTAGATTCCTTTTAGAGACCATCCCTGGATACATTAATGAAAAACTATTTGTAACTATCAGAATGTCATTATGTTCCATAATGATGTTCTATTATGTTTCGTAATTACATTTCACTTAGCATTAAAGCTATCACATTCGTTTCCATTGGAGATCATTCAAACCACACTGGACATCAATATCCTATACTGTAGGTAGATCATATACTGCAAAATTTCTCTCGGCAGCCCGCAATGCAATTACATGTTAATTTAATAGATTATTCATGCACATAATCTCCCTCCTCAAACAGAGCTTGATAACAACCCTTTGACGATGAACAATAGACTCAGAGTACCCCATTCAATTTCTTCCAAATGCCACCCCCCAGAGTGAAAATTATACCGTGACATTCGGAGGAGCCTCACTTAGGAATTTTCTTATGGGCCTAACAGTAAAGATGTCATTTAACAGTAAAAAAATGTATTCGATTTTAATGTGGCATGAACACAGCCAGTCATGATGTTTTCATCTGATTGTCAAATAAATCACTTCAAGAAGTAGGCTAACCGCAGCTGCGCACATTTGTCTACTCCAAAATAATTCCAGCATCCAAACCGTGCACACTGTACACTTGCTATTTGATGAATGGAAAAAGACATGTAATGACATTTGGCCATTGTCATTAGGCCTAATATAGTGGTGTGCATTCATGGATGCCAAGGGAATCTATGGTTCCCCAAAAAACTATAAACAAATAAAAATAATCATGAAATTATATTTCATAATTTTCCTTCAATTCGCAAGTGTCTGAATCTATCTCACCGGAGAAAGCATCATACTCTTTTTGACCAGACAGCATCAGATACATGGGCTACACATACTGAGACAGAGAGGCGCTGTTTCACTCACTCGGACGCTTTCTCCAGTGAGATTGATGCTTTTTGCGGTCAGCGCTGTCGGCCGTCTTGGTCAAATTATCAATATTTAGGGACCCCCCCCCCCCCCAAAAGTTTGACTTTTATTGCATTTAGAGGAGCTCATGTTTCATTCATGGGGAGCTTAGCTCACACTGGTCCCCCATAATTCACACTCTGCCACCCTCATTGTGTAACTAACCTATCTAATTAACCTTTCTTTGAACCTTTCTAGATCCATTAAAGATACTGTCAGAGAGCGTGGGCATGAAGCCACATCGCAGGTGCGTTCACTATCCTAGTTTGGAACCACTGCCTTACACACCTACTCTCGTGGGGAAGATGTTCTCGTTGTTGATGTTGGTCTCTATCCAGTCCATCAGAAGGTTCATGTATTTCAAGGCGGGCAGCTTGGTGGGCTTCTTGTAGTCGTCTCCGTCCTGCCACCGGTACTCGTAGCGCAGGCCCCCGGACATGATGGGGCAGGTGCGCTCGGTGCAGAACTCGCTGACCGTGCCGTAGATCAGGTTGATGCGGTTGAAGAAGTCCACCACGTGCACGGCGATCCAGTCGTTGATGTTCTCTCCTTCGGGAAGCTGGACCACTTTCCTCAGGTCCAGGCCGGACTTCAGAGAGGCCTGGGCCTTCTTGTACAGCTCAAAGCGCTGTGTCCCAGGCTCAAAGCGCTTCCGAGGCCTAAACGTTTTGTCTTTGCTGAAGACTTGTCCGAGACAGAGCGCCATTGTCTTAATGGTGGACTCTATGGTGTGGCCTAATGGTTAGTGTGTGTGTTGGGGGGGGGGGGGGGGGGGGGGGTTCCTGAGCATGGATTGGACAGGTTTCACTAACATACGTTTGATTAGGTTGCAGGTCTCTGAAGAGTTGTTCTATTCAGAGGGCAGTGACCTCTACATTGGGGATGATTGAGAGTGGAGGGACCCCTCTCTGAGACATAGAGGAAACAAAATAGGTCATGAGAGGTTAGTGATGCTCAGCTCATTCACAATGCTATCATGCCTGCAAACAAAGTGTTCAACAGACCAGAATCAGGCAGCATGATAGAAATCAGGAAACGAAAGCAGCAAAGTAGAAACAATACTGTAAGGTTGTTTACAAAGGGAATATCTTGAAGGACTTGATGAGCAAAGCATGTAGTGATTGTGAAACTGCTCGGAATAGAAAATATGACCCCAAATATGAGGTGAGAAGAATCCATTTGCGGAATTCATTTCTGATGACCACTATTTTCTGGCGGCCACTATGCGTTGAAAGTCACAAGACTAACAACCATAGTGCCCTTGAAATAGGTCCAGTGTGATCTAATACTGAAATCAGATCAGAGGGGATAGCCAAAGGTAATTGTGTAAATGTAGAGCATGCTGCACTTCACTAAGAGGAAGCGTTGTGAAAGGGTTCTTTACGTCGTCTGTACATGAGACATTTTCAACTTTCCACCTAAAGCAGCCACCCACACGCTCATCATTAACTATGCAGAACACTACCTCCAACTGGTCATACAAGTCCATTGGAGAAAATCCACTTGAGTAGCGCAGCTACACTGCCTCAAGTTCAATTGTAGCACCATGAGTCGTCTAACACCTTCACCATTGACCTGATACAATATTGACAGAGATCTACTCTCCTGTAGGGATGGACAATAGCACAGTAGATAATTACTGTAATAGCGTCATGCATCAAGTTATTATTAGTCATTAACCATCTGGCAGATAATGGGGAGATAATTTTGCAGTGTCCTGGACTGATTAAGGATCAAACAGCCTGAATGGGTTTGACATTTTCCTTTCAGACAGTGAACGCTGCAGAAGGAAAAAAATCTATTAGACTAAATTACTTTTTTTTTTTAATCATAAGGGTTAATAACAAATGATTGTAAGTATCAGAATATCGTATGAAAAAGGGGGGGGGGGTGAAGGGGTAGGGGGGAGTCATTTAGAGGGATGAGACATCACAACAACTCGTATGTCAATCAAGTCAAGTGCACCAGAGAGAAGAGAATAACTCATGGTGGATGAGATCTTACTGAGAACTCCCCAGCAAAATAGTTCAGTACAGGGCAGGTTTAGTAGCCAACTGGCTACTCAGCTCTATGGTTAAGAAGGATCTGAACTTTACTGAGTTTCCATGAGTTTCATGTGGAGTGCTCTGAAAAGCCAAGGCAAACTTTACAGCTGTCAATAAGTCATGCAGGTATTTGTTCCAAATAGTATACGCGGAATAAATTCGAAACAGTATGATGTTCTAAAATGCTTCTGAAGCTTCTTTTAATATAGCTTCTTCTTTCATTCTAAACGACACTGTCTCGTGCCTTTATGACTATATGTGACTGTATCCACATTTGTGTCCCACGTTCCATTTCACACAGCTGCTCTCAACAGTTCCTGGTTTTGTTATGGTGCAACGTGAGTGGTTAAGGTGGGAAATATTTGTATTTCTATATAAGTCAAGCTTATTCATGTGCTCTGAGTCTGAAATCTACAGAGTCATGCAGAATGAGTCCAAGTAGAAATGTTGAATTACACTTGGTTTAGTGTAGTTTTACTGCCGTTTTGCTATTACGCCTCGATTAGACCAATAGCGTCATTGCGTTTATGTACATCAGAAGTACATTCATTTTCAATGGAAAGCTCATTTTGTCTTGCAGTATTGTGCTGCAGAGGCAGTTGAAGTGCGTTCTGTGTTCTGGGTGGTGCATAGATTGGATTTACACAAGATATGCATAAAATTGTGTGCGTCGACTTGACTTGAACAAGTTAAGCAAAAGGTGAATGTTGAACTTTTGTTGCATTCATATCCACTAAAATGTTTGACTACATAATGAAACAAGTTTGACTGCAGAATTTATTACGCAGTATTGATGCAATGACGTTGTCGGTCTGATAGAGGCGTTAGACTTTAGCAGCCCTTTGACAAAGAGCTTCCTCTTTCACTCCTCGTGGCCTGTATTTATAAAGCATCTCAGAATAGGAGTGCTGACCTAGGATCAGGTCCCCCCTCTCCATATAATCTTTTTCATTTTGATCCGAAAGGCAGAACTGATTGTAGATCAGCATTCCTACTCCGAGACGTGTAGGAATGAGGGTGCCCTGGACTGTTCAGGAGGAGAATGTCATCCATCTTCTTGACAGCTTCCTCCACATATGCATGGTGTTTGTACACAGTATGTGTGGTGTGAACAGGATCCTCCTCTTCCTCAGTACTTTACATCTATTAGCTCTACTGGTGAGTTTCTATTGTCGATCATACAGGCATTCAACATTGGGAAAGCACTGAGTTTGTAGTCCCTTTGAGAATGACCAGAAAATATGTGCTGGTCTACAACTGGATAGTCAGCTGATTTGGTGACGTCTACTACCCTCCATTGGTTATGGTATCTAACTTTCAGATCCACAGATGTGAATAACAGTCATGGACCGTAAACCCCAGAGTACTACTGTATTTAACAGTCGCAGTGCACAGAGAATACATTTCCATACAGGCCAAGGGATTGGGGTACATTTGCTTTGTTGACTTCACTGCTTCTCAGTCTCCACATGCCTCTCCAATTACAGACTGGTGCATGTCTGATCACGTACGGGGGATGGCGGACCAGACCCACTGTGCACACTGCATACTTTACTGAGTTTTCCATGGAATTTCCTTCTGACAGTGGAGAATAACAGCAGCTCTTTCTAGATCCTACACACATATGTGGGAGAGAAAATAGTCGCTAATGCAATGGACCAAACGCAGTTGGATCCAGTTATATGCATCAAAGTGAAAGAGTGAGAGAGATACAAGGAGATCAACAGAGACATACAAAAAGGGGAGAAGTTTCCTCACAGTACCTGGCTGGGCTCCCAATGTGGACGACTTGGAATGTGGACAAAGATCCAGGCAGATCTGTCCCTCTCCGGTTCCTACGGATACTCCCTCCTTCCCAGCCACCAACAGACCTTGAGGCTCCAACTTCACTGAGAAGCCAGCGACACAGTAGCGCGGACAAAAAAAAGTACAAGTCGAAAAGTTGTTTGGCTTCTCTTCCTGTGAGTGATGTCACATCCTGACTTTGTCTGAGAGGCCCCTGCTGTCTCCGTGTGTCTATCTACGTGTGTGTATGTGTGCATGGAAGACCTATAAATCGACAGAGGAGGTTCCCTCTCTGCCACTCCTCTTTCTCTCTCTCTTTCTACTTATCCTGTAGGAAGGCAGCCCGTCCCCCTTAGCCAACGAGGCCCAGCCCTCATGTGGGAGCTCTGGGAAAACAAACCCTCTTATTATCCCACAGAGCCAGAGCAGGGGGAGCGGACACACACTACGCATAAGTGCTGCAGGCCTCTTGGCGTGCAGTCTAGTCTCTCGCTCTCTCTTTGTCATTTCTCAAAAACATATCATTTCACTGTCGTTGCCAAGGCATAACCAAATCCATCAATTTTGGCCCGCAGAAATGTATTGTGTGGTGCCACACGTACACAAGCAAGTGTCACAAATCTACAAAGGAGACGAATTACAGAGAAAACAGCCGTGAGTAATCAAATGCAACATGTTTCGCAGAAATGTTCTTGTTCACCAGCTCCCTTCCACAGTAAAACGGTAAGGCTTGTTTGTTCCCTGATGGTCTAACGTTGCTGTGGACGCCGTCCAGAGGAAGAGTTCTCTGTAGTTTAAAGTTACCTGGTCAGACACTGGCTGCATTCAGTGGACCCTCCTGCAGTGCCGTGATAAAGCAGTGGCCTCCAGGCCTGCAGGATGAGAGAAAGGGAGGGACTGGCAGAGAGAGAGAGAGAGAGAGAGAGAGAGAGAGCAGGCCCTTCTCTCTGAAGTGCATGTCATGTAGGGAAGACTTACCCGGTGACCCGCTTGGTATGTTACTGTGAATAAACGGTCCAATTGTAATTGTCCGTAACATGTTACGTACTGTGTTTTACACAACGATTATAACAGATTTGCAACCTATTAAGCAAAAATAGACCTCCACTCAATCAAATAAATGTTGAATATTGATCGTCAAAGTGCATATTTCAAAATCATGAATCCTGTATCTCACAGCTGCAATGAAGAGGTTTGCATGTAATTACGGATAAAACTCTTCATGCAGTGACCCACAACATCCACTGGGTGTCAGCATCTCCATATCTCTTGGTCTTGAGGGCTCAGAAACGAGAAAGGTTTCTCATGAAATCCAGAGCTTAAACAGAAGCTGCGGTCAATAAGTCATTGCCAATAATCAATTATGAAATGAATGTTAGATTTACGAAGATGCTGTGCATTGTCAAGCCTTGCCCTGCCTTTCCCTTTCACACTAAGTACAAGCTCCGACGGAGGCCTTGAGGCCGATACGTAAAGCTCATTGAAGAGCAGTAACGCTATCAAGAGCAGGGTTTCGGGTTGCTTCTTTCTTTTTTTCTCCTTTCACACTAAGTGAAATAAAAAAGAGAACGATTAGAAACTTACCACACAAATTACAGCAAAGTAATCTGTAAATGAAACCACTGCTGAATAGGACAGTATAAACTAATTAGAGATAATAAAAACAGATTATAACAGAACTCAATCAAATAAGTTTAACCAAGAATGTATTGTAAATTACTAATAAAATAAGCCCGTGTGCGTACAGTACAGTGGCTCCCATTTTAAAGCTATCTAATACAATCATAAATGGCTACAATTACACTATTGACAGTCTGGAACCATTTTATGTCTCAGCATCCTCGGGGCTCCCGAGTGACACGGCGGTCTACGGCACTGCATCTCAGTGCTAGAGGTTCGATTCCAGGCTGTATAACAACCGGCTGTGATTGGGAGTCCCATAGGGCGACACACAATTGGCCCAGCGTCATCCGGGTTAAGGGTTTTGGCCGGGGTAGGCCGTCATTGTAAATAAGAATTTGTTCTTAACTGACTTGCCTGGTTAAATAAATAAGAAGGCTCTCACCGGTCTAGTTCTAGTGAGAAACGACACCGCCTTTTCCTTCGACCGCCCACCCTTTCCTGCTCCATCAAAGTTATCAAAAAACGCAGGGAGGAGGGAGGGACAAGCTTTTCAGTTGAAACATGACACATTTAAAGGTTCTCACGCTCTCCACCACTTTGTTCCAGGTGGGTAATACTTTTATTTGACAGATTATTAGATACTTGCTGTTTTGTGTTCCACTTGAATCAAAAGTATTTCTAGTATAAAAATTATAAAACAGGTAACCTATAGGTATGTGGCTGCAGGTGATCTAAGGTATACTGTTGGCTAGGGTGTCACAATGTCACAACAGTTGCCTGTTATACTTGCATGCATACATATGATTAGTCATGGTAGGGGATTTCAAAACCACTTGACTTGATAAACTTGTAAAAGTCTGAAGTAACAAGTTTTTTTTATGTACATGCTATGTGAATATGCTATTCCTAATTCCTACAAATTACAGTCAGATTTGTAATCAAGATCATGCGCGTGCCACTACCGTTACTACATGAACAGGAAGTGTGTGGGCCACCAATTGTGCAATCGCAATACCATTGTGTCATTTTTACATCTGGCCGGTGGCGACCATTTTTTGGGCGATATCTACAGTAGCTTTGATTGGTCAACATCATACTTTCAAAATCTTAGCTAGCAAGCTAGCAGTCATCATCATGAATCAAGTCAACAATCTACTGGCAAATCCTTTTAAATCCTTGTCATATGAAGAGAAATAATGAAAAGAAATTATAGTTAAAATGTATCGGTGCTCAAAATGTATCGTTGCCATTGGACATAAACATTACACAAGTTGGAAATCGCAAATGAGCGGTTTGGAAGGAATCAGTGGCTAACTGTAAGCTTTGCAAAGCAATCACTAGCCTGCTATTCAGTGGAGTGGATGTGTGGTCCAAGTCTGGGTTTAAGGGTCTTTTTCGAAGCTTAAAAGGATAAACTTTCAACATTGGCCATGCTGTCAATTCAGCAAGACTTCTGCCACACTCAAACAACTGGAAACTAAGGACTGTGAAATCTGACTTCAGTTCAAGACAACTGGGAACTAGGAAAAAACAAGCTCCGACTGGGAAAACATTTTGAAAGGTCATCCAACTCTGTATTGCAAGTCAGGAACTCAAACCACTTTTTAGAGCTGTTTTTTTCCAGAGTTCCAAGTTGTCTTGAAAGCAACATAAATTGCAAGAGCTTTCATTGTCTGCTTATATGCCCCCATTATTTATCCTACGGTTCTGACTTGGTGTGCAGGGAGAATACTGTAAGAAAAGCCCATGTTTCTAATTCTGTCGCTGTATATTTCAAAAGTGCTGAACTATTACGTCCGTCCTAGCTCACTCATTAATGTCTTAATCAAAATTACGGATTGCCTCTTATCCGCTCGTCCTCTCCTTGTGCCATAGTTTGTACATCTCAATTCTCAGTAGAAATCACATTTGTTTAAGCAAGTCAGCCATATCAGTTATGTTTTTTTTTAAAGGCGGTTAATGAGGCCGAATGAACTGATCACTGCCAGAAAAGGCTCCGCTGACAGACAGATGTAGCAGTGGTAAGGTGTTGGGACTGCTGTTGGGACAGCTTTATGTAGGCCCTAACAGTTTGGGGCACCGTTTGTCACCATATTGTGTAGTGTAGTGGCTTTGCTGGCATGCATAAAAAAATATATAATTGTTTGCCCCACCAAGATTTACATGCAAAAATCGCCACTGAATCTGGCCTACTCTGTGCTAGTAGTTGATCCCCCAAACCATATTTAAAAAATATATATTTTGGTTCATTACAGAGAAAATTGGTTGTCACATTGTGCCGAGCCATCACTTGCAATTGACTACAATGCATTTTTCCACTGTGCCATAAATCAATGTTTGAGTGATGCTGTTTACAACAACAAAAATATGGATTTATTGGACAGTGGAACATTAGATAAAAAAAAAAGTTTGCTCAAACCTTACCTGGGCCGGATTGAGTTTGCTCGCAGGCCGGATCTGGCCCACAGGCCGTATGTATCGTGTTTAATGGAAGACCCAGATGCAGACAGTGTCGAAGTAACAAAAGTTTATTACTAGAAACGGGGGCAGGCAAAATGACAGGTCAAGGGCAGGTAGAGGTCAGTAATCCAGATCAGAGTCCAAAAGGCACAGAACGGCAGGCAGTCTCAGGGTCAGGGCAGGCAGAATGCTCAAAACCGGGAAAACAGGAACTATAGAAAAGACAGGAGCAAGGGGAAAACCGCTGGTAGGCTTGACGAACAAAACGAACTGACAATTGACAAACAGAGAACACAGGTATAAATACACAGGGGATAATGAGGGGAGATGGGAGACACCTGGTGAGGGGTGGAGACAAGCACAAAGACAGATTTCCCCCCAGTCAGCCAGGAATACAGAGAGGACAATGGCTTAACTTGTTACTCGTAAGAGTTGGCTATGTGCTCTACTTTCCCATTAGATTAAGCAGACATTTGCTTGTGTCCTGAAGAGGAGCCTCGTGAGCCACACGATGGCAGAAATGCAATCGCTTAATTTGTCTAAGCACAGTGAGTAGTTAGAAGGTACTAAACAATCATTTCTTTCATAAGACTTTTGCAGACAAATTTTCCCTTTTAATCACCTCAGACGACCAAGAGAACTGCACCTGGATCGAACATCAGTATGTTTCCCCGAGCATATACATCATCCCAGGTTCATCATAAGTGTTGAATGAGTGAATTAATTAATTCCTGGATGAATTCATTTGATTTGTGGAAGTTATTTTCATACCAGAGGCAAGGCATTCCTCACATTCATCATGGATAGTGTCATTTCATTCAATATATACATAGTCTTACATAATCATACAGTACGCTGTCTGCCAGCCCTGCTCTCCACTAATAGGTCAAGTCTACCTTCAGGATATGACCTTTTACCTGCTTAGTTTGATCTCAATGACTGTGTTGCAGGGAGCCACAGCTTAATTTTGGTATGCATCAACAACAAAAAATGTTTGCCCCACCAAGATTTACATGATAAAATCTTCACTTCATCTGGCCTACTCTGTGCTTGTAGTTCATTCCCCCCCCTAAGCTATTTTTTTGTTGCAATATTTTGTTTCGTTACAGAGAAAATTGGTTGTCAGATTTTGCTGAGTCATCACTTGCAATTCACCACAATGTAATTTTCCACTGTGCCATAAATCAATGCTTGAGTGATGCTGTTTACAACAACAACAACAACAAAAAATCTGCATATATGGATTTATGGGACAGTGGAACATTTTCCACAAAATTTGGGGCAGAGACATCAGATTTAAAAAAAAGTTTACTCAAACCTTCCTTGGGCCGGTTTGAGTGGGCTCGCAGGCAGGATCTGGCCCACAGGCCTTACGTTTCCCACCCCTGGTTTACACACTTAGTTTGAATGTTGCTATCGCCCAATCAGTGTCAAGTGTCAATGGCTGCTTCCTAAAGGATAGCCTTGTCTCCAGGCTAATTGGACACAAGCAAATGTCTTCTTAATCTAATTGGAAACTGTCCGAACATTTTCAGCCAGTTTCCCGGTCACAGATTAAGCTTGAAATGAAATCTATTTCAACTGAGATTGTCCATTGAGCATGCTTATTAGTTCAGGACTGGGGTTAATGTACAGTATGTCTGGGAAACCGGTCCTCTACAGCTTCTCAAGGGAAGGACGACCAAGACCGGACTGAATAAAATGCTTTGGGTCATCATTTTATGCCCCTTGCTCATTGTTTGACTGGCCACTAAGCAATGGGCTGGCTTTCTCCTGGGTCATTTCCCCCCAGTCATCCAGGAACACAGAGAGGACAATGGCTTAACTTGTTACTCATAAGAGTTGGCTATGTGCTCTACTTTCCCATTAGATTAAGCAGACATTTGCTTGTGTCCTGAAGAGGAGCCTCGTGAGCCACACGATGGCAGAAATGCAATCGCTTAATTTGTCTAAGCACAGTGTGTCAAGGCTTTGGGTAACTGGTGAAAAGGAGTCAGGCGCAGGAGAGCTGAGATGCGTGGACAAGGTATTTAATACACGAAAACCACCAGTATAGAAACAATACAACGGTGCGTGAAATATACCGGTACCACAAAAATTACACGGGCGCATGGTACAAAACCCGGCAACAAAATACCAGCTGTCAGATACAGCCATCAACATAGAACAAACACGCACAATGGCATGTGGGAAACAGAGGGTTAAATAATGAACAGGTAGTGGGGGGAATTGAAACCAGGTGTGAAAAACCCACAGACAAAACAAATGGAAAATGAAAGGTGGATCGGCGATGGCTAGAAGACCGGTGACGTCGACCGCCGAGCGCCGCCCGAACAAGGAGAGGGACCGACCTCGGCGGAAGTCGTGACACAGTGAGTAGTTAGAAGGCACTAAATAATCATTTCTTTCATAAGACTTTTGCAGACAAACTTTCCCTTTTAATCACCTCAGACGACCAAGAGAACTGCACCTGGATCGAACATCAGTATGTTTCCCCGAGCATATACATCATCCCAGGTTCACCATAAGTGTTGAATGAGTGAATTAATTAATTCATGGATGAATTCATTTGATTTGTGGAAGTTATTTTCATACCAGAGGCAAGGCATTCCTCACATTCATCATGGATAGTGTCATTTCATTCAATATATACATAGTCTTACATAATCATACAGTACGCTGTCTGCCAGCCCTGCTCTACACTAATAGTTCAAGTCTACCTTCAGGATATGATCTTTTACCTGCTTAGTTTGATCTCAATGACCGTGTTGCAGGGAGCCACAGCTTCATTTTGGCTTAGGATCTCAGCGCTAACTGAACAAATGTATCAGGTTGCTCATCCGTTGGGAAAACACAAGTGCAGTTAAAACAGACTGAACAATGTCTATCAACTGGGCTGACATTTTGAAAGCAACTTACCTTGCATTCTCTCTCTCCCCCTTCTCAAAATGCATTGAAGAAGAAAGTCCAAGGTGAGGTACCTCGAGGAGAGAGGATGCGAGGAATTGAGGAAAGATCTAGTAACTAGTTTCTTTTTTCAAGTTCAAGTAGTTTATTTGCCATTTGCAGGTATTAAAAGTAATACATTCATTGGCATTTTTGTTGGAGCTCTCTCATAGTACAGTTCATACCCAAATACAGTAAACATATCACAAATAGAACGTAAATAGAACATCAATCCAATTAAAAGTGCTGAGATCCCTTGCTACTGATCAGAAGGGAAGTGGAGATAGACGTCTCAAACCTTGTGTGGCCGAGCATGCAGAAGACCGCCATGGCATGGTACATAAAACACAACCTACACAATTGGGTACATATCTGGTATATCTTAGCTATTTCAAGACTGATCATTGACCAACGTTCTGGAATGGCTATATTACAATTTCAGTTGCAGACCTTCATTTCAGAAATGTTTCATTGATCTTTGTGTTTCAGTATAGGGTGGAGCACTTTCACCTCACATCCCTCTGAAGGGTGGACACCTCTGACTCAAACTATCCACCCTCCCCACCCACACCTTTAGAGGGTAGTAAATGTCTTACAGCCAGGTTTCATATGCATAGGAACACATTCACATGCATTCAGCCTGCCCCTGAACGTGCAGTGACCTTGTGTATCTGTGGAAAGTTCCAGAAACCTGAGTACTCAGTGAGGGAGCAACAAGGAGGGGGTGGGGGACGACGACGACAACAGAATGAGACCAGTGTAGAGTGTGCATGCTCTGTCTGGTCTGCTCCTGCAGGTAGAGGCTGTACTACTACGGTGCCGCTTACCTCGGCCAAAGACACTAGTGGAGGTGGCATAAACGTGTCAGTCATTGAGAGTCCAGCCATATTGCAAAGATTGGGAGGATTTTTTTTTTGCCAAAATCTATAGTAGGCTATAGTCTTGGGTCACTCTTTGATTACTCTTGGTTCATAATGTTGTGTGCATATGTATGTAATGCTCATTGAGATTTCTTTCTTATATGATTGGAAAACCGTTATTAAAGGGGAAATTCACTCCAAAACACTTCTGGGCCCTTTATAACACTTGCCTGGCTTTATTAAAGGGGAAGTTCACCCCAAAACACTTCCGGGCCCTCATTCCATTCAGTGGAATGTGAGGGTAGCGAAGGCCCTGGTACAGCACAGTCTAGGGTACAGAGAGAAGTCTCGGAGACACATGCTTACTTGTTTTGTAAGTATTAGAACACACACTCTCACACACCAGGTCAGCAGGGCACAGATTCATAATTTGGTGGGTGCTTATATTGGTCCTATTTCACACATGTACAAGCGTGTATTGAAAATATGTTTTTTTGCATATGCTACTCTCTCTAAGAGAACCTCAGAGAGTGGGGTCATTGCCAGGGTCTGCCATTATCAACAGTGACCCTGTAATTAGGGTTAAGTGCCTTGCTCAATGGTACATCAACAGATTTTTCACCTTGTCAGCTCAGCGATTCAAACTAGTGACCTTTCGGTTTCTGGCCCAATACTAGGCTACATGCCGAGATGGGTTAATGTTGCAGTTTATGCTGGCAGTCATATAGCATTGTGGTAAAAAATCTGAGGGCAGCAGGTAGCCTGGTGGTTGAGCATTGGGCCAGTGACTGAAAGGTTCGTGGTTCAAGTCCCTGAGTGACTGGGTGAAAAAAATCTGCTGATGTTCCCTTGAGCAAGACACTTAACCTTACTTCCTCTGGATAAGAGCAGGGGAGGGACTGACTGAGAGGGGGGGAGAGAGCTGCCTCTAACTCCCTCTAACCCTCTGCCTCCCTCATCTCTACTCTATCCTGTGGGACAGAGCAATACGGTAACACGGCGTTGGCTTACAGAGAAACTAAGAGGCCATTAAAGTACATCTGCACAACTGTTAACAGTTGATGGGAATATGTATGGGGTGCCATTTGTGATGCACACTTGAAGGTCTTAGTCCTGGCTAAGTACCTCGTTACAGTAGATTCACTCTTAATTAGTGATGGCTTGTTTGCCAAGTCTTTTACGTCACAAAGAATCTAAGAGCTTGCTGAAATTAGGGAGAAATTAGTAGGCTACTGAATAACCTTTTACTGCAGTGGGTTAAATCAAGGTCACGCATTATTGGTAGTCTGAAACACATGGACATTGAAACAAAAGTATAGACCTCACACACATGGTTATTTATGGCTTAGACACCTGTACCATGTCAGATATAGAGTTGAAATGTATTCCATTTTTAGTTTGCATCCTAATATTACACTTTATGTACATCACCAAAATCTGAAATAGATATATTTTTTTAATAATCTTTATTAATTATGAAATGATGAAAAATATTAATAACATTCCACCCATGTTTTTACAATGGAATTTGACTGTGCTTTTAGATGGTTGAAAACATAGTGATAACACATCAGGAATTCAATTTGAGCTGGTGAATAAAGGCAGTGTGTGTTCGTGTCTGTGTCGCACACGTTTCTTCTAGAGGGAAAGTGAGTGAGCGTCATAGCTATGTCATAACTATGCAGCGTTAAAGATTATCTGAACATCTGTTCCTCCTTTTGAAACTGGGGCGTGGTGGGGAGTTCAGACTAAGTGATTTCATACGAGTGAGAGCAAGCAGCACTTACAACGTAGTATTAGTCAGTGAGTCACTGTCGTCATGTAGTAGGAGCCATCATGACTGTGTCTATGTTATTAGATTCAACAACCAGCCCTGAGTAAACAGGAAAATGACATGTTTTATTGCATCCACCAACTGGTCTCTTTCTCTCATGTGTTCTGAATGTCACAGTCTCTAGACTAGGGGAAGGGTTCCATGTTGTTAGATGAGAAACACATTTTTGAAATTACATTTAGAAATCTCATGATTGTTTTTGTAGGTGTCATTGTGGGGTTGTACATGTTTATTTTAGTAAAGACTTCGACTTCCAGTCCAGATGAAGGGTGAAATGGATGTTAGCTTCGCTTTCTTTGTGTTGGCTGGGGGACAGAGACGCAAGCGGCGCAACAATGGTCCCCTTCATGATAACAGAGTTGCCAGTGATTTCTCTGCTGCTGTGCCTGAGAATTATATTATCAGCCCGCCCCCTGGGAGAGAAACCAGCCGCAGGAGGATGCCATATTCTGCTGTGTTTACCTCTGTGAGAGGAATGGGGGGAGAGAGGAGGGGGATGGGGCAACTCCAGCCAGACCAGTGGACCCTTTTTTAAACTAATTTTCACACCGCCGGTTGAAATAGAAGGCCAGCTCCCTCTTGCTTTTACTTTCTCACTTGTCTGGCTTGCACTCTCACTGACACATATCCACTGCTCCCTCAACCCTCTCTCTCTCTCTCCCTCCCTTCCGCTCCCTCCCTCTCTTTATGCCTTGCTCTCTTTTTCTGAAATAGTTATTCATCCACTGTGTTTATGAGTCAGGGAGGGTGGGGACTTGGAGGGCAGCAGTACCAGTCACACTTTGTCAGTTTGCTCTCTCTCTCTCTAACTCACTCCCCCTCTCCCTCCTCTCTTTCTCTTTGTCCCTCCCTCTCTCTCCATATCTCTCCCTCGACTGCTGTCCTGGCCCTTCTCTCCATCAGGACAGGGAGAGCTAGCAAGCTGTCCTCTGCGGTGAACGGGACTTGGCGTCCACACTGGCATCCATTAGCCCGCTCTGAGGAGAACAGGACATTTACCACAGCAACGACGAGGTAAGTCCACCCACTTAGCACAAGATGGAGTACCCAGGAAACTAACCCTAACCCCTCTCTCCCTTTCTCTAATTCTGGCCCACTTGTTGAGCCAATGGTTTTTACCGGTCGGGTTTGTGTCCCTAAGTTGGTTTTCGGTCTTGTAATCACCTCAGGGAATGGCTGTGTCTTAACAGGCTGGGGTAAACACATAGACATTGTTTGGACGTTGTGTGTGTGTGCGGCGGTAGAAAACCCAGTGTGTGTGGGTACAGTAGGTATAGCAGCCCTGCAGACACTCCTGTTAAACAGATGCTGCACTGTGTGTTCGTTCTAATGGGCTCCTCCTTGACTCCCTCTCCCTGTGGACGTTTTTTTTCCTCCTCTCCTCTGCCTCTCCTCTGGGTTTTCAATGTCAATAGTGAAGTCACTGAGAATAGCGTCTGGCCAAGGTTTCGAGATGGCTTATCATCACATGATGGGTCGAGGTTGATACCTTCGTGGAAGTATCTCCTCCATCCATTCTGGAGCAGGCAGTCTCTAAATACCAAAAAGGGGTAAATCAATTGGCTACATTTGTCTATTTGTTTACAGTAAGGTTAGCTGGTTAGCTATTCCTATGTGGTGTTTCCTTCATGGAATTGAGGTAGTGTAGCACATGGACTTTGTGACCCTCTGGTTAAGGTGATTGAATCTGTTGGATGGTCATTTGATTTCCATAGGGGGGCATGTTGTTTTCACTCCACCTCTTATGTGGATATATGTACATTTAAAAAAAATAAGTGTTCAATAAATTGTATTCGTGGAGTGCCATTGTTACAGCTATGGAACAGAAATCATTGGTGTTGGAACCCGGTATAAGATTCTTATTAAACGAAATAAAAATGAATACCCCAACCACCAAAATGCACGGTCAGCAAGATGCATGGTGAAAAGATGAAAACATCAGTAGCCTAAACATCATTACAAGCGCCAAGTCTGCTAGATAATAGTAAAAATCGTCACAAAAGCAATAATGCCATTATGAATATAAGTGTAGATAAGACAGCAGTCAAAAAGTCCATTATCACTTGGAGAATGTCCATTTCACATAGCCTAAACAACAAAAGCTGTTGAGTGCATTGATGATTTTATTTCTTGCTTGATGTGTAGGGCCTACTCCCGCAGTGACGACATGATGTGCTGATAGTAGCCAGTAGAATTCTCACCGGCGTGTTCTATTCCAAACGGTGCCGTCCTCTCTCCAGTCGCACCGTTTCATTTGGTGGTGGCGTGGGCACCTGCTCAGTGTGCACAATTCTGCAAATTTTTTTTGCGTTTAGCCCTCAGGTTCAGGTTGAGGTTCAGAATCAGAAGAATTCTCATCAGAGATGTCATAATGATTTTTTTTCTTCCCCACCATCGGAGTTGTTTTCCTTCAGATGTTGTAGCAATGCTAACTCGTGCATGCATTAGTCTTGGTCTTCTTGCCGTTGTAAATTACATACGCTCTCTTGTGTACTCCAAGGAGGCCGGAGTAGAATGATAGAGGACATAACATTTTGAGATTCTAAGAATAGATCAATACATTAGAATGGCCCGCCCTGTTCTTCATTCAAAATTGGTGAACACGTAATTATGCATCGTTCGCTTCCACTCGTTCATCAACTCATCCATTCTTCCCCATCATACTTGAGGCTACTTCATTTATTTTAATCTCTTATTATATGTGTGATATTAGTTTTGGTATAGTTCCGGTTCACTTTCGAGGCAAATATCGGGGTGATTTTCAACTGGGCACGGCCTCTTCAACTATTGGGAGAAGAGGGGGAGCAGGGCCGACTGTCGAGAGAAGGAGGAGCAACGGGGAAAACCATATAAAAAATGTCTACAACAACAGTTCTGTTTGTCATATTAAAATTAGAACAACGTCAGTGTGTATTATAGACTTACATGTATTTAGGAAAAGTCAAGGACAGAGGGTGGCATGACTTTAAAAATTGAAGTTATTAAAAAAAATGTCATTCTTGAGCCGTACAAATGACTGCTTTAGCAGTTCTATTGTGGATTTTATAGTAACGACATGCAATTTAACTGTAAATATGTATTAGCCTATCTTTCAATGTGGCATGAACACAACCAGTCATGATGTTTTCATCTGATTGTAAAAATAATAATAGTAATAACTTCAAAAAGTAGATTACCTTCACATCTTAGTCCAAAATTGCATCCAATCGACTGAAACAGCGCCCTTCTGTCTTGCAATATGTAGCCTTAAGTGGCGTTTCAAAGCTCAAGAGTTTGTAGTGAGCTCATGTGATTGGTACATCTTGAGGCATTCGTTAGAGATGGCCAGATTGAAGTGATGATGATGTCAGATAAGAACTCAAGGACTACTGTTATCCCGCAACATCGTTTTATAATGAATCGAACAAATGTGATCAGCGTCTCAGTTATCTCGGCTCAACTGCTGCGATACGATTCGATGCGCATAAACTCATTCATTTTCCGTTCTAAATTAAAACCTGCTGCTGGTGGAGCTCCTGAGCTGGGCGTCTCTGAGCTGGATCTGTCTGAGTGTGTGTGTGTGTGTGTGTGTGTGTGTGTGGCGCGCGTGTGTGTGTTAGCAAACCAAATGCATAGCTGGAGCCCTGAGCTGGATATCATTTATTTGACACATCTTCGTTTTCTTATAGTTATACTTTATTTATAGTTAATCCTGCCGTCTGTATTTCGAAATACCTCGGTATACGGTATAAACGGTATATATCGCCCAAGCCTAACCATCACCCACTAATTAACTTGTCATTTTTGCAGATGAAGTGTTTGAGCCAGAAATGTATCAGTATTTAGCATTTATAAATTAGCTATGACATAGCCAATGAATGTATAAACGCAACTTTGGATTTCACCCCAATCTCAAAACCAACTTCACCCCAATCTCCTCTTGCTTTGGCCATGCAGTGCTTCTCGCAAAAGTGACTGCTGTCCTTGTTGTGAAATTATAAACTTTACCCTGTGTGTCTAAAAAGGACCATATACACTGATTGTTTAAAGCAAAACCAAAATGATTGCTGATTGTGAATCTGAACAATCGAAATAAAATTCATTCAGCAGGTACAGTGCCTTCAGAAAGTGTTCAAACCCCTGAATATTTCCGCATTTAGTTATGTTACAGCATTCATTTCAAATGGATTATGTGATTTTTTTTGTCACTGGCCTACCCACAATACCCCATAATGTCAAAGGGGAATAATGTTTTTAGAAATGTTTACAAATCAATTAAAAATGAAAAGCTGAAATATCTATAGTAAACAGGTGTTCAACCCCTTTGTTATGGCAAGCCTAAATAAGTTCAGGAGTAGAAATGTACAGAAATCATCCCGTATGATGCATTTTGCCTCATATGATGCTGTGTTTTGCATCATATGATGCAAAATGCATCTTACAGGGAGGATTTCTGTATTTTGAAAGTTACATATCTTGAAAACTTGATTGCTGACAAGCAAAACATTTTGAGCTAGGTCAACAATGTGCAAATTAAACAAATACTAAAATATCATTTTTGGGTGGAGTTTTCCTTTAAATCGGCTTAAAAATCTATGGCAAGACTTTAAAATGACTGTCTAGCAATGATCAACAACCAACTTACCCAGAAAGACTCACAGCTTTAATCGATGCAAAAGGTGATTCTAACATGTATTGACTCAGGTGGTTGAATACTTATCTAATCATTCATGTTTTTTCTTTCTTTCTTTTTTTTTTATTACAAATGTTAGACATTTTCTTCCACTTTGACATTACAGAGTTTTTTGTGTAGATCGCTGACAATTTAATCAATTTTAATCCCACTTTGTAACACAACAAAATGTGGAAAAAGTAAAAGGGTGTGGTTAACAGGTAGAAAGAATGTAACATGAGCAAAATAATTGAGTGAAACGGCGATTCACTTGTACCTTAAACATTTGAATCGGGGACCGATGCGTATCGAAGAATGTTACATCCTTATTAGAAAGCCTCTCACTACAAACTGCTCCTCTGTCCACCATACTCAGATCTCTGGCAGTAAATTCCATTCAGTTAGATCCAATTACTCAGTGAGATTTTTAACAACTCACAAGTCTGTCTAGAGTTTGAAGGAACAATAGATTATTACAATAGATTTCCAACAGTTGTCAGAATGTTCACGTGATTACTTAATATGAAAGTGTTTCTCCTCAGAACAAGACAGACGATAGATGAGTTAGAGGCACCGCGATGTGTGCCGGCACCACAGATATGTTGCTCATGCCGACTCAACTCGTTCTCCACAGTTATTCGTGTAAGAGCTTCCTGAAATGTTTGGTCTCTGATATGAATCGGAATGGAAACAACAATCACACCGACACGTGCGCATTCATTCAACAGCCAGGAAGATCCGAGGCCTGCCGATGCACTGTGGACCTGCATACTGTGAACTTTGCCCTATTCACCTGTCGGCGTCCATGACGCTCTGCTTTTCTGCCTGAAACTCATAATAAAATGTGGTTGCGTAAATGCTAACCTCTACTTTAGTTGCAGGCTTTTTCTTGACATTTCCAGGTGGTGTATCCATAATGTGACACGTGCATTAACATTTAGAAGCCTACGTGTCAGATTTCCACTCACATTGCTCAGGAATGTTGTCATGATCACACACGGAATCAAGACAGTAGGAGTTTAACCTGATATCCCCTGCCGTGCCGTTTTAATCGGTGTCCTTGAAGGTATCCAGGTGAACAAAATGTGCAGATGCCATTGGCCACTAGATTGGATCTCGCAAACGGGGCATTCCTTTGCCTCTTCGCTGTGTGCATTTGCTATGCCTTGTGGCTACAGTTACTGGTACTCCTCACCTTTACCAGGGTTCAAGAGATGTACAGTACAGATAACCTAATGCCAGTGACCTTTGCATACAGGTTTGTTTGCAGTTCAGATGATTAAAGTCCATACCTTTTACAGAAAGCTCTGTTGGTCTGAAAATGGCTGGCTGCTGACATCAAGTTCTTTCCCACTGCGTACAGATATCAGTTCAACGTCTAGTTTTGATTTACATTTGGTTGAGTTGTCAACAAACTTGAATTCAACCTGAAATAAACAAATGTCACCATGTCATTGGATTTAGGTCAAAAGTTGGGTGAAAAAAAGACAATTCCCTTACGCCAATGACTTTTTTGAAATCCAATCGGTTTTCCATGTTGATTCAACGTCATCGCGTGTTTTTAAAAAAGTTGGAACGCCGTGTAAACAACGTTGATTCAACCAGTTTTTGCCCAGTGGGTTGTCACTGTCAAAAGGAAAAGAACAAGACACTGGATTTTCCTCATGATAGAGTACAGATGCTGAAACAGATTAAAGGGAATGGCTTGCTATTCAACACCTTTCAGAATAGTGCATACTTAAGCTAGTTCCCTTAACCTAGTGTTGACAAACTTTTGTTTGTCATAGGTTCAATTTAAGTAGGTCACAGGTCGTCATTTACACCACTTGAATAAATCTGAATCATGTCGGGCAAAGTTTCAAACGGTGTGGAAGTGCATGAACGGGTAACTGTTGACATGTACACGCAAAAAAAGTTTGTGTGTTTGCCACCCTCAACAAAGCACTTACCTTAAGTTGTCCCCCTTGAAAACCAGTGTTGTTTGACATTCTTGCTGTATTAAAGACCTCCAGCCTAGTGTTTGGTTTATTGAAAGGGCTTTCCGTGAGCATACCAGCGGATGGGAGCTGAGCGAGAAGACCTTCCACTTGGACTATTGTTGTATTTATGTAGGGTCCCTCTGATTCAACTGTGTACACTTTGACAATGTTTTCTATACTGTTCTCTGTATGCTCAGACATTACTGTTTGATTCAGTCCATGACGATTCTGTACTGTGTATTTTTGCTGTATGGTAAGACACTTTTCTATACTCTCCGCAATGTCTTTTTTTGGTCCTGATATCCCTCTCATTTGGCCTCAAACTCTCCCACTGCACACTCTAGTAGACGTAGTGTATCATTACCTTTAATGGTGTTGTTTGAGCGTGGACTAGACTGTACTCCAAGTGCAGGGAGAGGGCAGTGTAGGTTGCTCTGAACAATGGATCCCTATTTCTCAATAGTGTAGTGAGATGGGACCGCACCCACACATCCCAGCTGTTGACCAATAACATTGACTGCTCACCCTATATGGAATAGGCCTAGAGAGCTTTTGTCAAGAACAGAAATAGGGTAGACCAGGTTTGGTTGTCTCATGAGTTGGTTGTCACAGTGCTTATTACTTAAAAACCTGGGGGGGGGGGCTGTGTAATAATTTCCAATATAAAAATGTGTCCTCTATAGCAGAGGTCATCCATGTGGCCAATTAAGGTCAGGATCACAAAACATTGAGGTGAGAGTAATATTTGTATTTTTCATGGGCGAAAGTATATATTCATATGCTTGTTATTTCTTTCATAAATCGTTGTACGATGGGGGTATCCATGAACAATTACTTTTATTGAAAGGTGGAAAGGGAGAGCTTTATTTCAAGCTTATTTGTGAGTTCCTAGGTCAAGCCATGTGGTAACTAGCATCTTAATTAGCATTGATGTCAGGGTTGCTTGTCACAATCTGACAATCATCCCCATTGTAACAATGTACCCAGTAAGCTAAATGACAATGAAAAGTCGTCTATGTTTCACAAGTTTGGACAGCACAGTACAGCACAGTTTAATTCAGTAGAGTACAGTACAGTAGCGCAAAGTAGAGTACAGTATATTAGAGTAAAGTGCAGTTTAATTCAGTATAGTAGAGTACAGTACATTAGAGTACTGTACAGTAGAGTTTAATTAAGTATACAATACAGTCAGCATGGGTGGCGCGGGGGTCCCCACCAAAAAATTATTAATATATTTTTAAAGGAATTCAGTCCAGCTTTAAACTGTCTTGAAAGTTGTAATAGTAGAATGCACAAGGTGACATTTGTAAATTGGGTAGTGCATCATCAGTTTTCCTCTTGTCATGTCAGTCATTACATACCTTAAAGAGCTATTTACAACTTGTCAGAAATATCCAGATCAACTTTCCAATGAGTCGCTCAAATGTTACATGTATACACATTAGACATCAAATCAAATCAAAGTTTATTTGTCACGCGCGCCGAATACAACACATGTAGATCTTACAGTGAAATGCTTACTTACAGGCTCTAACCAATAGTGCAAGAAAGGTATTAGATGAACAATAGGTAGGTAAAGAAATAAAACAACAGTAAAAAGGCAGGCTATATACAGTAGCAAGGCTATAAAAGTAGCGAGGCTACATACAGACACCGGTTAGTCAGGCTGATTTGAGGTAGTATGTACATGTAGATATGGTTAAAGTGACTATGCATATATGATGAATAGAGAGTAGCAGTAGCGTAAAAGAGGGGTTGGCGGGTGGTGGGTGGTGGGACACAATGCAGATAGCCCGGTTAGCCAATGTGCGGGAGCACTGGTTGGTCGGTCCAATTGAGGTAGTATGTACATGAATAGTTACATGGGGGGGGAACACAATGCAAATAGTCCGAGTAGCCATTTGATTACCTGTTCAGAAGTCTTATGGCTTGGGGGTAAAAACTGCTGAGAAGCCTTTCTGTCCTAGACTTGGCACTCCGGTACCGCTTGCCATGTGGTAGTAGAGAGAACAGTCTATGACTGGGGTGGCTGGGGTCTTTGAACATTTTTAGGGCCTTTCTCTGACACCGCCTGGTGTAGAGGTCCTGGATGGCAGGCAGCTTTGCCCCAGTGATGTACTGGGCTGTACGCACTACCTTCTGTAGTGCCTTGCGGTCAGAGGCCGAGCAATTGCCATCCCAGGGAGTGATGCAACCAGTCAGGATGCTCTCGATGTTGCAGCTGTAGAACCGTTTGAGGATCTCAGGACCCATGCCAAATCTTTTTAGTTTCCTGAGGGGGAATAGGCTTTGTCGTGCCCTCTTCACGACTGTCTTGATGTGTTTAGACCATTCTAGTTTGTTGTTGATGTGGACACCAAGGAACTTGAAGCTCTCAACCTGCTCCACTACAGCCCCTGTAGTCCACAATCATCTCCTTGGTTACGTTGAGGGATAGGTTGTTATTCTGGCACCACCCGGCCAGGTCTCTGACATGACAAAATGTAAAGAATTGCAAGAAAATTAGCGTAAAAACTGCTGAAATTTCTTTGCATCACATGACAAAATGTGAACACGAGATCTTCCCCAATGCTGGAAGGGGGGCCCCAAGTGAAACAGTTTGGAAACCCTGCTCTACCCTGCTGTGATATACTCTACTCTACTCTACTGCACTGAACCATATTCTACAGTACTGAACTAAAGTCTACTTTACTGTACTGAATACACTCTACTTTTCTTTACTGTTCTGTACTGTACTGTACTCACTATATACTGTGCTGTCCAAACTTGTGAAACATCGATGTCTATGATTGGTTCAGACCTGCTTGTCAAAACTGAGACATGAAACTCTGTCTGAAAGTCAGCAACATTCACACACACGCACATGCACACACGCACAAACCTCTTCATATTTCAAAAAACATTCCTTGTTTTCAACAAAATAAATGATTAAAACAAATGTTTACAGTTTCACTTTTTTCACTTTATCTACATATTTCATTTTCATCCAAATATCAGATGTTTACTGTTTGTTTGATTAAAATACTTGTAGTTTGGTAGATTATAAAAGTTGCAGGTCACTTAGTTCAATCGAATTTTCCTTATAAACCTGAGGTAAAACCATCACACCTGTGTTATGCTGCTTGTTTCCAGAGATAACATGTCTTCAAATAAGCCTGTTTGATCTCCCTTCTTCAGTCAGTGTAGTTATGTCTGCACCTTGATCTCTTGAGACCGGTCTAGAACAAATTGAAACATCAAAGACTGTCGCCTTTGCCTTCTCTCTCTCTCACGGCCGGGGGTCATTTGGGGAGAGCAGAGAGCAGAGAGGGAGAGTTTGTGTTTTGCCGTTGTTCTGTGTTCTGTGTTCTGGCCTGGTTCCTGTACTTGGCAGTCCCAAACTGAGGCGAGGGCTGCCTCTGTGCTGTGGGATGCTCGTCTGTCTCCTGTAGCCCCTCCCCTCTACTGTCAGGCCATGTCTGCCGAGGGGCAGGGACAGGGGAAAGGCATGCTGGGATGTGAGGGGCAGAGTGTGGAATGCTGGGTCATTGACGACAACCCGTTTGGGTCAGTGATGCTGGTTCAGAAGCAGAGCACTCTGCTGCTGAACAAGGACTATCAACTGCAGCACACACATTTCCTTTCTAATTCTCTCATGTCATGAAGCCAAATAAAATACCAGCTGTAAAGGGATGCCATAGTAATGCTATGCTATGACGTTCTATTGTATTTTATGTTTTGGGGAGTAACAAGGATTGATGGTTTTGGGTAATTACAAAATTATTAATTTGATGCAGGCGCTCAGATATGTTTAATACCGTAAATGATGTTTGGGTAAGGACACTGTAATGACATTGTAAAGTCAGTAAATTAAGGTATTGCAATAGCATAGCATATACAGTGCATTTGGAAAGTTTTCAGACACCTTGACTTTTACAGCCTTATTCTAAAATGGAAGAAATTGTTTTTTTCGTCTCAACAATAACCCATAATGACAAAGCAAAAGCAGTTTTTTAGTAATTTTTGCAAATGTATTTAAAATAAAAAACAGAAATATCACATTTACATAAGTATTCAGACCCTTTACTCAGTACTTTGTTGAAGCACCTTTGGGAGAAATTACAGCCTCGAGTCTTCTTGGGTATGACGCTACAAGCTTGGCACACCTGTATTTGGGGAGTTTCTCCCATTCTTCTCTGCAGATCTCAAGCTCTGTCAGGTTGGACGGTGAATGTCGCTGCACAATTATTTTCAGGTCTCTCCAGAGATGTTCGATCGGGTTCAAGTCTGGGCTCTGGCTGGGCCACTCAAGGACATTTAGAAACTTGTCCCAAAGCCACTCCTGTGTTGTCTTGGCTGTGTGCTTAGGGTCACTGTCCTGTTGGAAGGTAAACCTTTGCCACAGTCTGAGGTCCTGAGCACTCTGGAGCAGGTTTTCATCAAGGATTTCTCTGTACTTTGCTCTGTTCATCCTCCCCTCGATCCTGACTAGTCTCCCAGTCCCTGCTGCTGAAAAACATCCCCGCAGCATGATGCTGCCACCACCATGCTTCACTGTAGGGATTGTGCCATGTTTCCACCAGACGTGATGCTTGGCATTCAGGCCAAAGAGTTCAGTCTTGGTTTCATCAGACCAGAGAATCTTGTTTCTCATGGTCTGAGAGTACTTCAGGTGCCTTTTGGCTAACTCCAAGCGGGCTGTCATGTGCCTTTACTGAGGAGTGGCTTCCGTCTGTCCACTCTACCATAAAGGCCTGATTGGTGGAGTGCTGCAGAGATGGTTGTCCTTCTGGAATGTTCTCCCATCTCCACAGAGGAACTCTGGAGCTCTATCAGACTGACCATTGGGTTCTTGGTTACCTCCCTGACCAAGGCCTTTCTCCCCCGATTGCACAGTTTGGCCAGGCGGCCACCTCTAGGAAGAGTCTTGGTGGTTCCAAACTTCTTCCATTTAAGAATGATAGAGGCCACTGTGTTCTTGGGGACCTTCAATGCTGTAAACATGTGTTGGTACCCTTCCCCAGATCTGTGCCTCGATACAATCCTATCTCAGCGCTCCTTCGACCTCATGGCTTGGTTTTTGTTCATACATGCACTGTCAACTGTGGGTCATTATATAGACTGGTGTGTGCCTTTCTAAATCATGTCCAATCAATAGAATTGACCACAGGTGGTCTCCAATCAAGTTGTAAACACATCTCAAGGACGATCAATGGAAACAGGATGCACCTGAGCTCAATTTTTGAGTCTCATAGCAAAGGGACTGAAAACTTATGTAAATAAGTTATTTTTGATTTTTATTTGTAATACATTTGCAAAAATGTATTAAAGCCTTATTCTAAAATGTATTAAATAAATAAAAATGTCCTCATCAATCTACACACAATACCCCATAATGACATATGGGGTACTGTGTGTAGATTGATGAGGACATTTTTATTTATTTAATACATTTTAGAATAAGGCTGTAACATAACAAAATGTGGAAAAGGTCAAGGAGTCTGAATACTTTCGGAATGCCCTGTAAATCAATACATAAGCGTATTGCAGTAGCATATTACACTTACCTCTATATACAGTATAACGTATTTGCTAAGTGTAGTAGCTATTATTAAAATGACATAATGACTTATCTATTTGCTTTTCCACAGGTGATTGTGTAGTGGTACCACAGGGGGAAGCTAGTCAAAATGCTTCAGGACATTGGTGCTAGAGCCATGGAGGTCTACGAATTCCTCTTGAAGGGAACAGGTGAGGTATTTTTCGACATAGTTAATTACCTGACTGTACCCCTGCTTTGTGTACTTTGAAAGCGCTAACTGACATATTGCTCATAGACCTGTTTTGTAGTGTATTTTCACAACTCTGAGAATATTCTGTTTCTCAGACCCGCGATTGTGGGGCTACCCACTCATGCAGAGTCCGGTGAACATGACGGCCATCTTGCTGACCTACATCTTCTTCGTGCTAGTCGCTGGGCCTCGCTTCATGGCCAACCGCAAGCCCTTCCAGCTCAAGGAGGCCATGATCGCCTACAACTTTACCATGGTGGCGATGTCAACCTTTATTGTCTATGAGGTGAGACACTGTGAAGCAAAGCTCTTGTCTCTCCAAGATCAGGTTCTTGATTGGTTCTTTTGAGAGGCATCGCAACAGCACTTGGAGCTAGTCTTTCTCTGGCAGTATATTGGGTGTTTGGTATGTGGCAGCTCTATCTAAATGGGTCATTCGCCTCCTTGGCCAGATTATGTTGGATAATTAGAACACTAGCTAAATTACTATTGCCAAGATAGGCAGGAGGCAAAGAGGTAAATAAGATTTGAGATTTACATAAAGACGACCGATATACTTCCATATAATCAATATTCACAAAGCTTATGTCAATAACAGTATGGGTTCTTTCCAATCTACCAATCCAGTTTGACTACCGGTAGCTACAGTATGTCTAAACTGACTTTGTCCTCTTGTGTTCTTAGTTCTTGATGTCTGGCTGGGCCACAACATACACATGGAGATGTGACGCAATTGATTACTCAGACAGCCCCCAAGGCCTTAGAGTAAGTGTTGAATCTTCGCCTCACACATGGGTTCCCCGTGATGGTCATGAGATGCATCTTCTTTGAAAGAAAGTATGCATGACAAGGTCAACATTCTTACAATATTCCTACTGATCCATTGTATCAATACTATCTTTAGACTAGGCTGTTTTGTCCAAATTCTCACCTTTTCATGTTTTGTTCCCCTCACTAGATGGTTCGAGTGGCCTGGTTATTCTTGTTCTCCAAATTCATTGAGCTCTTGGACACGGTAAGACTTCAGATTATTTCCCTTAGATTTGGTGTCTCTCCCTCTGTTCACATTGAGGTGATCATCGCTGTATTTGACCTTCCACTCTTTGGGTCAGGTGTTCTTCGTTCTGAGGAAGAAACATGGCCAGATCACCTTCCTGCACGTCTTCCACCACTCCTTCATGCCCTGGACCTGGTGGTGGGGCGTCAGCTTCGCTCCCGGTCAGTCCACACTACTGCCTGGCCTTCTACGAGTCAACTGGAATACTAGTTCAACTTTTGACATTTAAAAAAGAAAACATTTATCGTCATGTTACCGCCTGGTATTGTAATACTGGGTGTGTGAAATGTTGGGAAGACAATTCCACTTGAAGTAGACAAACTATTGGAGGAAATTGAGCCTTTTCAATTAAAGTGTAGTAGTCCAAAGGTTCATGCCTTCTAAAATTGTGTTTGTGTTACCCGTGATGACATGCTTACCCCAGAAGGAATCCCGAAACAAAATAAATGACTGTCATGTATTAGCTGTTAATACAGACCACAAACTGCTCATCACCCATTCATTCATGAATTTAAAGAAACTCTTAGTAGAAAGGTATTTTGTTGGTGGATCCAGTGGAATGTGGGCAGGGTTGGTTTGAAGTGTTCTGTGTGTTTTACCCCAGGGGGAATGGGCTCTTTCCATGCCATGGTGAATTCCATTGTCCACATCATCATGTACTCCTACTACGGCCTGTCTGCGGCTGGACCACAATTCCAGAAGTTCCTCTGGTGGAAGAAGTACATGACCGCCATCCAGCTGGTATGTTTTTGTTCGTTTGAACAGATGTATATGGCTTTGTCATTTCCAGTATGGATTTGTACTATCAGTAGTTTGCTATTGCCAGGTCTTCGTGGCCATTTTGTTTTTAGTTGTTTCTCTAAAAGTTTATCTTTACTAGATTTTTGTGGGGACTGTTGTAGATGCAGAATACTAAAGTAGTAAATACCATTGTTCATCAGTGCAAGCACTGTGCCACTTCAGAACATCCATCCCCATATATGTATTGTTCCTCATCATTCCACCAACTCTATCCAACAGGTTCAGTTTGTGATGGTGTCCCTTCACGCCACCCAGTATTACTTCATGAAGAGCTGTGACTACCAGGTCCCCCTGTTCATCCACCTCATCTGGATGTATGGCACCTTCTTCTTTGTGCTCTTCTCCAACTTCTGGTACCAGGCTTACGTAAAGGGCAAGAGGTTGCCCAAGCAGGATACCAAGCCCAGCCTCAATGGCAAGGCCAACGGGACCACCTTGGTCGCCAATGGTAAATACCATGAGAACAGTACCAGCAATGGCACCAGCAACAGTTCCAGTCACCACAAAAATGGCAGTGCCCATGCGGGCAAGATGAAGAAGTCCTAGGATCTTCGGAAAAGAACACCCAAGACGCATGAACATGAGATCCCGCACAAACTACCATGGATTCCAAAGAATGTTTTGGTTATGTTTATTTTCTGATCGTTAAGTTTTATTCCGCACAACAACCCGGGGAAATGACGTGGTCAATGATTTCCTCAGTTGGGGCCCCACATTAACCGTTTTTTTCTTTATACTGGGAAACTAACTATGGAACACAATGTATGAAGAGAAGACATGTTATTATGACCTAATGTTATCTTCACTGATGTTGCCAATGAAGACAGTTCCCATGAAAGGTTACATACTGTACGTACATGTGCGCACAAACACTCCTACACCCACTACTCACCTGTCGCCATCCGATCATGTCCCTCTGACCCCCTGTGGACAGATGACACTGTACAGTTTCTATCATCAAACCTGAACACACCTTTGTAAATAGTTTTACTGTCAAAAACAACTAATGATATTGGTATGCTTTAGAATTTTGTTACTTTATCTATGTTAAATTAAATACCAATAAATTACATTTTAAGTAACTGGTCTTACTGGTGGAAATGTTAATGACAATTTGAACCTTCGTTGAATAGTGTAGCTCTTAAACAGACCCAAAGGTTGACAGCGTTCCAAAAACCTATTACACGCAAGTTTAGTTGACACATTTCAGTCTGCATTAAAAACGCATTATGGCTATGAGAGCTGTGAAAGCCTTCCCTGAAGATCAGTGATTGACAATGTCCAAGTACTTTGAATAATGGTTAACCAATGGCCTCGTCTCTGTAGTGGGTCTCTCTTCCCTTCTGTCCTCAGAAAAAGTTTAATAGTGCAACTTTTGCCCAGGAATATATTTGTACAACTCATTTGTTTTCTTACGTATTTTGTATTAATATTTATAATGGTTCCCCATTTGCTGCTGCCAAGCTAGGGTGTCCGGCAAAATTAAGGCAGTTATACAATTTTAAAAACATTACAATACATTCATTACAGAATTCACAATACACTAAGTGTGTGCCCTCAGACGAATACTCCACTACCACATATCTACAATGCAAAATCCATGTGTACGTATGAGTATAGTGCGTATGTTATCATGTGTTTCAATGTATTACTTCACACTCACTGCTGTTCCATAAGGTGTATTTTTACCTGCTTTTTAAATCTGATTCCTCTGCTTGCATCAGTTACCTGATGTGGAATAGACTTCCATCTAGTAATGGCTCTATGTAGTACTGCGCGCCTCCCATAGTCTGTTCTGGACTTGGGGACTGTGAAGAGACCTCTGGTGGCATGTCTTGTGGGGTATGCATGGGTGTCCGAGCTGGGTGCCAGTATTTTAAACAGACAGCTCGGTAACTTCAGCTTGTCAACAACTCTTACAAAAACAAGTAAGGAGGAAGTCAGTCTCTCTTCCACTTTTAGCCATGAGAGTTTGACATTAATGTTAGCTCTCCATGTACTTTTAAGGGGCAGACGTGCTGCCCTGTTCTGAGCCAACTGCAATTTTCCCAAGTCCCTCTTTGTGGCACACGGCTGAACAGTAGTCCAGGTGAGACAAAACCAGGGCCTGTAGGACCTGCCTTATTGATAGTGTTTTTAAGAAGGCAGAGCAGCGCTTTATTATGGACAGACTTCTACCCATCTTAGCTACTGTTGTATCAATATGTTTTGACCATGACAGTTTACAGTCCAGGGTTAGTCCAAGCAGTTTAGTCACCTCACCTTGCTCAATTTCCACATTATTCATTACAAGGTTTGAGGTTTGGGGTTTAGTGAATGATTTGTCCCAAATACAATGCTTTTAGATTTATAAATATTTAGGACTAACTGATTCCTTGCTACCCATTCCAAAATTAAATGCAGCTCTTTGTTAAGTGTTTCGGTAATTTCAGTTGTTGTAGTAGCTGACGTGTATAGTGTTGAGTTATCCGCATACGTAGACACACTGGCCTTACTCAAAGCAAATATTCTTTACATCATCAACATAGGAATCACTACAAAACTTATTGTATGACCTCTTATACACTATATTAGGCCCAGCCTTTGGAACTTTGGTTTTCCTAGATATGGCTATTATATTGTGATCACTACATCCTATGGATTTGGATACTGCTTTAAAGCAAATTTCTGCAGCATTAGCAAAGATGTGATCAATACATGTTGATGATTTCATTCCTGTGCTGTTTTTAAATACCCTGGTAGGTTGACTGATAACCTGAACCAGGTTGCAGGCACTGGTTACAGTTTGAAGTTTTTTCTTGAGTGGGCAGCTTGATGACAGCATGTCAATATTTAAATCACCCAAAAAATAGAGTTCTATGTTGATATCACATACATTATCAAGCATTTCACACATAATTTTACCTGTACAGTGTCAGGTCTTATAAATGTGTCCTGTTAATTACTTGGTAGCTGGAGGCTGCTAAGGGATTCAATTCATAAGTTAAACTATTTGAGAAATGTTAATTGACATCTTTGCATTATAGTCCCATACTTATGAGATTGAACCTTGACATACTTTCTCATGAAACTAGCTAATGTTCCGGTCATGTAGGCACACATGGTTTTACATAATGCTTATTGTCTAAACGGTTAGCTGAATTTCTTTGTGCCTAGGCTCAAAGTGAATAAAACAGTGTTTTGTTTCACATGGGTATGAATGCATTTCCAGTAGCATGCCTGCCTTGTAGTGTTATCTCAGCCATCTAAACTACGTCAAGCATGTAGGAGGTAAACAAGAGGCCCATTCTGCTTTGTTTGATGAGATGCATCGGAAGACCCAGGGAGCAGAGCGCCTTGCCGACCGCTCAGTGTCAGCACCCAGCCCACAGCTTTCTCCGTGTGGGGGAGGGGGCCTGGTTCAGGGTTGGATAAGGTCAAACACATGATATATGAGTTTGACTTGGAGCTGGTGACAAGTGCACTGTACACAGGGTTTGGTAGGTTACTTTCTAAATGTAATCTGTTACAGTTACATTTACATTACATTTAAGTCATTTAGCAGATTTACAGTCATTTACAGTTGCTAGTTACCTGTCCAAAATGTTAATCAGTAACATAACTTTTGGATTACCTAAACTCAGTAATGTATTCTGATTACTTTCCTTTTCTTTTGGATTACTTTCCCCTTAACAGGCATTAGAAGAAGACAAAAATAATCCATCGGATGCATTTGGTGTGTCATAATAGTGGTCTCTGATTCCCTCAGGTGGAACTTTAAACTTGCCGATTAGAAAAAACCTGCAAGTTTATGTCATTTGTTGTTTCATAATAGTGGTATATGACATTCTGGTCAGACTCGCTCAAGGTGGAACAAACTTAAACTTGCGCTTTTTTTTACAATCTGAATTTAACGTAATTGAGAAACAGAAGGGTGTCATAACGTATTTTTCCGCAAAGAGTCTAAGCCCTGTCTAAAAAGGGAAGGGGGGGTTTATACTAAGTTATATGGAATTGTTTTAAGAACGTCATACCAAGTCTCCTTTTTCTGTTTGATTTAGAATTTTAAGACCCTTTGAAGTATCAACAAAAATATTACAATATCTTTGGCCTTAGTGCTATTAGCCCATACAAACAACAAATAGTCCCTCCCAAAAAAATCGAAAGGAAGTTTGTTCTGAAGTATCTGTCCTATATCTGAGAGATATAAGAAAGATCAGGAAACAGTTTGTTTACATGTATTTAACCCGTTAATTTTGGAACTGAACAGTCTCTACATACATAAAGTATACTTAAATTCATTTTTTCAACTGGTAACGGGGGACCTTCATACGAGTCTTGTGAGGTCTGTGGGCATTCTAGAGGAAAACAACCGAGATGTATGTATTTGTGGGAGTCTCACCTTTCCGCATAGAGGTCACATTAGTGTGTAGCCCAAACTGTCCGGATTTTACAGACAGAAGTTGGCAGATCGTCTGTACCAACTTCAGACAAGTCCCAAACAAGTCCCAAGATGCTTGTGAGGGTCGTAGAGAGAGAGAGAGAACACCATCGTGTTCATGAGAGTCTCATCTTTGCATTGAGGGGTCATAATAGTTTTTGTCAGCCAAACTGCTCTGAAGCTACAGACGATTTTGTGAGAAGACAGATTTTCGGGATGTCTCATGGTCTCATGGTCTGTCACCTTTCACAGCAGATGCGGAAGTGCGACATAGGCAGATGCGGTGGATTGAGACGCATCCAACGCAAAAAAACTAGCTCTGGTTTAAACTTTTTGTTATGTGGATTTTTGTATTATGCTAATTAGATTTCCACAGAGATGTGAACATTGACCTTAGGGGATTAAAAGTAATCCAAAAAGTATTCATATCGTTTTTGAAAAGTATCTGTAATCTGGTGCCAAGACAACAACCTTTATCTCAACGTCAGTAAGACGAGGAGCTGATCTTGAAACTATAGGAGAAAGAGGGGAGAGCACACCCCCATCCATAAGGACGGGGCTGTTGTGGAGTGTGTTGAGAGCTTTAAGTTCCTTGGCGTACACATCACAAAGGACTTAACATGTTTCACACACACCTGCACAGTCCCGCTCAGGAGGCTGACAAGATTTGGCATGGGATCCTCAAAAAGTTATACAGCTGCACCATCAAGAGCATCTTGACTGGCTGCCTCACCGATGGTATGGCAAATGCACCGCCTTTGACCTCAAAGTGCTACAGAGGGTGGTGCGGACAGCCCAGTACCTCACTGGAGCCGAGTTCCCTGCCATCCAGGACCTCTATATCAGGCGGTGTCAGAGGAAGGCCCAAAAAATTGCCAAAGACTCCAGCCACCCAAGCCATGAACTGTTCAATCTGCTACCGTCTGGCAAACGGTACCGGAGCATCGGCTCAGACCAACAGGCTCTGAGTCAGCTTCTACTCCCAAGCCACAAGACTGCTAAATAGGCAGACTGCTAAATAGTCAATTATTGGTACTGAAGGATCTGCACTAACTCTATCTTACACTGACCCTATGCACACTCACTAGACTATATACAGTATACACACTGTATACAAACTCACCCACACACATTCACATACACTACAAACGCACACACACGCATACCGACACAACACAAACACACATACACATTACACTCACTTTTACACTAATTTACTGCTGCTACTCTGTTCTTTATTTTACTCATATTATCTATCCTGATGCCTAGTCACTTTACCCTGCCTTCATGTACATGCAGTATCTACCTGAAATACCTTGTACCTCTGCACATTGATCTGGTACTGGTACTTCCTGTATATAGCTCCACATTGATCTGGTACTGGTACTTTCTGTATATAGCTCCATTCTTGTGTATTTTATTTATTCCTCTTGTGTTACTATTTCATTTGTATTATTCTTTTTAATCTCTGCATTGTTGGGAAGGGCTCATAAGCAAGCATTTTACAGTAAACTCTAAACCAATTGCATTCGGTGCGAGCCAGGCACCACGAGGGGGCTAAAGAAGGCTTGGCCCCCTCAGTTCAAACCTTAGCCACCTCAGTTTTAGTTTTATGTCCCTATATAAAAATAGCCAAAAAGTTAAAAGATTGAATGACAGGTTGGCTCCCAAAAAATCTGTACCTCTGCTGCAGTGTCAGCACAATGGACAGGGCGCACTGCTGAAGTGTGTGTAGGCAGCCTGGTCCGATAAACTAGACGTAACATAGTAAATGTAAATCCGGGACACTCAAATTAGTATGATATGTTACATTTGGTATGGTTACATAAGACAGAAGGTTAGTTAAAGCTGCAATATGTGACTTGTGTCAGGAAACTAGGCATATGTCACTCGTCACTACATTACAGGACAGACATTTGAATGTAAAACTGTTATTTGATCAAAAATGCTTTCTAGAACATATAAACTTTAATGTGCCTTAAAAACAAACTTGTATGCCGTCTGTAAATACGAATACAATTGTTAAATGATGAACCCAGTTGATTTAGCCATGGAAAAAGCAAGGAACCTTCCACTAGCCATGATTGGCTGATAATGGATGGGCTGGAAAGGCTGAAAGATGAGTTCAGATTGATCTGAGTTTGGATCGATCTGCCATGTAGCACGCTTCTGTCTATAACATGAGCTTAGTATGCTTTCTAAAGTGGCTTTTTTAAAAGAAGTGTTGCTAAGGTTCTGAAATCAGTGGAATGCCTGGTGGAAGCAGAGTATGATAGCTAAGGAGAAGGAGAAAATTCAGACGTTTGATTGCAAATGCGGAGGGAGTCGAAAAGAGAACACCGAAGGCTGTTGTATAGGCTGTTGTATAAAACACCTGTCTGGATTACATCTTCAAACTAAGGGCAACCACGGCATCAGTGAAAGAGAGGGAGAAGTGTTCATCCATGTATACAGGTAAGAGAATGTAGCTAGCTACACTTTCAGATATTATGCATTTTTAATTTTGTCAAGAAGTCGTTTTCATTACAAGTTAAAGTGTACTGTTAGCTAGCTGGCTGTATGATCCGTGTATGATCTGTGTAGTAATGTTATTTGTATCTCAGAGCCATTTGCGTGGCTAGTTATAGCCTAATGTTAGCTAGCTAGCTAACATTGAACCTAGCTTGATGTTTAGCTTTAGGTACCTGTAGATTCATGCAGGGTAGTAATGTTATGAGTTGGGATTATGGTTAGCTACGTGTCTAAACAAAAGAGTCCAATATGCAAGTAACCATTTTATTGTACCGTTTACACCTTCTAACAAGCTTGAAACTAACCAAAAACATTATTTAGAAAGTTGCTTTTAGTTGCCTGGTTTGCTAGATTGACATATACTAAATCCATTTTTAAACAGATAGGTTTATTGGTGTTAAAATGCAACAGTTATGCTATTTTGGACCCCTAGGTTGCTGATGTCACGCATGCTGTCGTTTTTGTGTTTATACTTTTTCATAACGACAATAACAAGTTTGATGTCGGACTACAATAGAATGTTCATGTCACTAGGACAACAGTACATAGACATGTCAATAGAAGTAGTATAAACCAGACTTTAGTCTTGAAATCTTTGGTTGTACACTACCGTACTCACTGTTTAGCACATGGCCTCACATGAATCCTTAAAGAGATGGGTGGGGTTAAGGATTAAGAGGGTGTGACTGATGCTGAATGTCTGTAGACAAAGAAGAGCTCTCCAGTAGGTGTCCCAAAAATATTCGAGGGCCATTTTCTCAAAAGGGGGTTACAAGTTTATCAACTTTCAAAGCATAATTACTTTCCCATTTGTTCCTCAACTACAGTGCATACCATTATCTAGCTGTGAGTCTCAACTTTAACCCAATTTCAAATTTCGCTACATAAGACCAAATTGAGGCGGTCGTCACAAAATGCAGAAATCGTGCTGCCATTTCCTGGTTGCGAAAATGTTTATAGTTCGCCTAATTTCAGTTTATGTGACAAAACAAGCAGTCATTGTGTAGAGAATCATTGTACCATCTAAACCGCTGTGAAATATATTTTTCATAACCAAAAATATTGTATTTTCAGCTGGTGTACAAAAAACAAACTTAGGAAGGGGAACATAGAAATAGTGCACATAGAACATATCTGCTGCTTCTTAGACTTGCATTCAATGAGAATAACAAATCTACAACTCAACTTTTCTATTTAATTTGGTTGGGTCGCCCAAAACGTTATATATTGCAGTGTTAAGGCAAAAACATATCATATGCTTTGCAAATTTGTAACATAATGTACGTTTAGCAAATTCGTAACATATCATATGAAAATGGATGATGGACATTCTCAAATGAATATATCATACTAAATGGAGTATCTCAGATTTACGTAGACAATAATACGAAATGCTCTGAGACCAGGTTCCAGCACAAGGGCTATGGAAAGCTACTGGGTGTTTAGGTATGCCTCCTTTGGGTATCCATAAAAAGCGTGAAAAACCTCATCCCTGTTGTACTCTAAATAAATAACGTGATACGCCTCTGCCTGTAATATTTGATTTTGATTAAAAGGGCGGGGTCAAGTTTACAGTTGAAGCTATTTCATTCTTAGCTGTAAAAAGCGTTTGTGTTATTAGACTTATCCTATTTAGCTAGCTCGAACCAGCTAATCTGCCACGATATCAGAAATTGGAATCCCCAAAGTACCCAAACAAAGGAGAAGAGTGATGAACAGCAGAAGCAGCGTCAAACCACCGAGGCCGCTGCCAAGACCAACAGCAATGATGCTCCTGAGCTCCAGCTAGCGCCGTGTACAGAGCCTACCCACCTACCCAACTTTCCACAAGCGCCGCCATGAAGGCTCCACAGCCGCCTCCACTTCTGACTGTTCCTGATGATCTTGGAACAGAGGAGCCAGCCTAGGTTAGCCTAGAAATCCTATCCTAGCCAACAGGTTTTCTGTAAAAAACATGAATTTAATAGCAACTGTTTCATAGGAAGAGAGTGACTGGAATACTCGGTTACTGCAGAGGCTGCATTTTGTTTCCCATGTCGAAAGATCTGTGTTGGGTCCAATGCTAACGCAGACGCAAATGCGGAGGGAGTCGAAAAGAGAACACCGAAGGCTGTTGTATAGGCTGTTGTATAAAACACCTGTCTGGATTACATCTTCAAACTAAGGGCAACCACGGCATCAGTGAAAGAGAGGGAGAAGTGTTCATCCATGTATACAGGTAAGAGAATGTAGCTAGCTACACTTTCAGATATTATGCATTTTTAATTTTGTCAAGAAGTCGTTTTCATTACAAGTTAAAGTGTACTGTTAGCTAGCTGGCTGTATGATCCGTGTATGATCTGTGTAGTAATGTTATTTGTATCTCAGAGCCATTTGCGTGGCTAGTTATAGCCTAATGTTAGCTAGCTAGCTAACATTGAACCTAGCTTGATGTTTAGCTTTAGGTACCTGTAGATTCATGCAGGGTAGTAATGTTATGAGTTGGGATTATGGTTAGCTACGTGTCTAAACAAAAGAGTCCAATATGCAAGTAACCATTTTATTGTACCGTTTACACCTTCTAACAAGCTTGAAACTAACCAAAAACATTATTTAGAAAGTTGCTTTTAGTTGCCTGGTTTGCTAGATTGACATATACTAAATCCATTTTTAAACAGATAGGTTTATTGGTGTTAAAATGCAACAGTTATGCTATTTTGGACCCCTAGGTTGCTGATGTCACGCATGCTGTCGTTTTTGTGTTTATACTTTTTCATAACGACAATAACAAGTTTGATGTCGGACTACAATAGAATGTTCATGTCACTAGGACAACAGTACATAGACATGTCAATAGAAGTAGTATAAACCAGACTTTAGTCTTGAAATCTTTGGTTGTACACTACCGTACTCACTGTTTAGCACATGGCCTCACATGAATCCTTAAAGAGATGGGTGGGGTTAAGGATTAAGAGGGTGTGACTGATGCTGAATGTCTGTAGACAAAGAAGAGCTCTCCAGTAGGTGTCCCAAAAATATTCGAGGGCCATTTTCTCAAAAGGGGGTTACAAGTTTATCAACTTTCAAAGCATAATTACTTTCCCATTTGTTCCTCAACTACAGTGCATACCATTATCTAGCTGTGAGTCTCAACTTTAACCCAATTTCAAATTTCGCTACATAAGACCAAATTGAGGCGGTCGTCACAAAATGCAGAAATCGTGCTGCCATTTCCTGGTTGCGAAAATGTTTATAGTTCGCCTAATTTCAGTTTATGTGACAAAACAAGCAGTCATTGTGTAGAGAATCATTGTACCATCTAAACCGCTGTGAAATATATTTTTCATAACCAAAAATATTGTATTTTCAGCTGGTGTACAAAAAACAAACTTAGGAAGGGGAACATAGAAATAGTGCACATAGAACATATCTGCTGCTTCTTAGACTTGCATTCAATGAGAATAACAAATCTACAACTCAACTTTTCTATTTAATTTGGTTGGGTCGCCCAAAACGTTATATATTGCAGTGTTAAGGCAAAAACATATCATATGCTTTGCAAATTTGTAACATAATGTACGTTTAGCAAATTCGTAACATATCATATGAAAATGGATGATGGACATTCTCAAATGAATATATCATACTAAATGGAGTATCTCAGATTTACGTAGACAATAATACGAAATGCTCTGAGACCAGGTTCCAGCACAAGGGCTATGGAAAGCTACTGGGTGTTTAGGTATGACTCCTTTGGGTATCCATAAAAAGCGTGAAAAACCTCATCCCTGTTGTACTCTAAATAAATAACGTGATACGCCTCTGCCTGTAATATTTGATTTTGATTAAAAGGGCGGGGTCAAGTTTACAGTTGAAGCTATTTCATTCTTAGCTGTAAAAAGCCTTTGTGTTATTAGACTTATCCTATTTAGCTAGCTCGAACCAGCTAATCTGCCACGATATCAGAAATTGGAATCCCCAAAGTACCCAAACAAAGGAGAAGAGTGATGAACAGCAGAAGCAGCGTCAAACCACCGAGGCCGCTGCCAAGACCAACAGCAATGATGCTCCTGAGCTCCAGCTAGCGCCGTGTACAGAGCCTACCCACCTACCCAACTTTCCACAAGCGCCGCCATGAAGGCTCCACAGCCGCCTCCACTTCTGACTGTTCCTGATGATCTTGGAACAGAGGAGCCAGCCTAGGTTAGCCTAGAAATCCTATCCTAGCCAACAGGTTTTCTGTAAAAAACATGAATTTAATAGCAACTGTTTCATAGGAAGAGAGTGACTGGAATACTCGGTTACTGCAGAGGCTGCATTTTGTTTCCCATGTCGAAAGATCTGTGTTGGGTCCAATGCTAACGCAGACAAGGCCTTCACCTAAGCTGGGTATTCTAACTAGAAGAATGCTATTGATCGTACCAAAGGATTTGCTAGGCACACATCAAGCAAAGAGCATTTGTAATGCACTGCACTGTGGAAAGAAAAACTAGTTTGATGTGTTATTGAGAACATCAGTGTCACTGTCAACACTTCTTTTTGATGGGCAGCTGGCAAGAAATCGCATGTATTTGTCAGCGATTGTGGACTTTATTGAGTTCCTTATTTCAAACCAGTAATCACTGAGAGGGACATTGGACGCGATCGAGTCAAGAGACAGTGGTGAAGCCTCTGTTGGATCTACGCAAAACAGATTTGCTGGAATCTGAGTTTAGTGTCGCTCTTGCTCCAATGAGGACAAACTTACCCCACTTGATATCTATCTTGCAACAATTCTCCAGGCCTCTCTCCGCTATGCCGACCATGCTTACTGCAATAAAACATGGACTGACTCTTGGGGCGGCCACAGCTAGATGCGAGAACTCATTTTCCACTTTGAGAAACGTGTTCAGTCAGCACAGAAGAAGCATTCTGCACCTAAGGAAAGCTCATCTAATCCAACTGCCATTTGAGGGGGATCTAACAAGAAGATTTTGGGGAAAATGGAATGATCGATTATTCAGGAAGTTCCACAGAGCATCAAGGAAGCTGCAACTTTTATGAAAAGGTAAGATTGAAACAATATTGCTGGTTGGTTTTTATCAGAATCTTGCTTTAGTGTGTAGGGCGCTGTCCATGGTGGTGACAGAAAGCCGTGACATTTCGTGCCATTGAACCTGTCTTCTTGGTCAAAAGCATTTTTTGAACTTTTGTTTGTGGTATATCGTGATAAGCAGACTTTTATATACAGTGCATTCGGAAAGTATTCATAACCCTTCACTTTTTCCACATTTTGTTACGTTAAAGCCTTATTCTAAAATTGATTAAATTGTTTCCTCATCAATCTACACACAATACCCCATAATGACAAAGCAAAAACAGGTTTTTAGAAATGTTTGCAAATAAAAAAAATGAAATATCACATTTACATAAGTATTCAAGCTCTTTACTCAGTACTTTGTTGAAGTACCATTCGCAGTAATTACAGCCTCGAGTCTTCTTGGGTATGACGCTACAAACTTGCACACCTGTATTTGGGGAGGTTCTCTCATCTCTCTATATAAGGTCCCAATGTTGACAGTGCATGTCAGAGCAAAAACCAAGCCATGATGTCGAAGGAATTGTCCGTAAAGCTCCAAGACAGGATTGTGTTGAGGCACAGATCTGGGGAAGGGTACCAAATAAATTCTGCCTCCATCATTCTCAAATAGAAGAAGTTTGGAACCATCGAGACTCTTCGTAGAGCTGGTTGCCCAGCCAAACTGAGCAATCGGGGGAGAAGGGCCTTCATCAGGGAGGTGACCAAGAACCCGATGGTCACTCTGAAAGAGCTCTAGAGTTCATCTGTGGAGATGTGAGAACCTTCCAGAAGGACAAACATCTCTGCAACACTCCACCAATCAGGCCTTTATGGTATTGTGGCCAGACGGAAGCCACTCCTCAGTAAAAGGCACATGACAGTCCACTTGGAGTTTGCCAAAAGGCACCTGAAAGACTCTCAGACCATGAGAAACAAGATTCTCTGGTCTGATGAAACAAAGATTGAACTCTTTGGCCTGAATGCCAATCATCACATCTGGAGGAAATCTGGCACCCTCCCTATGGTGAAGCACGGTGGTGGCAGCATCAGGCTGTGGGGATGTTTTTCAGAGGCAGGGACTGGGAGACTAGTCAGGATGGAGGGAAAGATTAACGGAGAAAAGTACAGAGAGATCCTTGATGAAAACCTGTTCCAGAGTGCTCAGGACCTCAGACTGGAGTGAAGGTTCACCTTCCAACAGGTCAACGACCGTAAGCACACAGACAACACAGAAGTAGCTTAGGGACAAGTCTCTGAATATCCTTGAGTGGCCCAGCCAGGGCCCGGACTTGAACCTGATCAAACATCTCTGGAGAGACCTGAAAATAGCTGTGCAGTGACGCTCCCCATTCAACCTGACAGAGCTTCAGAGGATCTGCAGAGAAGAATGGAAGAAACTCCCCAAATACAGGTGTGCCAAGCTTATAGTGTCATACCCAAGAAGACTTGATGCTGTAATCGCTGCCAAAGGTGCTTCAACAAATTACAGAGTAAAGGGTCTGAATGTGATATTTCAGTTATTTTGTTTTTATAAATTATGGGGTATTGTGTGTAGATTGATGAAGGAAAATAAACTTATTAATACATTTTAGAATAAGACTGTAATGTAACAAAATGTGGAAAAATCAAGTGGTCTGAATACTTCCTGAATGTACTGTAAGAATGCTGTTTATCGACTACAGCTCAGCCTTCAACACCATAGTGCCCACCAAGCTCATTACTAAGCTTGGAGTGCTGGGTCTGAACCCCGCCCTGTGCAACTGGTCCTGGACCCCAGGTGGTGAAGGTAAGCAACAACTCCTCCTCTACATTGACCTTCAACACAAGGGTGCGTGCTCAGCCTCCTTCTGTACTCCCTGTTCACCCATGACAGCATGGCCACGGACGTCTCCAACTTAATCATCAAGTTTGCAGACGATACAACAATGGTAGGCCTGATTACCAAAAACGACGAGACAGCCTACAGGCAGGAGGTGCGGGCCCTGGCTGAGTGGTGCTAGGAAAACAACCTTTCCCTCAACAAAACTATGGAGATGATTGTGGAATTCAGGAGACAGCAGAGAGAGCACAACCGCATCCAAATCGACAGTGACCAGTGGAGAGGGTGAAAAGCTTCAAGTTCCTCGGCGTGCATATCACTGACAACCTGAAATGGTCCATTCACAAAGACATTCTCGGGCGGATGAAGAAATTCGGCTTGGCCCCTAAGATCCTCACAAACTTCTATAGATGCACCATTGAGAGGATCGTATCGGGCTGTATCACCGCCTGGTACAGCAATTGCACAGTCCGCAACCGCAGGGCTCTCCAGAGGGTGGTGCGGTCAGCCCAACACATAACCTGGGGCACACTGCCTGCCCTCCAGGACATCTACAGCACCCGGTGTCACAGGAAGGCCAAGAAGATCATCAACGACCTCAGCCACCCGAGCCACGGCCTGTTCTTCCCGCTACTATCTAGAAGGCAAGGGCAGTACAAGTGCATCAAAGCTGGGACCGAAAGACTGAAGAACAGCTTCTATCTCCAGACCATCAGACTGTTAAATAGCCACCACTAGCCGGCCTCTGCCCAGTACCCTGCTCTGAACTTCGTCACTGTTACTAGCCGGCTACCACCCGTTACTCTACCCTGCACTTTAGAGACTGATGCCCGATGTACATGGTCATTGAACTCTGGTCACTTTAACTATGTTGACATACTGTTTTACCCATTTCATATTTATACTATATATACTGTATTCTAGTCAAGGCTCATCCTATATAACTACTGTTGTACACACATTCTTTTCATATACTGTCTATACACCTTCATATACATATATATTTATATTCCGGACTGACATTGCTCGTTCTGATATTTCTTGATTTTTATTTTTGGGGGATTTGTGTGTATTGTTTTGTATTGTTCTGAATTACTGCACTGTTGGAGCATAAGAAACATAAGCATTTCGCTGCACCTGAGATAACATCGGAAAAATATGTGCATGCAGCCAATAAAAATGTGATTTGGTTTAAAAATCAAAACCTTGTATGATTTCCTTGTGTTAATATCATGTTTAATGAATCCTAGGTTGACAGTAATGCATTTCAGGGGCAATCGAGAGGAATTCAAATACATTCAAATATGAAAACATTCTTAAACATTCATTCAGTCAGTATGCATCAAACGGCTAGCTACAGATCTGCTGATATATTTCTTTTGAAGTCATTCTCTTTTTCCCATTGCTTTTTAAGGTCAGGGGCTGAATCCAGTCCCCCAGTTTAAAGGCATTCTCAAAATATGGGCATTTCTATTGAAAATATACAGACGTACTGGTCTCAAGCCACAAAATGAAGCAGATTACTATACCCTGATCTCATGGCCACTTTTGGGTTTCATGTGTGTGTTTTGGTGTTATTCCACAGTAACCCTGGTACAAAGCCTGACAGTGGAAAAACAACATGAGGTTGGCATTTCTTTCTGCTGCTGAGTTAGAGGCCAAGGCAGGGTGACCTATGGAACAGCTTTGGTGAGTCAGACCACTTACCACCCAGCCACCCCTTGCCACAGGCTGGCTGAGACATATAGAGCCTGGAGGTGAGCTTTTATGTCCATTGAATGAGCTTACTCCTTCAACCAATGCTGTTTTGTAGCTCTTTCGAACTCACAGCAGCACAGATGGAGAGCCAGGAGAGAGGATGGTGAGTGGATGGCGCGATGTGGAGATGAGTGTGTGCACTTTGACCCCCTCCCCTAGGAGATGTTTTCCAGGATATAGAAGATGAGCTCTATGACTACGGGTCCCTCGCTCCTCTTGCGCCCCCTGCTGTGGATGATGGGCGTCAGCACGGTGTCCAGGGTGTTGAGGTACGGGGCTGGGAGTGGCAGGCCATTACTGCCGGCCACAAACCCCACCTGGAACATGAAACAGCGATGTTAACCCGCCACACATCTATAGCTTTTATAGCTTTGGTAACATCACGAAGGCCTATATCCTGTCACTGTTTACATGACTAATAACTTCTTCTAATAACTCACATTTTAGGCATTCAAGAATTACTACAACTATTAAAGTAAGATGATGCACAATTTGAAAGATTCCGCTTCCAGAAGGTTTTATTTCTTGACATTTAAATGGTTCAAGTCCAGTATGTTCATTCAATGGCACCGTCACCTGTTGGGAGTCCAGTGTGACACGCAGCCCCAGCTTGGCCATGCCATCTTCCTTCAGCAGCTTGAGGTGTGGGCACAGTGCCAGGCAGAATGCCCGGGCCATTCTCTCTGTCAGCCGGCTGTGTTCTGTATGGTGGTCACTCTGGCTCTTAGGATGATCCCCTCTCTGTACAAAGAACACCTGGGAAACACACAAGAGACTCACAAGACATAAGCATGTACTTAGGGAATACAATACAGAGATAAATGGTACACAAGAGTCAAGACTAGTGGTGCAAAGTTGGATGTGCGTACCTCTGTCCAGCGGATGACCTTTCCATTGGACTTGTATTCTGACTTTTGGAACATCTTCACACTATTGACGGACTCCATGGACTTTCCATCAATGGGGCTGATAACACTGCAAGACACACATGCACGCACACACACACACAGCCATACAAAGAAGGCAAGCGACGATAAAGGGTATTCTACAGCAATGGACAAGAGGGTCCGACAGTCTGAGGCAGACTTGAAAAATGGATGAAGCGACAATGGGATGGGGTTCGTGAGAGAGAACCCCATCCCTTAAGTAAGATATAAAACGCCAACGTTCTTTACATTACCTTGGAAATAATTGACGACGCGGTGTTGGGACACTCGTTGAGACTGAAGTGATAATGCCCGAAAGCCGGTGTTTGGAGGATATATTGGCACGTCGAGGGCCGGCAAACCGTGCCAATACAGTCCATTTGGAAAGTATTCAGACCCCTTGACTTTTTCCACATTTTGTTATGTTACAGCATTATTCTATAATTCATTTACCGTAATTTCCGGACTATTAAGCGCACCTGAATATAAGCCGCACCCACTGGATTTAATTTTTTTTTTTATTTAGAACATAAATAAGCCGCACATGTCTATAAGCCGCAGGTGCCTACCGGTACATTGAAACAAATGAACTTTACACAGGCTTTAACGAAACACGGCTTGTAACAAAAATAAATAGGCTTTAACGAAACACGGCTTGTAACAAAAAATACAAAATTTGCAGTAAGCTTTAGTTGTCTTTTTGCAGTGAGTCAATTCCTCACGCTGCTGTTTCCAACGTCTTATCATCGACTCATTAAGACCAAGCTCCCGTGCAGCAGCTCTATTTCCTTTTCCAACAGCCAGATCAATCGCCTTCAACTTGAAAACTGCATCATATGCATTTCTCCGTGTCTTTGCCATGATGAGGGGGACAAAATGACTACCGTAATCAGAATGATGGGAAGTTTGAGAGCGCTCGATTTAATCTAAACAGTAAACAAAAAAGTTGTTTGACCTTAACCCGTTCGGCAATTTCATTGGTCTAATGAAAGCTTCATGCCGCCAAAAACCATATGTCACAGAATGTGTTTTTTTGAAGATAAAAAATTTGAAAGCGGGAAAAATCCATATATTTAAGCCGCGAGGTTCAAAGCCTGGGAAAAAAGTTGCGGCTTATAGTCCGGAATTTACGGTAATTGTTTTTTTCCACTCATCAATCTACACATAATACCTCATAACGAAAAAACAAAAACAGGTTTATCAACATTTTTGCAAATGTATTAAAAACAACAAAAAAAACGGTAAATATCACATTTATATAAGTATTCAGACCCTTTACTTAGTACTTTGTTGAAGCACCTTTGGCAGCAATTACAGCGTCGAGTCTTCTTGGGTATGACGCTACAAGCTTGGCACACCTTTATGTGGGGAGTTTCTTCCATTCTTCTCTGCAGATCCTCTCAAGCTCTGTCAGGTTGGATGGGGAGCGTCGCTGCACAGCTATTTTCAGGTCTCTCCAGAGATGTTCGATCGGGTTTTATTCTGGGCTCTGGCTAGACCACTCAAGGACATTCAGAGACTTGTCCCAAAGCCAATCCTGCGTTGTCTTGGCTGTGTGCTTAGGGTCACTGTCCTGTTGGAAGGTGAACCTTCGCACCAGACTGAGGTCCTGTGCGCTTTGGAGCAGGTTTTCATCAAGGATCTCTGTACTTTGCTCCCTTCATCTTTCCCTCGATCCTGACTAGTCTCCCAGTCCCTGCAGCTGAAAAACATCCCCACAGCATGATGCTGCCCCTACCATGCTTCACTGTAGGGATGGTGCCGGGTTTCCTCCAGACGTGACGCTTGGCATACAGAGCAAAGAGTTCAATCTTGGTTTCATCAGACCAGAGAATTTTGTTTCTCATGGTCTGAGAGTCCTTCAGGTGCCTTTTGGCAAACTCCAAGCGGGCTGTCATGTGATTTTTATTGAGGAGTGGCTTCCATCTGGCCACACTACCATAAAGGGCTGATTGGTGGAGTGTTGCAGGGATGGTTGTCCTTCTGAAAGGTTCTCCCATCTCCACAGAGGAACTCTGGAGCTCTTTCAGAGTGACCATCAGGTTCTTGTTGGACCTGCATTTACAATGTATCCAAGTTCAGTTTGTGTGGTTGCTGGTTTAGCTTTCTGTAACTTTGTAGCAAGTACGGTCTGCATGTGTAGGTGCTTATTGAGTCATGATCGCAAGGTGTTCTGATATCTATTCCAACGTCTCGATATCTTTTCCAACCGGCCCGTTATCTGGTTTTAATGTCTATTCTAGAATGCCCTTCTAGCCAATCAGAAACAAGTACTCAACAACGTTGTAGAATAAATGTAGGATAATGATAGGCTAAAAAAACGAATCATGGGACACTGATCAGAAGTTTAATGACCTAACACTCACCCCTTATTCAAAGTGCATTCCTTATCCAGCCATTGGACCTGGACCTGCTCCTGGCTGTCTGACTGGTCAATCCACCCACAGGTGATAGTGTAGTCTTTCATCTCCCGTAGCGATCGGCGAAGCTCCACCATGGTCTCCACGGTGATCTGCACCATCAGCCCATCTGGAGAGGGGGACAGCAAAAGCAAAAAACACACACGCACACACACACACACACACACACACGCACACACACACACACACACACACACACACACACACACACACACACACACACACACACACACACACACACACACACACACACACACACAGAGAGAGAGAGAGACAGACACCAACAAGGACACACACACACTCACATGCACATACATACAGCCACACACACAACTTTGAGTACACATGGACACACACATACAGACAAACATTGACAGACTAAATAAGGAAATCTTATTTAGGATGAAAGTTAGTAGTCAAGTAATCATAATATTTCTGTATTTTATTTAAATATGATTAGTAAGGTAACTCTCCAGTTTTAAGTGAAGATACACAAGTATGATACTACCTTCCACGATGCTGGATTTGGCAAGATATCCTGATGCTGCTTTCAGAGCTCCACTGAACACAAAAAAGCAGGAACCGGTGACTGAAACAAAACACAGCACCATATATAACCACTTGACTTGTAGATATAAACATCTAAACATTACACTTGGACTAACCAAAACTAATGACAGAGGTACGCTTTCTACACCAGTAACTTTCTCAGGATGGTTCACCCTCTCACATGACACGACATTGCCCTCCAGTGGTGAAAAAGTGACAGCAAAGGCACAGTTATGGCAGTGAGCATATAAAAACATGACAAATCATGCCTACGATTTTCCCTAGGCTGCCAAAATCCAGATACACTGGCTGTGTTATGTGGCAGTAAATATTACCTCTCTGTACTGTAATGTCTCTCCCTCCCTCTCCCTCTCTCTGATGGTAGGTGATGTGCTACTTACACCCGTGTAGCATTCCCCTCTACTTGTATTTATCTTTGATTACAGGACAGGCAGTCTGCAGTCTCCCATAGTCCCCATCACCCTCTGTTGATTCCAGGGGCTTCTCACCTTTGCGAGGCTGATTGTGGATGCTGATGGCCTGGGTCTGGTACTGGCCATCGTCCCCCTGAACACAGATGAGGTGGGAGTCTGCCGCCACGTTGAAGCATGCCCCCATGGCCAGCACATGCTCATTGGACTTATTCAAAGCCCTCATCAGCTGAGGGAGAGGGAGAGAGAGAGAGAGAGAGAGAGAGAGAGAGAGAGAGAGAGAGAGAGAGAGAGAGAGAGAGAGAGAGAGAGAGAGAGAATGTATTGATGTCAACCCTTGATCTATTGATGAAAGAGTTGTTTATAAAGGAGTGTTTTTAATCATTTATAAAGTATTTATAAGCATTTATAACAGCTTATTGGTTACAGTTAACCAACCATGTTGTTTCATGGTTTAGCTGTACCTCCTCATAGCCATTGGTGGGGATTTTAATGCAGGTCCTCTGAGCCTCCAGATCTACAGTGAGCCCAGGCACCACTGGCAGAGTGTACCGGTAATTCCTGAAGTCCTGGGAAGCAATGAGGGAAAAAATGTGTGATTCATTAGGCACCAAATGGAAACAACAGGCAGGGACTATCGGAATTTGTCCAGTAAGAATCATTTTGGTACGTTGTGCCCGAATGAATACAACCTTGGTGTTGATTGCTGTTATTGTAATGAGAGGCAAGCTACTTACCACTAGCAGCCTCATGATGGTGTGGCCAGTTTCCCCAAAAAGAGCCTTTCTGAAGCGCACACTGTACAGAGGACAGGGGTAAACTGGAAAGGAAGGGAGAGGAATGCCTTAATGGGGATGACACTGAGTGGATGTGGTAGTGAAACGCATACAGAGAAGAGAAAAGCCACACAGTGCGTCTCCAATGCAACACATGTAACAGATACCACAAACCAACTGCTACGCTGCCTTCATGTGGGTATTGCTTGCATGCACATGCACTCGTACACACACTATCTCTCTACCCAGTTACATCTCTCTCCCGCTTCCACAGCCCTGACTCACATCTGTACTCAGCCCCCAGTCTGAGCATGAGGCGCAGGGGGAAGGCCTTGGCCCAGGGCACTTCAGCCCGGTGGACGAGTAGGCCAAAGAGGAAGGGCTGGTTGGGCATAGGCAGGCCCTGCAGGGACTGGAGAGTGGAGCGTACCCAGAGGAACCCTGCATGCTCCTCACTGCTCAGGAAACTACTGGAGAACTGGGAGAGACCCAGGTGGCTTAGCACCTTGCCTGGTAGATGGAGGGAAAGAGGATGGAAGGAGAGAGAGTGAGATGGAGGGAAAAGGAAAGAGAGACAGAGGGAGGGAGATAATGAGAGATATATATAGAGGGACTAGTACACCATTAAACAGACTTGGAAGTCTTTTCAAGACCTGCTTCAGAGCTTTATCCAGTGCTGATCAACGGCAGCTAAGTTGCCAGACCACGTCAACACCAGTCTCACCTGTGAGGGCATCCCTGTAGAGCTGTATGAAGTGGCTGAAGATGTCCTTGGGGAAGCTCTTCTCCTCAGGCAGACACTGCAGAAGCACCACCACCTCCACCTGGCCTACCGCATGCATGCCCTTGGACGTCACACACCAGCACTTCCTGTTTACATCTGGGGAGAGCCAATGAGAGGCAGCGCTTCAATATGAGGTCACTGTCGGTGACACGGTCTGACACTCTTAGAAAATATACATGTGACTTGAGTCAATGGTGAGCTAAGAATACATGTAAACAGTGTGTCCGTGTGTATACACACTGTCAATGACTGAAAAAGGTTGAAGGTTGAGAGGAAAGGTCACATACAGTTGACCAGCTTGACCATGGCCAGTAGGTTGGCATTGAGGACAAAGACCAGGGAGTTGGGCCTGCCGCTCTCCAGTTCCTGGATGAGAACCATCTCAGAGGGCCTCTCCTCGACTGTGTAGTCTGGGCGAGACAGAGGAAACTGTGAGCTAGACATCCCTAGACGCAAATACCGCCTTTAAAAACGGTCAGCCATAGTTTAACTTCTGTGTCTAAATATGACTAAATAAGATTTGTAAGCTGGACTCTAGTGTTTACATCCTATTAAATTGCCCAACATGAAGACATAAAGCCTGATAATCAATCAGAGTAACACCTCTAACGCTAACCCTCTGATCATTAAGTAGCTAAGCAACTAAGTACAAAACACATTTTTTTTCATGAAATGTATGAAAATGTATGCATTCACTACTGTAAGTCGCTCTGGATAAGAGCGTCTGCTAAATGACTAAAATGTAAATGTCTAAGCCTATGACCAGTGGGCTAGCATTTAGCATCTCCAGTAGATAACCCTATGACAATCAGTACAGTGAGATAGCCTTTAGAATCTCCAGCAGCTATCTACCTAACTGTATGACAATCCCAGTACAGTAAGCCAGGGTTTCCCCAAACTTGGCTTTGCAGTAAGCTAGCCGTTAGCATGTCCAGTGATAGTAGCCTGGTCGTACCTCCTTTGACTCCGGTGGAGGTGAGGATGGGAGGGAGGCCCTCCAGCGGGATGAGGTTGGCAGAGCTGCTGATGTGGCTGCTGACCAAGGCTGCTGTACCCCAGCCACAGGGTCCACACGCCTCCTGCAGAGGCTGTACAGAGAAGGGAGAAGAAGGATGAGAAATAGAATACTTTGTTAATCCATACAAGACATAAATTGGCCCGCTCTGACACACACACAGGCCGCCGGGTGAGCAGTTTAGGGGTTAAGTGCCTTGCTCAAGGGCCCAACGGCAGGTGATAGCATCGAGGATAGTCCCAGACAGATTTTCCCACCAGACATGGGATTCCAACCAGCAACCTTCCGGTTGCTGACCTGCTTCTCTAGCCTCTCTGCTACCTACTGCCCCTAGGTGGAGGGAGGAGGGGAAGGAGAAGGAGGAGGGGAGATAGTGAGGCAGAAAGATAGTCAAAAAGAGAGAGCTTATGGAATACTGTGGGGTTATGGATATCAAAGATACCAACAGAAAGCATGTTACCACATCCTTGGAACTTTTACTTTATTTGAATTGTAGAAATTGTAGCAAATCAGTCTGGTTTGATAATTATTATTATTATTTTTTTACATACATTGAGCAGGGGCATCTCCTGTGCTATTGGGGCCCTCCTGCTGGTCTGTGGTGAGCCAGTGGCGTTTCTGATCGTAGCAGCTATACTTCTCCTCAATAATAGCGGTGAAAAGGTGGGGCCTCTGATTGGGGTACAAGGTGCAGAGTCTGATTTCTCATTGGATAGGATCTCATCAGCAAACCACACCTTCCTCCTCCCCCTTGGAGGGGTTCCTGAAGAAAAACATACATGAGAGAAAGTCAATAATATAGACAGGAAGAAATGTCTACATATTGCACCAATTAACTTTATAAGACATTTATGGCCTCAATCACTTTTTGACAGCATCCCTTTTGATTTAAACAAAACTTTCCATACATGTTCGCCCATGGAAGAAGTGGTCAGAAATGTATTTTTTGGACAATGAATGCCAAACATTCAGGAGATAAATGTGCTAAACGTTTTGCATACACCACCATGAGACATCCATGTCTTCATCACTGGAAAAGATTAACGGTTGAGTTTGATCAATTTAAAAACTTACAAACAGTGTTGTCAAATAAATGTTCTTTGAATTCTCGTCCTTATTAAACCTTTAACATCAATTATAGAAAAATGTGTAAACTCATATTTGCATATGTTGAAGCTTAGAACCTATTTAACATAATTTGAGGTTTTTGTGTTGTACCCACCATTGGTTGAGACACAACATGCCAGAGGTGTGGACTCGAGTCACATGACTTGGACTCGAGTCAGACAAGAGTAACAAATATGATGACTTGCAACACGACTTTGACTTTAACACCAATGACTCGTGACTTGACTTGGTCTTGAGCCTTATGACTCAACCTGACGTGATACACTCCCCAAGCCCAAATATTAAAAATGATGCTATTAAAAAAAGTGTGCAGCGCATCAACTCTTCATTTAACGGATTACAGTTTGAATCGGACAGCAGCCAATTAAATTGTGTCAGCTGAGAAAAAGTTGTGCGTGGCAGTGCAGAGGAACGTCGGCAGGTGAATTCAGATGGAGGCCTTGGAAAGATGATACCCCAAATTATTATTTTCGGATATAAAGACGACGCTGTATCAATAAAAAAAACGGATTGCAACTTGAAAATCATGCGGGAAGAAAATTACAGACGGAGGCGCAACAAGTTCGACATTTGAAGCTGCACAAAGAACGGTAAGTCGTGGCTAATATAGCCGACAGCTATATATTTGATTACTTTACTAGTGTATCATGTAGGCTAACGTAACGTTAAATCAATGAGCCTCCACACAGTCAGTCAGTGAGGGAACGTGATCATTGCACACAAGATTGAGCTAAACTGGCTAGGCAGGTGGTAGCCTAAATCCTGCCTGATGTTACTGCTGTTCCTAAAACCATTGACATACGTTAGCCTATTGTAACCACACAGAGAGAGAGTGTGTGTGTGTGTGTGTGTCTGTACAAGCCTACATTGCCCGATTACGCCCCATAGCGATCCTCAATAGTCGATCACTATTGGGGGGGTTGTGTCTTTCTCATGGCTACCCATGTACACTGCTCAAAAAAATAAAGGGAACACTTAAACAACACAATGTAACTCCAAGTCAATCACACTTCTGTGAAATCAAACTGTCCACTTAGGAAGCAACACTGATTGACAACAAATTTCACATGCTGTTGTGCAAATGGAATAGACAACAGGTGGAAATTATAGGCAATTAGCAAGACACCCCCAATAAAGGAGTGGTTCTGCAGGTGGTGACCACAGACCACTTCTCAGTTCCTATGCTTCCTGGCTGATGTTTTGGTCACTTTTGAATGCTGGCGGTGCTTTCACTCTAGTGGTAGCATGAGACGGAGTCTACAACCCACACAAGTGGCTCAGGTAATGCAGCTCATCCAGGATGGCACATCAATGCGAGCTGTGGCAAGAAGGTTTGCTGTGTCTGTCAGCGTAGTGTCCAGAGCATGGAGGCGCTACCAGGAGACAGGCCAATACATCAGGAGACATGGAGGAGGCCGTAGGAGGGCAACAACCCAGCAGCAGGACCGCTACCTCCGCCTTTGTGCAAGGAGGAGCAGGAGGAGCACTGCCAGAGCCCTGCAAAATGACCTCCAGCAGGCCACAAATGTGCATGTGTCTGCTCAAACGGTCAGAAACAGACTCCATGAGGGTGGTATGAGGGCCCGACGTCCACAGGTGGGGGTTGTGCTTACAGCCCAACACCGTGCAGGACGTTTGGCATTTGCCAGAGAACACCAAGATTGGCAAATTCGCCACTGGCGCCCTGTGCTCTTCACAGATGAAAGCAGGTTCACACTGAGCACATGTGACAGATGTGACAGAGTCTGGAGATGCCGTGGAGAACGTTCTGCTGCCTGCAACATCCTCCAGCATGACCGGTTTGGAGGTGGGTCAGTCATGGTGTGGGGTGGCATTTCTTTGGGGGGCCGCACTGCCCTCCATGTGCTCGCCAGAGGTAGCCTGACTGCCATTAGGTACCGAGATGAGATCCTCAGACCCCTTGTGAGACCATATGCTGGTGCGGTTGGCCCTGGGTTCCTCCTAATGCAAGACAATGCTAGACCTCATGTGGCTGGAGTGTGTCAGCAGTTCCTGCAAGAGGAAGGCATTGATGCTATGGACTGACCTGCCCGTTCCCCAGACCTGAATCCAATTGAGCACATCTGGGACATCATGTCTCACTCCATCCACCAACGCCACGTTGCACCACAGACTGTCCAGGAGTTGGCGGATGCTTTAGTCCAGGACATCCCTCAGGAGACCATCCGCCACCTCATCAGGAGCATGCCCAGGCGTTGTAGGGAGGTCATACAGGGACGTGGAGGCCACACACACTACTGAGCCTCATTTTGACTTGTTTTAAGGACATTACATCAAAGTTGGATCAGCCTGTAGTGTGGTTTTCCACTTTAATTTTGAGTGTGACTCCAAATCCAGAACCTCCATGGGTTGATAAATTGGATTTCCATTGATTATTTTTGTCTGATTTTGTTGTCAGCACATTCAACTATGTAAAGAAAAAAGTATTTAATAAGATTATTTCATTCATTCAGATCTAGGATGTGTTATTTTAGTGTTCCCTTTATTTTTTTGAGCAGTGTATTTCCATGGAAATATAACGTTTATTTGGAAAGTAATAAATATATAGATATTTTTCAAAAGCATTCATGATTTGTGTAAATGTAACTATACTATTACTCTTGTTAAAAATATGAAAGGGTAGTACATTTGGTGAAGAGCACATTATGACTTGTTTAGGACTCGAAACTCAAAGTTTAGGACTTGAGACTTGACTTGATACTTGACGGTCTTGACTTGAGACTTGACTCGGACTTGCCTGTCTTGACATGGGACTTGACTTGGGACTTGACTGCTAAGACTTGTAAAACAATGACTTGGTCCCACCTCTGCAACATGCTCTTGAATACAGGGTGGGCATCATTTCAATCATAGAAATATAACTCATAGAATGGACCTATTCCTTCAGAAGACTGTAAATTAGCTGGTACACCACTGAAATTTGAATTGAAATTGTAACTTCTAATTACTACTACAAAGATTACCGCCGGTACACCCACTGTCGACTATCAACTTAAATTGACATGTTTATTCTATTATCTATATTTATAAGATTTCCATAGGTACAGAGCATTCGGAAAGTTTTCAGACTCATTGACGTTTTCCACATCTTGTTATTCTAATTTTTTTTGCAAATGCATACAAAATAGAAGACAGAAATACCTTATTTAAATAAGTATTCAGACTTTTTGCTATGAGATACGAAATTGAGCTCAGATCAATCCGGTTTCCATTGATCATCCTTGAGACGTTTCTACAACTTCATTGGACTCCACCTGTGGTAAATTCAATTGATTGGACATGATTTGGAAAGGAACACACCTGCCTATATAAGGTCCCACAGTTGACAGTGCATGTCAGAGCAAAAACCAAGCCATGCGGTCGAAGGAATTGTCCGTAGAGATCCGGAAGCCACTCCTCAATAAAAGGCACATGACAGCCCGCTTGGAGTTTGCCAAAATGCACCTAAAGGACTCTCAGACCATGAGAAACAAGATTCTCTGGTCTGATGAAACAAAGATTGAACACATTGGCCTGAATGCCAAGCGTCACATCTGGAAGAAACCTGGCACCATCCCTACGGTGAAGCATGGTGGTGGCAGCATTGTGCCGTGGGGATGTTTTTCAGAGGCAGGGACTGGGAGACTAGTCAGGATCGAGGGAAAGATGAAGGGAGCAAAGTACAGAGAGATCCTTGATGAAAATCTGCTCCAGAGCGCTCAGGACCTCAGACTGGGGCGAAGGTTCACCTTCCAACAGGAATATGACCCTAAGCACACAGTCAAGACAACGCAAGAGTGGCTTCGGGACAAGTCTCTGAATGTCCTTGAGTGGCCCAGCCAGAGCCCAGACTTGAACCCGATCAAACATCTCTGGAGAGACCTGAAAATAGCTGTGAAGCGACACTCCCCATCCAACCTGACAGAGCTTGAGAGGATCTGCAGCGAAGAATGGGAGAAACTCCCCAAATACAGGTGTGCCAAGCTTGTAGCATCACACCCAAGAACACTCAAGGCTGTAATCGCTGCCAAAATTGTTTCAACAAAGTACCGAGTAAAGGGTCTGAATACTTATGTAAATGTGATATTTCAGTTTTTTCTAAAATGTCTAAAAACATATTTTTGCTTTGTCATTATGGGGTATTATGTGTAGATTGATGAAGGGAAAAACAACGATTTAATCAATTTTAGAATATGGCTGTAACGTAACAAAATGTGGAAAAAGTAAAGGGGTCTGAATACTTTCCAAACGCACTGTAATTTCAAACAACAGATATTCAAGTCAACATTCTCTGATGTTTGGATCTCCAACCATGTTTGTGGTACCATTTGAAAGTAGAAATCTGTATTTTATTCCCATTTAGTGCATTCATCAGCAGAACATGACACCTACCCTGTATTCAGGAACATGTGTCTCAACCGATAGCGGGAACAACAGAAAAACCTCAGACAATGTAAAATAGGGTATAAGCAACAACATATGCAAATATGAAAAAAAATCGGAGTTCAGTTTTTTTTTTTAGGTCATTTACGTTAAAGGTTAAAAAGCGACATCTTATTACTTATTTTTTATTCACAGAAATTATTAAATAGTTTGACAACCCTGCTTGTAAGCTTTTAAATTATATCAATCTCATGTTTTGGCATTCGGCTCCAAATAATCACTTTATGAGCACTTCTACAATGGGTAAATACGTATGGAAGGTTTCATTTAAATCAAAAGGGGTCCTGTCAAAAAGTTATTGAATTTAAATGGATTTACCCTGTAGTGTCATGGTAACAGTGTTGTCATGTGATACTCACGTTTCACTAGAGTTGAGTGACAGGAGACACAGACACGCCCCTCCTTCCCATCCAGGTGTGTTAGTCGGAACTTCAGACCGGAGCACACTGAACAGAATACCTGTAGCACAGACACACGATCACTAATGGTCAGCCTAATTTCTCAGGGATAACATACCAGAGACAAACATCCAATCCCTTCTTACTTTAAATACAACCTACACACACACACACACACACACACACACACACGCAAAATAGTGGTGCAAGACCCTCACCTTGCCACAGGCGCGACAGTGGTGCCTTCTCTTGGTGAAGGTGAACCTGACTTCACACATCATACAGACCAGCGCCTGGGCGTCAGGGACCCACACGGGGGCCACCTCCCCCAGGATAGTGCCTCGCTCCCTGGACAGAATGCCCGCGGGGCCGGCCTGTAGCTCATTGTCTGGATCCACTAATGGAGACATAGGGGAAGGTGTGCAGTCCCCCACAGCTCCTTCTTCACTATCTGCTTGAACTCCGTTGGCGTTGGTCTCATCATTAGCTAGTCCGTTGGCTTTGGTCTGGCTCTGAAGCCCCAGTCTAGGCCCTTGGATCTGGGCATCATGGCCACCTCCATAGGGCTCCTCCACAGGGGGACCAGACGGGTCGTCAATGTAAGGGCCTAGGGCATCTGAGCCACTGGGGTGGTCCTGCAGCTCAAGTCCACTCTCCTCCAGCTCCTTTTCCTCAACCACAGAGTCCTCCTTGGAGGAGGATGGCTGGGGCCTGTTCTTCACTTCCTCTTCTACCTCCACCTCCACTTCTGGCCCAGCAGCTTTGGAGGGGCTGAGCATTAGGGGGGTAGAAGCCTCCCCAAAATTCCTCTCTCCCCATGTTGAAAGAGTGGTCACAGTGCAGTTTCCCTCCTCCAGCTGTCTCATCAGTCTCTGAGCGGGGGTCTCCAGTTGGGAAACAGGAGCCACCCCTGGGCTCAGGACCCCCTCTGAATGGACTTTGGGTTTTGCAGGGGAATCTGATCCGATGTGTCCACAGCCCAGCTGTCCTGGCTTTGTGACATCCCCATCTTTGAGCATCAGCAGACAGGGTCTGTGGAGCCAGTGGTGCTTAGCATCCATCAGAGATGGAGCATCCGATTCATCTGTTCATACAAGGACGCGGGAACAGATCAAAACTATGTGAAGGTATATGTCAAATGAACCTGACACAGACATTCTACTTCACAAAGAGAACAAACAGGCATATATGAAGAACATAACATTTAGTCCACAAGAGCACCTAAGCACTCACTCATGCCCATGATCCCAGATGGGACAGTCTGTGTTCCTAGGTGGTAATGGGTCCAATAAATGGGAGGCCATTTATCTCATTGCTTTGAGTAAGTTAAATCATCCACTGAGGCCAACATATGTGCACTGTCATCCTTGAGAGAGCTAGGATACGTCCCAAATGGTAGCCTTTTCCCTATGTAGTGCACTTCTTTTGGCAGCCTATTCCTTATTTAGTGCACTACAGGCCCATAGTGGTCTGGTCAAAAGTAATGCTCTATTTTGGAAATAGGGTGCCATTTCAGAGGGAGACAGATCCAGAGAGCCAGGTAAAGCTGACTCATTCTCTGGGGAATAGGGCTGTAGTGAAACACCAGCATAAAAAAAAATACAGGCTACAGTGGCAAAACTGGATGTTAGATTATGTACATTATTATTATAACGTTACATTATTAATAAAGATGCATACAATTAGTTTGACATTTTCGAGAATGGATGGATAATGTCAATAACACAAATAAAGATAATATAAATGTCATTCTATTTTGTTGAAATATACTACTTCCCTATCGACTGAAATAAGACAAAATGTTATGACTGTGAGGAAGAAAAATTCATAATTCAGATTTGGGGTTACATTGTGCTGTGATTGCACAATGGTTATTGCCCATTGCACAATTTCAGGTAGGCCTACCCTTTAGCGTTGGTGAATTCTTGTCGGGGTAAAACTGCATTGCAGCTTTAACCCCCCCCCCCCCCGGTTATTGCACCCCAATCCAACCATTCATGCTGACGATTACAGATTACCAGTAAATATATCAGCTTTTTAACGGCGCATATAAACTACAATAGGGCTCAACCAGTACAGCTGACTGAGCGTTTGTTTCGCGGGACGGTGACGCATCCAGCACACGTGCAACAGTTTAAATCCCCTCTCAACCAGTGAACACGGCAATGCGACATTTGCTCCCCATCCCGATTCATTGATCGTTGCAGGTTAATATCGCAGCATTATTCCCTTTATCACGTTATTTCCAAATAATTCAAGTCGTATTTTCCCATTAATTCATAAAGGCTGAAGGAATATTCTCGTGTGCTTCTGCCTTTCTATGAATGTGTCGCACGCGGCAGGACGCATGATTGCACAGACCAGCTACAATTTCCCCTATGATAGAACTACATCATCTCGCACTATCTGTATGATTTTATTTTGGAATAGAATTAAAAACGTACCTTCTGTCAATGAACCCAATAGGCTTTCATTCTCATCGTCCCGGGCACTGAAGAACTTCAACATATTGCAACATTAGTGGCGAAGAAGACAAGAAAAGCAGTCCTGCTCACTAGCAAAGGGACGATTTCCCTCCCACTATTCCCCTCTCCTTCTGCGTCCCCAGCCCCCCCCACTGCAGGTCTTAAGTAAACTCAAGGATGTCCTTAAATGTCCTTTTCTAAAGCAGTGTACACTGTATTAGAATATGTTTACCTAATGAGATCATTCTATTACAGAAAATGTGCTCTTATTTCTTGCCAGAAATGTGTCTACTGCACATAGGGCATATGACATTTTCATGTCTTTGTGGTTTAAGTGTTAGGTCATAATACCCAAGTCATGTGTACATGAAACCTCAGAAAACATGGGTCTAAAAATACCACAAAAGGCCTTACAACCATCTTCGATATCATCCAAGTCAGTCTAATATCACATTGGATGTAATCTCTGCAAGGCCTGATTACTTTTGATCATGAGGCTACAGTGCCTTGAAATTAAATAGTGACTAAATAGTTATGCATCTTGATACAAATGATGGCCAGGGTGGCAGCCATTGTGACAACAGTCTTCAAAAACGAAAATGCCCCCTTTCAACAGCCAGAAAGACCACAGCACCATGTAGAAAACGTTAATCACCTTTATTTTGATTTGTAAAAAAACAAACAAAATTATTAAGACTAGCTTTAATTAATGACCACCGCAATCCTGATCGAGACTAACAATGTGGTGAAAAGTACTGAACCGTCGACCAATGTGTTGGGAGTTTAAGTGAGCAAGCAAGTCTGATAAGGACTGCATCCTCGGGACATCTCAAAATACACAAGTCTCTGGTTGACGGGATAGTGTTTGAAATGATATGTCTTCGTAGCTAGAGGTTAAAACAGTGGAGAAGCCGCCGTAGTTTCTTAATTGCAGTTCCAATCCTTGTATGGGGTCTCAAGAGGAAGATCAATCAGTTTGCCTCATTTTTTGATGCTTCGTCAAAATTCTCCACCAGGTCTGAAGAGAAGAGGAAAACAAAGGATGGTTTCACAGGTTGAAATGATGTAATGTTTCCTCTGAAGCGTCTGATATACTTCCCCTGGCAAACGAATCCTTACCTGGGACATCATCGTCTTCTTCTTCAATATCTTCTGCTTTAGGGGTTTTGCTGTCAAGCACTGCAATAAAAAAATATACAGTTGAAGTCGGAAGTTTACATACACCTTAGCCAAATACATTTAAACTCAGTTTTTCACAATTCCTGACATTTAATCCTAGTAAGAATTCCCTGCCTTAGGTCAGTTTAGGATCACTTTATTTTAAGAATGTGAAATGTCAGAATAATAGTAGAGAATGATTTATTCCAGCTTTTATTTCTTTCATCACATTTCCAGTGGGTCAGAAGTCCACATACACTCAATTAGTATTTGGTAGCATTGCCTTTAAATTGTTTATCTTGGATCAAACGTTTCTGGTAGCCTTCCACAATAAGTTGGGTGAATTTTGGCCCATTCCTCCTGACAGAGCTGGTGTAACTGAGTCAGGTTTGTAGGCCTCCTTGCTCACACATGCATTTTCAGTTCTGCCCACAAATTGTCTATGGGATTGAGGTCAGGGCTTTGTGATGGCCACTCCAATACCTTGACTTTGTTGTCCTTAAGCCATTTTGCCACAACTTTGGAAGTATGCTTGGGGTCATTGTCCATTTGGAAGACCCATTTGCGACCAAGCTTTAACTTCCTGACTGATGTCTTGAGATGTTGCTTCAATATATCCACCAAATTGAATTCCTCATGATGCCATCCATTTTGTGACGTGCACCCCCACAACATGATGCTGCCACCCCCGTACTTCACAGTTGGGATGGTGTTCTTCGGCATGCAAGCCTCCACCTTTTTCCTCCAAACATTATGGTCATTTTTGTTTCATCAGACCAGAGGATATTTCTCCAAAAAGTACAATCTTTGTCCCCATGTGCAGTTGCAAACCGTAGTCTGTGTTTTTAATGGTGGTTTTGGAGCAGTGACTTCTTCCTCGTTTTACTGTAGATATAGATACATTTGAGGTCTTGGCTGATTTCTTTTGATTTTCCCATGATGTCAAGCAAAGAGGAACTGAGTTTGAAGGTAGGCCTTGAAATACATCCACAGGTACACCTCCAATTGATCCAAATTATGTCAATTAGCCTAACAGAAGCTTCTAAAGCCATGAGATCCTGTTCTGGAATTTTCCAAGCTGTTTAAATGCACAGTCAATTTAGTGTATGTAAACTTCTAACCCACTGGAATTGTGACAGTGAATTATAAGTGAAATAATCTGTCTGTAAACAGTTGCTAGAAAGCTTACTTGTGTCACGCACAAAGTAAATGTCTTAACCGACTTGCCAAAACTATAGTTTGTTAACAAGAAATTTGTGGAGTGGTTGAAAAATGAGTTTTAATGACTCCAACCTAAGTGTATGTAAACTTCCGACTTCAATTGTACAGGCCTCAAAATAATCCCCAGTGCATACCGTAACAGAATCTCCCTTTGCAACGGAGAACGTTTGGTTCCTTGTGATTATACCTCAGCTCTAACCTAATGATTTTACATGAGGGCCAACCCACCTTGTCGAGGGAACTGCTCTGCTAGTTTGCGCAGGCTGGTGAGGCTGTCGGCGCCCAGCTGGCTGAGGATGCCCGGCAGCATCTCCGTGAGCTGCTTGGTCTCAGCATGGCCAGTGATAGCGAAAGTGTTGGCCGACAGAGATGCCTGCACTTTGGGGTTGTTGAAGTGGATCACTGAGCCGTCATCCTTGATCATGTTTACCTGGCGACAGTAAGGGGGGGGGGGGGGGGGGGTTTGCTCACTTCAACATTCTACTCCAAGTTTGGTCCACAAAGCCATAGTAGGCTGCAGTCCACGCAAGAGACTTCAACATCTACAGTGCCTTCAAAAAGTATTCACACCCCTTGACCTTCTCCAGATTTTGGGGTGTTATAGTTTGGATTCAATTGAGACTGCGTCACTGGTCTACACACAATACGGCATAATGTCAAAGTGGAACTGTGTTTTTAGAAACGTTTACAAATGTATTAAAAACGAAAAGCTGAAATGTCTTGAGTCAATAAGTATTCAACCTCTGTTATAGCAAGCCTAAATAGGTTAAGGTGTAACGATTTGCTTAACAAATCACATAAGTTGCATGGACTCACTGTGTGCAATAAAAGTGTTAAACATGATTTCTGAATTACTACTTCATCTCTGTACCCCACACATACAATTATCTGTAAGGTCCCTCAGTCGAGCAGTGAGTTTCAAACACAGATTCAATCACAAAGACATTGACTATCCCTTTGAGCATGGTGAAGTTATTAATTACACTTTGGAGGATGTATCAATACACCCAGTCACTACAAAGATACAGGCGTCCTTCCTAACTCTGCCGGCAAGGAAGAAAAGCGTTCAGGGATTTCACTATGAGGACAATGGTGTCTTTAAAACAGTTACAGAGTTTAATGGCTGTGATAGGGGAGAACTGAGGATGGATCAACATTGTAGTTACTCCACAATACTAACCTAATTGACAGCGTGAAAAGGAAGCCTGTACAGATTTTTTTTTTTTTATATTCCGAAACACTAAAGTAATACTTAAAAGAACATGGCAAAGCAATTCACTTTTTATCCTGAATATAAAGTATTCCAATAGATTACTGAGTACCACTCTCCATATAGTGGTGACTGCATCATGTTATGGGTATGATCGTTCAGGACGAAGAAACCCCACAAAAAACAATAGCGCTAAGCACAGACAAAATCCTAGAGGAAAACCTGGTTCAGTCTGCTTTCCACAGGACAATAACCTAAATCACAAGGCTAAATCTACACTGTTGTTGCTTACCAAGAAGACAGTGAATGTTCATGTGGCCAAGTTACAGTTGACTTAACTCTACATGAAAACATATGGCAAGACCTGAAAATGGTTGTCTAGCAATGATCAACAACCAATTTGACAGAGCTTTAAGAATTTTGAAAATAATAGTATGCAAATGTTACTCAATCCAGGAGTGGAAAGCTCTTAGACTTACTGCAAAAGGTGCTTCTACAAAGTATTGACTCAGGGGTGTGAATACTTATGTAAATTAAATATTTTTTTACTTCATTTTCAATACATTACAAAAAGCATGGTTTTCACTTTGTCATTATGGGCCATTGTGTGTAGATGGGTGAGAACCCCCCCTAATTCAATCCATACTGAATTCAGGTTGTAACATCAAAATGTGGAATAAGGGGTATGAATACTTTCTGACGGCAACGTATAAGGGCGGCATTAAACAAACAAAATACAACATTCAAGAACTTAAGATTACACAAAATGTATAATGGTAGCTGTGTTTACCTCTTCAATACCAGCAATGTTGTTGACAGCTAATTTCTTTAACGAACTCTGAAGTTTTTTGTCGTCGGCTGTTGCCGTTCTGTGTACGACCTTCTTCTTCCTACGTGCCGAGCCCTGAAAACAACACAGGGAGATTTAAGAATGTACATCAATAGAGGTTAAATAAAGCAGTGGTGTGCCCAGTGCTCTACCAACCTATCAGGAGTATCCGAAACCATAAGGCTGATGATTAAAAATAAAACATTTGAAAATATAAGTAGTAGGCCTATATTTCATTTAAACAAGTCACCTTAAATGACAAATAATGTTATATTTTAAACAAATTTGAGACTTGTCATTTGATAAAAATGTTATATAGGTCTAACTCATCAAGATTGACTTGATTTAATACACATTTCAACAGAGGCACGTTCAACAGGACGCAATGTTTTGGAATGTTCAGATAGACACGTTAATGTATAACAAACATGCCTCAAACATGTAAAAAAGGGATGGGCAACTTTGATGGGGGACAATAAAAAAATAAAAAAAATCAGAACATATCATGAGGGGCCAGAGTGGCTCATGTGTCTGTGTACCCACATCCATACCCACACATGCAGGCAGAGCCGGCTCTAGCCTTTTGGGGGCACTAAGCTAAATTGAGTTGCCGCCTTGGGCTAATTGAGTGACTGGTTGTGACTGACAAGAGAAAAACTGCTGATGCATAACCAAACCTCGAAATTGAACCCAAGAGTAAGTTGAGACCATGAGAGAATTGTGCAGCACACCCTATAATCACAACGTTTTTCAACTTTTCATTCAAAACAGTAGTTTCTATTGAAATAAAGGTAGAGTCAAACTTCTATAGGTAGGCACGGGACCAAAACAGTGGAGAACTTTATCCTTGCGCTCCAATGCACTTAGTTGTTGCGGAAATTGACCCACTATGCTGTTTACTTAGCGCATCTACGTCATATCACTGACTACCTTTAAACATTGCACACCATTCTGTCCTGCTGAATCTCTAAATATGGAAATTAGCTTACCTTTCCTCCTATCCGGACCTGGGCTTGAAGTTTTGCTAATTTTTCTTGGTTCATGTTTCTACCTGGAAAAATGACAGATGAGTAGGAGTTATAGTTTAACATTTAAACTAGCAACTGAACTGTTTTCAAGTGGAGGCATATGGGTTTTTATCTTGTCAATTATCTACACTAGTATCAGAACAATTTGGTCCAGATGACCAGTTTCATCCATAATTTGACTGGAAGTATTAGGGATTGCATCAACATACATCTGCTGCCAAGCTAACTATCCGAGAAACGCTCAGAGAATGGAGTTCAGCATTCCTCACTTAACTAGCTGCTAGCTATGATAGCCAGCTAACAACTGTACACACTAGGGAACTTATTATGTGAACCTCAATAAGCGAGCTAACTAACCACATTTCACAAGGGGGCATTGTTACTAGCCATCTAACTATAACTACCTACGGAGAACAGTGAAACAAGAACATAGTTACAATTTCAAAAACGAGCCTAATCGACATGCGACATCTTTCACAAAAGGGATGCGGTCTGTTGAAGACGCAAACAAATAGCCAGATATAGCCAGGCTAACCAGACAGACTAGCACGCTAACGCTAGCCAGTGAACAAAATTAAAACAGTGGATTTGCTGGGTATCCTATGAAGTGTCATTGCCTCTTTTCATCTAAGGTACATCGATCCCAGTCAAATATCAAACACAAACGTAATTGTTTACCATAAAACCACTCTAAAATTGACGTAAAAACAATATACCAGACCTGATCCACAAATATCCGAGGAAACATGCGGCAACGAACGATGGGAGGATATGACGAAGAAACTACGTCACCATGTGACTGATATATTATTCGGTGGTGAAACCTGATCTTCTTCTTCTATGGTATATTGGGGATCGCACAATTTAATGTGCATTCCGCCACCTACTGTGCGGGATGGAAACAGGATTCCCCAAAATGTAACAAAATACAAAAATAAACGAGCAAACTAAAATAAATAAATAAACTGAACTAAATCCCAAAACTTTTCTGTAAAATTTTTTTTACATATCGGATCCCTACACAGGGTCAAGGGGAACCTAGCAGGGCGAGTCTTCCGGCGCAATAATTTGTTCTTTTTTTGTTCCAGTTTTCGATACTACTGTTGTCCATTCATAACATTCATCTTCACAAATTTTGTCCGACGCGCTGCTTGATTCGAAATCATCATCCAATCCTCCGTCTTCGACAAACCCATTTCTTCTTCTTCGAGTGGTTTTTCAGCCGTCTGGACGTTTTGTTGCGTATTGCCATAGAGTTTCTAAACCCAGATGCGCAACATTGCAAGACTTCAGGGAAAAAACTTGCGAAAACAGACCAAACATCCAAGCCGGTGTTTGGGGTTTAAGAAGTAAATGAGAGAAGTGAACAAATATTTTTCTCGAAATCTGAAGGCACAACCTAGATTCGAGCAAACGGCTTAAGTAATTGAACATGTTATTACTCCAACCTTGTGAAATTGACAAACTGACACGTTTTCATTTTCCTCAAAAATAACTTTATATTGAAAGAGTGCCTTTGGTTGGACGGCTTGCAAATGCGCAATTCGGGGCAGGACGACCGTTAGAGCCGATGACATGTTGCTACGCAACAGTTTAGCTAGCCAATGGCTGCATTCCAAACACTGAAAAGACACACCCTCTCCCCTCAAATTAAGTGGACACTTCTGACGAGTTTAGCTTGCAGGGCAGAAATTCGTTCATCCCGCGACGATTGTGTTTTCAGCCATCGGTAGCTTGTGGGTGCTTTATATGCGCTACAGTCAATTATGATTGCATGTCTACTTATATTAACTATATAATTATTAATATTCGCCTACTAGCATTGTTACCCATCGCTCCACAAAAGCCGCGGCCCTTGCAGAGCAAAGGGAACAATTACTTCAAGGTCTCAGAGCCAGTGGCAGTTCTAGACCATTTCAACTGCGGGGGCCAAGCTGGGGCCAGTTGTACTGTTAGAGGGGCCAGTTACATTAGACGTTATTGTTGTCATATCGTTTTCTTCACTGCATAGCAGGCATTAGCAGGCAAAAGACCATGTTCATAATCATTCAACAATTTATTTGCATTTCCATTATAATAATCATTTGCATTACATATTCAGTATCAGGTCACATCAAATCAAATTTATTTATATAGCCCTTCTTACATCAGCTGATATCTCAAAGGGCTGTACAGAAACCCAGCCTAAAACCCCAAACAGCAAGAAATGCAGAGAAAGCCTAGAAAGGCCAAAACCTAGGAAGAAACCTAGAGAGGAACCAGGCTATGAGGGTTGGCCAGTCCTCTTCTCGCTGTGCCGGGTGGAGATTATAACAGCACATGGCCTAGATGTTCAAATGTTCATAAATGTCCAGCATTGTCAAATAATAATAATCATAGTAGTTGTCGAGGATGCAACAAGTCAGTAACACAAGAGTAAGTGTCAGTTGGCTTTTTCATAGCCGATCTTTGAGAGTATCTCTACCGCTCCTGCTGTCTCTAGAGAGTTGAAAACAGCAGGTCTGGGACAGGTGAATAGGTCAGGGTTCCAGCAGGTCTGGGACAACAGGTCTGGGACAGGTAGCACGTCCGGTGAACAGGTCAGGGTTCCATTGCTGCAGGCAGAACAGTTGGAACTGGAGCAGCAGCACGGCCAGGTGAACTGGGGACAGCAAGGAGTCATCAAGCCAGGTAGTCCTGAGGCATGGTCCTAGGGCTCAGGTCCTCCGAGAGAGAGAAAGAAAGAAAGAGAAAGAGAGAATTAGAGAGAGCATATTTAAATTCACACAGGACACCGGAAAAGACAAGAGAAATACTCCAGATGTGACAGACTGACCCTAGCCCGCTGACACATAAACTACTGCAGCATAAATACTGGAGGCTGAGACAGGAGGGGTCAGGAGACACTGTGGCCCCATCCGATGAAACACCCGGACAGGGCCAAACAGGTAGGATATAACCCCACCCACTTTGCCAAAGCACAGCCTCCACACCACTGGAGGGATATCTCCAACCACCAACATACCATCCCGGGACAAGGCCGAGTATAGCCCACAAAGATCTCCGCCACGGCACAGCCCAAGGGGGGGGCGCCAACCCAGACAGGAAGACCACGTCAGTGACTCAACCCACTCAAGTGACGCACCCCTCCCAGGGACGGCATGGAAGAACACCAGTAAGCCAGTGACTCAGCCCCCGTAATAGGGGTAGAGGCAGAGAATCCCAGTGGAAAGAGGGGAAACCGGCCAGGCAGAGACAGCAAGGGCGGTTCGTTGCTCCAGCCTTTCCGTTCACCTTCACCCTCCTGGGCCAGACTACACTTAATCATAGGACCTACTGAAGAGATGTGTCTTCAGTAAAGACTTAAAGGTTGAGACTGAGTCTGCGTCTCTCACATGGGTAGGCAGACTATTCCATAAAAACGGAGCTCTATAGGAGAAAGCCTCCAGCTGTTTGCTTAGAAATTCTAGGAACAATTAGGAGGCCCGCGTCTTGTGACCGTAGCGTACGTGTAGGTATGTACGGCAGGACCAAATCGGAAAGATAGGTAGGAGCAAGCCCATGTAATGCTTTGTAGGTTAGCAGTAAAACCTTGAAACCAGCCCTTGCCTTAACAGGAAGCCAGTGTAGGGAGGCTAGCACTGAAGTAATATGATCAAATTTGTTGGTTCTAGTCAGGATTCTAGTAGCCGTGTTTAGCACTAACTGAAGTTTATTTAGTGCTTTATCCGGGTAGCCGGAAAGTAGAGCATTGCAGTAGTCCAACCTAGAAGTAACAAAGGCATGGATTAATTTTTCTGCGTCATTTTTGGACAGAAAGTTTCTGATTTTTGCAATGTTACGTAGATGGAAAAAAGCTGTCCTTGAAACAGTCTTGATATGTTCTTCAAAAGAGAGATCAGGGTCCAGAGTAACGCCGAGGTCCTTCACAGTTTTATTTGAGACGACTGTACAACCATCCAGATTAATTGTCAGATTCAACAGAAGATCTCTTTGTTTCTTGGGACCTAGAACAAGCATCTCTGTTTTGTCCGAGTTTGAGAGTAGAAAGTTTGCAGCCATCCACTTCCTTATGTCTGAGACACAGGCTTCTAGCGAGGGCAATTTTGGGGCTTCACCATGTTTCATTGAAATGTACAGCTGTGTGTCATCCGCATAGCAGTGACATTTAACATTATGTTTTTGAATGACATCCCCAAGAGGTAAAATATATAGTGAAAACAATAGTGGTCCTAAAACGGAACCTTGAGGAACACCGAAATTTACAGTTGATTTGTCAGAGGACAAACCATTCACAGAGACAAACTGATATCTTTCCGACAGATAAGACCTAAACCAGGCCAGAACTTGTCCATGTAGACCAATGTGGGTTTCCAATCTCTCCAAAAGAATGTGGTGATCGATGGTATCAAAAGCAGCACTAAGATCTAGGAGCACGAGGACAGACGCAGAACCTCGGTCTGACGTCATTAAAAGGTTATTTACCACCTTCACAAGTGCAGTCTCAGTGCTATGATGGGGTCTAAAACCAGACTGAAGCATTTCGTGTACATTGTTTGTCTTCAGGAAGGCAGTGAGTTGATGCGCAACAGCTTTTTCAAATTTTTTTGAGAGGAATGGAAGATTCGATATAGGCCAATAGTTTTTTATAATTTCTGGGTCAAGATTTGGCTTTTTCAAGAGAGGCTTTATTACTGCCACTTTTAGTGAGTTTGGTACACATCCGGTGGATAGAGAGCCGTTTATTATGTTCAACATAGGAGGGCCAAGCACAGAAAGCAGCTCTTTCAGTAGTTTAGTTGGAATAAGGTCCAGTATGCAGCTTGAAGGTTTAGAGGCCATGATTATTTTCATCATTGTGTCGGCGCATCAACTGTATTCTCCGGTTTTCAGCAAATTCATCTAGACTCAAGGACTTTGCCCTCCTTGACTCAATACTTAATACACCTAAATTTCTTAATCTGTCATCTGACATTGTGGACCTGAGATGCATTTTCACCAGCTTTAGTGCAGAAAAACTCCGTTCACAAGAAGCAGTACTAACAGGGATTGAAACAGCCATCTTGCACAGTTTAAAGAGCTCAAAGAAAACTTCTTTATAAGACTCAATGAATAATGCCAGCTCTACTACACTGGAGGGTCTCTGCATGCCACTCTGTATTTTCCTTTCTAAAATTCTTCTGAACTGATGTAGTTCATGCCCCAAGTCCTCAATATTTGATTCATACATTCTAGCAAATGGAAACAGGGACTTCTCTTTGAGAAACACAACACTTGTAGGGTTTAGAGTTTGGATGCCATTCATTATGTCACAGTTTTTGCTAGGGAACCTTCTGTTAAGCTCATTGAGCATATGATCTAAAACAGGATAGAAAAGGGTTGTACGAAAACTGCCTTTTTCTTGTTCTGAATCGGACCTCTGACACACTGTACTGAGTACACAGTCTCCATTAAATTGAGAGCTTAGTTTTTTTGGTTGTTTTGCAGGGGGGTGTATTGCAGTATCACATTGCTCAGCTGTGTTCAACACTTCATTCCATAGGTCACCAAAAAATGACTCATCCCTGTAGTCATTCAAAGTTTGAACTAAAGCTTCAACTAAATCAACAGCCTTTGACAGGTCAAGTGATGAAGACTGTAGCATATCTGATAGGAATTTTGCTTCTCCGAACACTTTATGGAGTGTAACAAGGCACACAATGAATTGTGAATCTATCTGTGCAAGCAGACCTCGTGCCTCAACAGATCTGTCCCCATTGTGTTCTTGGACTATGTCTTGCAGGACTCGTTTAATGGCAGGTAATCTATCCATAATAGTATGTAGAGCCATATATCGACATGCCCAGCGAGTGTCACTTAGTCTCTGAAGCTCTCTAGGTGCACCTGGGTACATCTCTTTTTGTATGCTAAGCCATTTTTGATGCACATATGACCCAGATGTGAAGACGTAAAGTCTTTCTAGTAAGGAGAAGAACTGTCCTACCTCAGGGACAGCTTTGAATGTATCCACTAAAACTAAGTTTAGACAGTGTGCACTGCAGTGGATGTAAAAGGCATGCTTTGCTTGTTCTTTAATGCGTGCCTGGATGCCTGAATGCTTGCCACTCATAACGGAAGCGCCGTCATATGCTTGGCCTACTAGGTTGTTTTTGTGTTCAAGACCATGACTTTCTAATATGTGTATGATTTTGTCAGTAAGCCCTGCTGCATCTAGTCGATCAGCCAATTCAAAGTGGAGAAAGCTCTCATGGACAGCTCCTCTGAAATAGTACCTGAGTACTAGAGATATCTGCTCCTTTATTTTTACATATTTTGTTTCGTCTGCCATTATGCTAAAGACCTCACTGTCTTTCACTTCTATAATTTTTATTCGAACCATGTCTGCCAAACAACTCAGAACCTCATTCTGAATCTCTTAGCTTGTATATTTTGCATTATGAATGGAAGTCAACCTTTTTTTCACAGTTGTGTCATGCTTAGCTATTGTTTCTAGGATTGCCATGAAGTTCCCTTTATTATCTGACTCTGCAGACTCATCGTGTCCTCTTTGTGCAATATTTTGTGTGGCTGTAAGTAGTAGTACTTCTCCTATTGTTTTAATATAGTCCCGATTTTCTTGAACCTGTTTGTTGTGTTCCTTGTTTAGGGCATTTACCAGTGCTGCATTACTTTTTACAGCTTTCTGATAGACTCTCCATGTAATCATTGCTTGTTTGTGTCGCTCAGACCTTGCATGAATTGCAAATCATCCCCTGTATGTAAGTTGCCTTCTTCCAGTTGTTAAAACCCAATTGTGAATCAAATACAGACTCTGAGACTTTGGGAGGGCTAAAATGCCTGCAGGCGTAACAAAACACAGAGACAGATTTTTTTGAATATTCAAGCCAGGGGTGGATATGGTACCAGGCCGCCTTGAAGCTCCTCCTCCGGTCCCCCATCAGAGTTCTTGGGTATATGATCATCATTGGCTGCACTGGTAGTTCCTCCCGGGATTTGCTGATATCTGCCAAAGAAAAAAATCTATAATTAAAAGTATCTATTTGGGTAATTTTAGATATACCATTGCCATCAGGCAACTTCTGAAATCCATCTGATGTCTATATCACAAGCCGAATAGCATGTTGAATAAGAATTCATTTCAATCACAAACCGACTCATTTCTATACACCATATAAACTGACTAATTGCACTGCTTTACAAGTAACCACAGATTTATTCAACATCACAAACCCAATGGTCCACTGCTTGTGGACGCACGAGGCTCCTCCGTTGGTGTCTCACTCTCAGTCTCCCCATCTGTCTCACTTTCCTGCTGTACTATGCCTTCACTCTCAGTCTCTCCAATGGACAAGTCTTCCTGCTCTCTCCCTGCAGGCTCTCTGCTCTCTCTCGCTCAGAGTAAGTGACGTCACCGATTGAAACGCTATTAGCGCGCACCCCGCTAACTAGCTAGCCATTTCACATTGGTTACACTCACCCCCCACCTTTGACCTCCTTTTCCGCAGCAACCAGTGATCCGGGTCAACAGCATCAATGTAACAGTTTAGCTTCCGTCCCTCTCCTCGCCCCTACCTGGGCTCGAACCAGGGACCCTCTGCACACATTGACAACAGCCACCCTCGAAGCATCGTTACCCATCGCTCCACAAAAGCCGCGAATTGAATTATGGGGCGTTTCAGGCCCCGAAGTGAACGTAATTGTACACTCACAAACTCCATTAAAAACGAGGACTGAGGGCTTACGTTGCAAACTTCCCTTGCTTGCCTAATCATTTGGACCGACGGCTGCGGGGATTCCCCCAAGGGCTGAGGGTTTAGGGCCAAGGTCTGTCAACTTTGAGTTTGGAATGCAGCCAATGTCTCCAAGACATTGCCTACAAGTGTGATCGGGGATTTCTATTGGAAAAGCAGTTTTAGCCTATCTTTATACTATTTTTTGGTATTGCTGCCTTTCACAGTTTGAAAAGTGCATTTCACATATGTTCACAAAAAAAGGGAAAAGAGAAATGGGGAAAGTCATGAACCCTCCTACCGTATGGGAGTGATATACAGGGGGGGGGGGGGGGGTCTGTCAGAAAAAACATTTTGAAAAGCTTTGTGTGTTAAAACGCAATCAAACAGAACTATTCTAACAAGTCTCTATAAATCACTTCCTCATAACTGCAAATTAATTTGAACTTAATTTTTATTACCTGTCAACATAGTCTAGGCCTACTTCCAAAAGACTTCAAATTCACAGTTTGAACATAAAAGGCAATTTGTAGAAAAATGTATATAATTTAGTTTATACTAAAGGGATCATTGAACTTGTAGCCTATATTGTTTTTCAAGTAGGAAAGAGTAGATATAGCAATACAAAGTTTCAACAATACAATGAATGTGTTTTCATTTACGTACGTTTTTCACCAATGCCGATCTTTGGCATGCTTATTGTTGGCATGATGGTTAACACAAACACAAGATCTGCACATTTTATTTTTTACTCAAGAACACATCATTAATTTATTAATCACAAATCTCAAACCACTTGAGCCTTGGGATCGGAAAACAATTCCAGGCCATGTTTCAACACAGATGAGGCATTTACAGTCAAGTTATACTGCAGTGACTTGATATATGTCACACTGCACTGATGTGACTTTCATTGGAAACTTTTGTGCATTCTGTTTCAGCTGTATACATAGTCCATAAATATACATAATGTGACGTCAACACGGTTTAAGTAAACACTTTAAAATTAAAATGATCCTCTTAAATCCTTTTAAAACTACGGAAAGGAGAGAGGTGATCAACTCATCATCAGATGAGCTAAACTGACTGGGCTGTAAGTGGTAAGCAGGCTGAGCACCCATGGTGAGAGAATCACTTCTAAAAATGTCTTAATACAGAATATTTGTTGTACAAAAAGTACAACATTTTATTCAAAAATATATATACATTTTAGTAATTTAGCAGACGCTCTTATCCAGGCGACTTACAGTTAATGCATTCGTCTTAAGATAGCTAGGTGGGACATCCACATAACACAGGCATAGGAGGATTATTTAAGATACTGTTTGAAGTGGTAGGGTTTCAGATGTTTTCGAAAGATGGGCAGGGCCTCTGCTGTCCTAGCTTCAGGAAGAAGCTGGTTCCACCATTGGGGTGCCAGGACAGAGAAAATGTTGGACTGGGCTGAGAGGGAGCTGCCCTCCCGTAGGGGTGGGAGGGCCAAGAGACCTGAGGTAGCAGAACGGAGTACTCTCAGTTAGAACAGACAGACACATGAATCCCAAATGTGTCAAAAACAAATTTTACATCAGTCCACAGCACCGCAGCAGGTCAAAGAGATAGGCCAACCATCTGCAAGACACAACAGCAACCTCAACGGCCGGGCCAGCCAGAAAAGTCTCTTCAGAATTCAAAACCCATCTTTTCACGTGGTAACAACGCAATAGCTGCAATATTGGGATTCCAGAAGACTGTGAAACAGAACTTTTAGCTTCACCGGAGGAACACCTGCTGAGTTGATGTTTCAGATTGATTGGCAGTCTCTCACTGACTGATAGCGAGCTTGAAACAATCAATTGGCCTTGTCATTCTGCACAGGCTCTAAGGGTTCTGAGGAACTCTAGAGCAGCAGATGTCTTTAGTTCTGAGCAACTGCATCTATCATAATACTGCTGAAAATCACAGTGAAGACTCAAGAAAACAACATTGACAGCTAGTGCTGATTGTAGAGTTCATCCTTTCAAGGTCAGGTGGTACTGTACAGTAGTAGGTTAGCTAGAAACAACTGTCAATGGGGCCAACTCAGGGGTCCATATTCGTCCAGGCATTAATTGTGTGTCAATGATAAGCAACATGCCTGTTGCCAGTTTCTGTGTGCCTCATGAATGCGCAATACACTGCGTGCACAATTATTAGGCAAATTGTATTCCTCAGTCTTCATTTTATTGTTGAACAAACACAATGCTCTTAGTCAATTCAAAATGTTATTGAACCTCTAACCTGAATGTTTAACAAAGGAAATCTGAGTTTTCTTTTTCTCAGGGCAATATATACGTGTGCACAATTATTAGGTAACTATCAGTGTGCAGAATTCTTAGGCAACTAAATTACTAAAATAATTTCTCCCAACTCACTTGCTTATTCTCAATTTTTTGAGTAAGTGCAACAAATAAGTAACAAAAAAATGACAATTAAATAACAGTTTTGGCCTTTCAAAAATATTCCGGAAACATTATAGCCACCCATCTTTTCAGTAACTGCCATGAGCCTTCCATCCATGGAGTCTGTCAGTTTCTTGATCTGTTCACTATCAACTTTCGCTGAAGCAGCAACCACAGCCTCCCAAATGCTGTTGAAAGAGGTGTATTGTCTTCCGTCACTGTAAATCTCATGTTTGAGAAGGGCCCACAAGTTCTCAATAGGATTTAAGTCAGGTAAGGAAGTGGGCCAGGTCATTATTCGGGCATCTATGAGGCCCTTGCTGGTTAGCCAAGCAGTGGAGTACTTGGATCCATGTGATGGAGCATTGTCCTGCATAAAGATCACAGCCTTCTAGAATGCTGAGGACTTCTTCCTGTACCACTGCTTGAAAGAATATTCCAGAAACTGGCAGTAGTTTTGGGAGTTGAGTTTCAGTCCATCTTCAACCCGAAAAGGTCCAACTACCTCATCCTTCCTGGTAGCTTGACGTTTAATTATTCTCAAGTCTTTTGCAGTTAATTTGATTGGCATAGTACTCTGTCACTCATGGGGACCTTACGCAATCGCGAAGCTTAAGTCCATAGAAAGGGTGGACATCCAACATTTCAGCCCTTTGGGTCCTGCCATAGAGTTATATTACAAGTTCCCAAGGCTCAAGGTCATTGGCCACAGAAATTACGTCAAATCACGTTATATGTACAGTAGCTTTGATTGGACTGATCATGTCAACATCTTACTTTCACAATTTTACATTTACATTACATTTACATCATTTAGCAGACGCTCTTATCCAGAGCGACTTACAAATTGGTTCATTCACCTTATGATATCCAGTGGAACAACCACTTTACAATAGTACATCTATAACTTTTTTTTTGGGGGGGGGGGGGGGGGGGTAGAAGGATTACTTTATCCTATCCTTAAAGAGGTGGGGTTTCAGGTGTCTCCGGAAGGTGGTGATTGACTCCGCAGTCATCATCATGAATCAAGTCTACTGGCAAATCCTTTTTAATCCTTGTCATATGAAGAGAAATGAGGAGAAAATATAGATAAAACGTATCGCTGCTCATCGGCCATTGGACATAAATATTACACAACAATTTGGAGATCACAAATTCAACAATCGGTGACAGTGGCTAACTGCAAGCATTGCAACTGGGAAGTCGGGAATAAACAGCTCAAACTGGGAAAATATGTTTTGAATTGTCATTCAACTCGGAATTGTAAATCCAGCATCTTTCTCTTTGATGACAAAATTTGGTCTATTTTCACCAACGCGGTATTGTAAACACATCGTTCCTGGCCGGTGTGTGCTTGCTACTAACTTTTTTTGTACAGCTTTGACAGTGCTACAAATAGTAGTGGTTGCGCTTGGCTTGCACGTGCAAATTCAGCACACACAACACTCTATAACAGAATTGTGATATTTTGACGTGTCAAATTAAAAGCTTATTTAACGCATCAAATAGTGTTATATGACGTATCTTTTTTGACACACAAAGACCCAAATGGCGTTCAATGTGCCTCACTCTAATAATTTGATCTATTTTCACCTCTTAATTTCACATACTGTTCTAACTTGGTGGTGCACATGTAGCCTATAACCTGTTTTAAAGAAATGTAATCATTGAATATTGTAAGGGCTTTCAATGTCTGCTTATATGCCCCCTTTATTTATCCTAGGGTTCTGACTTGGTGTACAGGGAGAACACTGTAAGAACGGCCCATGTTCTGAATTTTGTTGCTGTACATTTAAAAAATGCTGAACAAATAGTTATATAGACTACATCCGTCCTAGCTCACTCATTAATGTCTTAATCGAAATTACAGATTGTTTCTTATCTGCTTGTCGTCCCCTTATGCCATAGTTTGTACATCCCAATTGTCAGTAGAAACCACATTTGATTAAGCACGTCAGCCATATCAGCTATGTTTTTATAAAAGGCAGTAAATGAGGCTGCCAGACAAGGCTCTGCTGATAGCCAGGTGTAGCAGTGGTAAGGTGTTGGGACTGCTGTTGGGACTGCTGTTGGGACAGATTTATGTAGCCCCTAACAGTTTGTGGGCACGGTTTGTGACCGTTATAGTGCAATTAATGAATCGTTTAGTGTTGTGTAGTAGCTTTGCTGGCATGCATCCCCCACAGAGTTCCTCTGTCCAGTGTCTGTGTTCTTTCACCCATCTTAATCTTTTCTTTTTCATTGGCCAGTCTGAGAAATGGCTTTTTCTTTGCAACTCTGCCTAGAAGGCCAGCATCCCGGAGTCGCCTCTTCACTGTTGACATTGAGACTGGTGTTTTGCGGGGACTGTTTAATGAAGCTGCCAGTTGAGGACTTGTGAGGCATCTGTTTCTCAAACTAGACACTAATGTACTTCTCCTCTTGCTCAGTTGTGCACCGGGGCCTCCCACTCCTCTTTCTATTCTGGTTAGGGCCAGTTTGCGCTGTTCTGTGAAGGGAATAGTACACAGCGTTGTACGAGATCTTCAGTTTCTTGTAAATTTCTCGCATGGAATAGCCTTCATTTCTCAGAACATGAATAGACTGACGAGTTTCAGAAGAAAGTTATTTGTTTCTGGTCATTTTGAGCCTGTAATAGAACCCACAAATGTTGATGCTCCAGATACTCAACTAGTCTAAAGAAGGCCAGTTTTATTGCTTCTTTAAATCAGCACAACAGTTTTCAGCTGTGCTAACACAATTGCAAAAGGGTTTTCTAATGATCAATTCACCTTTTAGTATTATAAATATTCCCTTACCTTTGCTGATCTTGGTCGGAATGCACTACCAGGACTCCTACTTCCACAAGAAATGTTATTTTTGTTTGAAATACTCCATATTTATGTCCAAATACCTCAATTTTGTTCGTGCGTACAGATCACTATCCAAAGGCATAATGCGTGTGCGTAAAATAAGAGACAAAGTCAAATAGTTCCATTACCGTTCGTAGAAACATGTCAAACGATGTTTACAATCCTTAGGGTATTTTGAAAATAAAACGTCGATAATATTCCAACCGGACAATAGCGTACTCATTACAGAAGAAAAAGAATGAGCGGCGCGCCAGTGTGAATGCGCAGTAAACAACTCACTGCTCCCAGGCAGTCCACTGATAGACTGAGCTCCTGTTCTCTGCCCAGTAACAGGAGACGCATGAAAGACGTTTCTAAAGGCTGTTGACAGCCAATGGAAGCCTTAGGAAGTGCAAAATGACCCCATAGACACTGTAGTTTGAACAGGGATTAGATAGAACTACAAATCACTTCCGGGTTGGATTTTTTTCTCAGGTTTTTGCCTGCCATATGAGTTCTGTTATACTCACAGACATCATTCAAACTGTTTTAGAAACTTCAGAGTGTTTTCTATCCAAATCTACTAATACTATGCATATCTTAGTTTCTGGGAGTGAGTAGGAGGCAGTTTACTCTGGGCACGTCAATCATCCAAGCGACTCAATACTGCCACCATCCATAAGAAGTTTTAAGATTTGGTCCAGTCCGATCCGGACCGACCTTGATTTCACACAAACATAAACATCTAGGATTGATTCAGATTTGGTCCGATCCAGACCAAATCTGAACCAATCCTAGACATCTATGCTTCCCAAGTTTGGACAGCACAGTACAGTAGATTAATGGTTCTAAAACCTCTCCATGGGGACCCCAGACCATTCCATGTTATTTATCTATTTCAGAGCTAGCACACCCGATTCAACCTGTCAACTAAATCCTCAAGCTCTTGAATAGCTAGTTCAGATCTACAGCAAAATTGTGAAACATCACGGGGTCCCTGAGAAGAGGTTTGAGAACCACTGCATTAGAGCACAGCAGAGTACAGCAGTACAGTACAGTAAAAAAAAGTAGAGAAAGTCTTTTCAACATTAATTCAGAACCAAAAATGAACCGGATTTCAAAGTCCGGAAAAACGTATTTTCAACGTCAGGAAAATGCATATTTTAAACTCCCTGAAAAGACGTCTATTCACCTTTCATTCAGAACCTAAAATGTACCTACAGATAAAATGACAGGAGTTGTGAAAAACAGGAGTTGTGAGTTTAAATGTATTTGGCTATGGTGCATGTAAACTTTCGACTTCAACTGTATATACTTCATTAAAACTCATTTTTCAACCACTCCACAAATGTCTTGTTAGCAAACTATAGTTTTGGCAAGTCGGTTAGGACATTTACTTTGTGCATGACACAAGTAATTTTTCCAACAATTGTTTACTGACAGATTATTTCACTCTATCACAATTCCAGTGGGTCAGAAGTTTGCATACACTAAGTTGACTGTGCCTTTTAAACAGCTTGGACAATTCCAGAAAATGATGTCATGGCTTTAGAAGCTTCTGTTAGGTTAATTGACATAATTTGAGTCAATTGGAGGTGTACCTGTGGATGTATTTCAAGGCCTACCTTCAAACTCAGACCTCAGAAAAGTATCTATATCCACAGTAAAACGAGTCCTATATCGACATAACCTGAAAGGCCGCTCAACAAGGAAGAAGTCACTGCTCCAAAACCGCCATTAAAAAGCCAGACTACAGTTTGCAACTGCACATGGGGACAAAGATTGTACTTTTTGGAGAAATGTCCTCTGGTCTGATGAAACAAAAATGACCATTATGTTTGGAGGAAAAAGGGGGTGGCTTGCATGCCGAAGAACACCATCCCAACTGTGAAGCACGGGGGTGGCAGCATCATGTTGTGGGGGTGCTTTGCTGCAGGAGGGACTGGTGCACTTCACAAAATAGATGGCATCATGAGGTAGGAAAATTATGTGGATATATTGAAGCAACATCTCAAGACATCAGTCAGGAAGTTAAAGCTTGGTCGCAAATCGGTCTTCCAAATGGACAATGACCCCAAGCATACTTCCAAAGTCAAGGTATTGGAGTGGCCATCACAAAGCCCTGACCTCAATCCTATAGAGAATTTGTGGGCAGGACTGAAAAAGCATGTGTGAGCAAGGAGGCCTACAAACCTGACTCAGTTACACCTGCTCTGTCAGGAGGAATGGGCCAAAATTCACCCAACTTATTGTGGGAAGGTTGTGGAAGGCTACCAGAAACATTTGACCCAAGTTAAACAATTTAAAGGCAATGCTACCAAATACTAATTGAGTGTATGTAAACTTCTGACCCACTGGGAATGTGATGAAGCTGAAAAAGCTGAAATAAATATTCTTAAAATAAAGTGGTGATCATAACTGTCCTAAAACAGGGAATGTTTACTTAGATTAAATATCAGGAATTGTGGAAAAACTGAGTTTAAATGTATTTAGCTAAGGTGTATGTAAACTTCCCACTTTAATTGTAACTTCAATGTCTGGAAAAGCATCTTTTAAAAGTAATTTTGCCTAGTGGATTCATATTTTTGGCAGCACACATTGATCAGTCAGCGCAATTTTGGATTAAAATGACATGAAGAAAATTGCATTTGCAGAGGAGAGAGTTCTGAAATAATGCATCATAAGGTAAAGGCTGACATTTTTTCTGCATGCTCTAACAGCGACATGTCTGTCTCGTATGTTGATCTAGCTAATTAGCATGTGTACACTCACTGCAATGCACAGCTGATGCACTACTTGCATGTACATTGGCCAGGTTTAGATTCAACAAGGCTAACTGTTTCTTAGCAAGACAGTTTGTTGTATCAGCTACAGTTTGTGTTGTGAGAGGCTGGTTTTGGTAGAGGAAATGTAGGCTAGCTAGCAATGGTTGCGTTGGAACTGACATCTGGCTGTACACGTAACTAGTCAGTTTGACTGTATCATGCCAGAGTAGCTAGATGAGTGTCATGGAAATTCTACACAGGGACACTCAAAGTCAATCTTAAATGAATCATTATTATCAGCACGCTGGAGAGGTTCCAACCAACTCAATGCACCAAGTACACATGTCGATCAGGAGCTCTACCCGGGGCAAGTTATATTTTTGCATGATTTAGCTTATTCATAATTAATTAATCATTAACATTTGCTTCATTCATGTGACCAACCTATACTGGGTCATGCATGTGACAGACCAATACCTCACGAGGCTTCTTCTCTTTAAGCTGAGACCTTGAATCTGAGATATCCCTTTCTCAAAACAAGGTTCTGGGCGTTCTGCCAAATTGCAAATACTGATAGTTAGGATTCGTTCAATCAGTCACTTGCATGAACACAGAAATTGGTTATTAGAAAAGCACAAACATGAAATGTTCCATCACATTCCATCCTCTTATCACTTGTGTGATAATAATCATTACATTTTAAGGTAAGCATTAGATTTGAGCTTATATATCAAAATACATAATTACAATAATAATGGTTATACTTCTATTAACGGGAGTGAATCTAATTTCATTCATAATCATCATAATAAATCTAAAATCTACAATCAAAGTAGTAAGTAATAAGTAAACAAATTCAACGTATAACACCACAGACACTTTCAAACCCTTCTTTCTGGGTTGTACAATCATTCGGGGTGTACTTGTAAAACCATTGCAGTTGAATGTTTTAACTTAAGACCTTCGCTTCATACAGTTACACATATGCTTCATTATTCAAATTAATTTATGGATTCTTGCAATGAGATTTCAGCTGGAGCTTTTTCTTGAGAGTAGCATGTTAATGACAGATCGGTATCTCATTGCATTTCTAGTCTAAAGTACTACACATTTTGCAGTGTGCAGACCTCCACCATCAACCTGATATCCCAAATAAACAATTTTGGAGAAGCTAAATTAATTACGGGCACGGTTGTCCAAGCCTCTCCCTCCCGGCACTCACTCTTCTGGCGTTTCATTTTGTCCTCCCAATGATACATGTTCAAAGTGGATGGCCCTTGATAATGTCCTGATTTCTCTCACCTGAGCCGCCACTGTCCTTTACAGTCCATTATGTCTTGTCCATTTTCCTACCAGTACACCAGCAGCATGAGAGAAGTTTGGACGGGATCTCTCTCCATGCTCACGCCACGTGGACTCATGTCGCACTCCTGAGAGAAAAGACATGAGAGAAAAGGCAGTTGATAGCTTCGACTGGATGCTGTGTACAGGTTGCTGGCTCAGACTCAGGTCTCACAGTAGAAGTGGTGAAGGACAGGGCCATTTTCACCATTACTTCAGCTGGTTAGAGGGGGTGAGGTTCACACTGTTCTTGGCCGAATTATCCCTTCTATGCATCTAGATGGGGCGGCAGATAGCCTAGTGGTTAGAGAGTTGGACTAGTAACCGAAAGGTTGCAAGATTGAATCCCCGAGCAGACAAGGTAAAAATCTGTCATTCTGCCTCTGAACAAGGCAGTTAACCCACTGTTCCTAGGCTGTCATTGAAGATAAGAATTTGTTCTTAACTGACTTGCCTAGTTAAATAAAAATATACCATCTGTGGTCACCTTTGCCATGACCTCGAGAGAGGACAGAACAACAGTTTAGTTTAGGACATTTCTGATTCAGGAAATCCAGACAAATTATTCACTTTATGACAAATGACAAATTTTTTCACTGTAAGACAAATATTTTGCATATTTACCAAAGGGCCCCAGGGGACTAGTAATTCCCCTTTGGACACATAACTCACATCGTGATTCATGTGTCCAAAAAAAACAACAACACTGCCTGATGAATCCAAATAACAAATACAATTAGAATTACAACCCTTGATGAATTGTATCCCATAAGGTAATTCAAGGAATAGTATAGATGCAGGTGTCCCTCATTCAAGGGCAGCGCTCTCTCTCGCTCTCCTTCTCTTGTCCCGAATCACACATAGGACTGTTGATAAATTGTAAACTTCTTTCAAATTATCTAGTGTTTACATAACCCATTTAAATATCACCCAATGTCTCTAGTCTTTCTAAAGTAAACAATCAAAGAGCCCATCTCCTGTAATCTTATCATTATAACCTGTTTCATTGACATGTTCTTGTGACATCAACTAGCCAAAATATGAAACCTATTGTTTAACAAATCTGCTAGGACCTTCAAAAAGTTGCTGCTGGCTTATCAGCTCAATATTCGGTACTACAAACATTTACTTGGATCTACTTAAATTCTAAACACAGTTCCACGTAATGGAAACAGATTATTGTTTTAGATGACAGTACCTTCTTACTTAAATCACTGGTGCTACCCAAGCTACAGAATTGAGTAATAATAATAAGACTTTGTCAAAAACTGTCCCAAATTTCCCCACTGTGTCCCTTAAAGTCCTTGTCAAAATGTCTCTTATTCAATAATTCATACCTCTGTCCAAAATTTCAATCAGCTTATTATCCAAATTTCTATTCAGCTTAACACGTCCTTTCCACACTCACACAACTTTCACATCCACATTCACTTAGTACTATTCCCAAAACACACTCAGTGTGCATCTTCAACGATTCTCCTGTTGTTACTTCCTATGCATCATATATATCTTTCTATACATATAGAATAGCTCATATTTGGAGATAATACTCTCTTCTTTCATATCTTCATACAGAATCCCTATATAACATTATAAATCTTCAGTTATTCACTTCCACACCACCAGCAACGATCACAGCACAGCAGCCCGAGAGGTACACATATCATGTTCAAGGAAATCTCAGTGTCTGGGTGCATCAATTAACATTGTTACAGCCCTTACCCATCTCAGCTGTTACCCTCTCAAACTTTTCAATGGCTTCTCCTGTCAGTACTCACTACCTGTAGATCGATGATTGATGTTGGACACCATATGTATCTTTAACGGTTCCCAGTGGTTCTCTTATAAACACTTTTCTTATAAATGCCTACAGACAATTGTCAGTGGGGCCTCTCTGGCCTCACTCTAGCCTTCTCCTAAGACTTGCCGCTACTTCCTATCCATATATAATAACCGTAGATAATGCTATAGATCAAAAAACTCGGCTAACAGAACTGGTTTTGGGTATCTATTCAGACATGCACCTCTTTCACACTCTCACATCCACATTCACTTTGTGCTGTTACTTGACTCCATGTGCATCTTCAAGAATTCTCCGGTCATTACTTCCTATGCACCATATGAAGTTTTCTATACATATAGAAGAGCACCTTATATTATTGTTAGTGGCTTCAGACAACATAAATACTTCTGTTCTAAATGCCTACAGACAGCTGTCAGCAGGGCTTTCCATGGTATCATTACACCCTCACTCTAGTCTTCTCACAAGACAAGTGAATAGCCTTCTCTCTATAAGACTATGGGTACCTTTTTATGCATTACTTGCCTTAATTTTATTGGTTTTATATATATTTTTTAATAGAATTTATAAAATGCAATTGTTTGCGGATGATGTGTCTTCTTCTGGGCAGCTCACAGTAAGGGACTAGTCTGGGCGGGTCTCGTAGTCTTATGGTCAGACAGGAATTTCCCACACGCTTTATAAAATGCGGCACCAGTTTTCCTCACAGACCTAGGGCTGTTACGGTGCCCGTATTACGCAACACCGGCAGTCACGAGTCATGACCGCAGTCAAATTCCACATGTCCTTTGATTCACGGTAATTAGGCTACTCTATGCACTTGCTAACAGCCATCAAGTCACTAATGGCCTCGCACTCAGCACTCTATTGTCCTTCTAATCACTCTGACATCAATGCAAATGCAAGCGATAATCAAACTTCATGATTGAATTTGAATAATTTGCAGAGATAGCAATAGCAAAAACAATTAAAAACCTTGATTTAACCACGACTTCCCATATGGACAGAAAAGAGCAGAAGATCTTAGTGGTAACATCAGGTCCAGTTTGTCAATAACAGGTGGAAACTGATTCTAAAACATGGTCATGCAACTGCAGCCGTTTGGGCACATTTTGGATTCAAGTCAAATGCGAGAGGTCAGCCAATAAACCTGGATGAGACTCGAAATTGAGCTCAGGTGCATCCTGTTTCCATTGATCATCCTTGAGATGTTTCTACAATTTGATTGGAGTCCCCCTGTTGGAAATTCTATTGATTGGACATGATTTGGAAAGGCACATATCTGTCTATATAAGGTCCCACGGTTGACAGTGCATGTCAGCGCAAAAACCAAGCCATGAGATCGAAGGAAACGTCAGTAGAGCTCCGAGACAGGATTGTGTCGAGGCACAGATCTGGGGAAGGGTACCAAAACATTTCTACAGCATTGAAGGTCCTCAAGAACACAGTAGCCTCCATCATTCTTAAATTGAAGAAGTTTGGAACCACCAGGACATCCTAGAGCTGGCCGCCCGGCCAAACTGAGCAATCAGAGGAGTCGGGCCTTGGTCAGGGAGGTGACCAAGAACCCGATGGTCACTCTGACAGAGCTCCAGAGTTCCTCTGTGGAGATGGGAGAACCTTCCAGAAGGACAACCATCTCTGCAGCACTCCACCAATCAGGCCTTCATGGTAGAGTGGCCAGACGGAAGCCCCTCCTCAGTAAAAGGCACAAGACAGCCCGCTTGGAGTTTGCCAAAAGGCACCTAAAGGACTCTCATACCATGAGGAACAAGAATCTCTGGTCTGATGAAACCAAGACTGAATTCTTTGGCCTGAATGCCAAGCATCACGTCTGGAGGAAACCTGGCACCATCCCTACGGTGAAGCATGGTGGTGGCAGCATCACGCTGTGGGGATATTTTTCAGTGGCAGGGACTTGTAGACGAGACAGGATCGAGGGAAAGATGAACGGAGCAAAGTACAGAGAGATCCTTGATGAAAACCTGCTCCAGAGCGCTCAGGACCTCAGACTGGGGTGAAGGTTCACCTTCCAACAGGACAATGACCCTAAGCACACAGCCAAAACAACACAGGAGTGGCTTCGGGACAAGTCTCTGAATGTCCTTGAGTGGCCCAGCCAGAGCCCGGACTTGAACCCGATCGAACATCTCTGGAGAGACCTGAAAATAGCTGTGCAGCGACACTCCACATCCAACCTGACAGAGTTTGGGAGGATCTGCAGAGAAGAACGGGAGAAACTCCCCAAATACAGGTGTGCCAAGCTTGTAGCGTCATACCCAAGAAGACTCAAGGCTGTAATCGCTGCCAATGGTGCTTCAACAAAGTACTGAGTAAAGGGTCTGAATACTTATGTAAATATGATATTTCAGTTTTTTATTTTTAATGAATTAGCAAACATTTCTAAAGACCTGTTTTTGCTATGTCATTATGGGGTATTGTGTGTAGATTGATGAGGGAAAAAACAATTTAATGAATTTTAGAATAAGACTGTAACGTAACAAAATGTGGAAAAAGTCAAAGGGTCTGTATACTTTCCGAATGCACTGTATATGTACTCTTTTGCCACTCCTGGTGTTTCTGTGTCTGTGTGTGTGTGTGTGTTCGCGCAGCACCTTACTCCTCAGTGTAGACTCCCAGTTCTGCTTAAAACAGCAATTTATGTTAACAATATGACCACCTGACTTTAAATGAATGGGTTTCTGTATTATATTTTTCGCACATATAATTAGTATTTGATGTATACAATTTGCATAATGTAGTTGTTTCAAATTGTTACAAACTCAGTTTTGGATAAAGCATGAAGATTTGTTAATAATATGACCACCCTACCTGCAATTATTGGTCTTAAATTACTGTAATTATGTATTCCATACTGCCTAATTTGCATATTAACTCACTAAATTTTACTTTTATTTGAATCATCTCTGTGTTCTACATTCGTCTGAAAATGGCATAACAATATGACCACCCTATCTTTTGATATTGGACAAAAAGTGTTGAATTTAAAATTCCAGACAGGTGATTTGGTGCCTTTTTGACTATGGATTCTTTTTCACCTAATTTGGTGCCTTTTTGACTATGGATTATCTTTGACCTATTTGACCTTTTCTGATCACTTGAAAATAAGATCTCCGCAATGGTAAGTCCTCTCCTCATGAAGTAAGGTGTTATATGTTCCTGTGAAGCTGCTCTATAACATGGAATACAAAGTATACCATCAGAACTAACGTTTCATTTTGACCCTTAACACCGTACTCATAGTGCACTGACTTTGGCTCCATAGATGTCTGTTGTTGGAAGGGAAGTAATAAACTTTTCATTTTGTGGTTGTGTGGCAATAGGGGGTAGCTATCTCATTCTGGTGTCTGGCAATAGGGTGTAGCTATCTAATACTAGCAATCTAATTGATGTGGTAATAGGCTACAATTTAAACATGACTGATGCTTTGAGAGATTAAGAAACACTGAAATCAGCAGAGCCACATGGTCTCTACTTTGGAGTTATTTTTACCCAAGTGATCACAGCATCCAGTAAGGCATAACTATGAGGAAAAATGTTATTGTCTGAAGAGAGAGCCTTGAAATGTACACAGCATCTCCTCTCACTCTATCTTGGTTCGTGCAGGTGACTGTGACCTCCTCCTCAGACCAATTGGCAGTACACCCAGAACATTGAGAGAAGAGACATTTAAATTGAGTTTGAGTCCTTAGTGGTGAATTTCCACGACATAACCATGACCTCTTTGGGCTTGGTCTCATGTAGGCCGACAACACAACCAACAGAACACCTCAGAAGACTGGAAACAAATGTAATTATTAATCATGATCAATATATTTGCACCGATGAATTACTGCTTCAGAATTTCCACCCATATTCCCCATTACAACTGTAAAATAAATTATTAGCTCAGTGTAATGACTGCAATTTGATTCAGCACAGTGTAAATCAGTGGAGGCTTCTCAGAGGAGGAAGGGGAGAATCTTTCTCCTCAGTGAATTTCAGAAAGATAAAAATGGTAAAACATTGAAAAAGTTATCCTTTTTAGATAAAACTTTACTAAATATATTCACGTCACCAAATAATTGATTAAAACACACTGTTTTGCAGTGAAGGTCTACAATAGCCTTAACAGCACTCTGTAGGGTAGCACCATGGTGTACCCGGAGGACAGCTAGCTTCCGTCATCCTCTTGGTACATTGACTTCAATACAAAACCTAGAAGGCTCTTGGTTCTCACCCCCTTCCATAGACTTATACAGTAATTATGACCACTCCCGGAGGACGTTTTCCAACCTATCAGAGCTCTTGCAGCATGAACTGACATGTTGTCTACCCAGTCAATTGATCAGAGAATGAATCTAGTACTGAAAGCTTAAGCTACAGCTAGCTAGCACTGCAGTGCATGAAATGTGGTGAGTAGTTGACTCAAAGAGAGAGAAAGACAATTGTTGAACAGTTTTCAACTAATTAATTTACCCAAAAAAGAAAGAGAAGTGAGAGAGAGAGATTGTCATTTTTTTTCAGTTTCACTTACTTAGCTAGCAAATGCAGCTGGCTAGTTTAGTTACTCAAACACCCGGCACAAACAGAGGGATGCTATGTTAGTTAGCTGGCTATGACTATCCAACACAACACTGAAACTCTTCCAAGTCAAGGTAAGCTTTTGGATTTATTAATTTATTGCCACCGGGGCCTGCCGGTGTAACTGCATGATTGTAGCCGGTTTACTAACGCATTAGTTATATTAGCTATGTTGACTATGATGTTACTTTAGCTAATATGGGGATTACGATGTAGGCTGTGTGTAGTGGTAATGACATGGTTTGGCTAGGAACGTTTTTTTCACCTCGTCACATACAGCTGATGTGTTGTTCATTGAAGTCCACAAAGGAAAGGGTGAGAGGAGGAGAGTGCATAGAGGCGAGAATGAATACAACGTGACTGCTATGAAAGTGAATTGTGAAACAAGGATAAAAATACCTGAATTTGTCAATATAAACTCTCGTTCGCAACTGTTGGACTAATGACTACACCCTAGATAAGCTAGATGCAGGCAAGAGTTTGCCATGCAGTATTGAATGTGTCACTGTCTGTCATCTCACATTTTTCTCTCGACCTGTGTTCACCTAGGTTGTAATCTTTCATTCATAGGCTAGGTTGTAGCCACCTCATGATGGGTATAGGGACAATTTTTGTATCATGTAGTAGCCTAAACCTATCGATATTACATTGAACTGCTGGGTGAATGGAATATGAATGACAGTCATCCAACATTCTGTAATAGAAATAAGGCCATGCTCATGGAAAAAAATGGTCCTCCATCATAAACGGCACTGATCGCCACTGGTGTAAATTGCGATAATAGCTTGTCTTTTTCCAAGTTCAAGTTTGTACATTCACTCACATGTCAGAGAAGGAGTCTTGTGAATTACATTACAAAATAGAGTAAACAAGTTTCAATTCAAAATGCAAGATTAAAGTTGAAAGTGAACAGACAAGGTTCAACATTCACTTGTTATGAAATTAACTCAAGTGCTCTGATCAGGGTACGGGTAACGGAGCTGGGAAGAGGCACATAAATTCAAAATTAGACAAAGACTATGCTTGAAGCAACTGTTCACCTGCAACAAGGTGCAAGAGATACATTATAAGATTATACAAAGGGTTCATAGGACTCCCATTATATGTAGTAAAATGAAAGCATAATTCTCGGATACATGTTGTAAGTGTAAGAAAGAAAAAAGGCACTCATGGCCATCTGTTTTGGATTTGCCCATTAAGTACAATCTTCTTGGAGAATGTCAAAATGGAGCTGGAGGGAATGTTGATATGTCTTATAAGAATGGACCCATGGCTATTTGTATTGGGTGTTGTCGGGAATAGGCCCTCACTTACTTTAGCGCAGCTCAATCTACATTGTAATATTGTTGTATGTCACACCCTGATCTCTTTCACCTGTCTTTGTGCTTGTCTCCACACTCCTCCAGGTGTCACCCACCTTCCCCATTAACCCCTGTGCATTTATACCTGTGTTCTCTGTTTGTCTGTTGCCAGTTCGTCTTGTCAAGCCTACCAGCGTGTTTTTCATACTCCTGTTTCTTTGAGCACCTGTTTTCTAGTTATCCCGGTTTTGATCATTCTGCCTGCCCTGACCCTGACCCTGCCTGCCGTTATGTACCTTTTGCCACTGCCCTGGATTACTGACCTCTGCCTGCCCCCGACCCTAAGCCTGCCTACCGCTCTGTACCTTACGGACTCTGCCCTGGACTACCGAACCCTGCCTGCCCTTGACCTGTCCTTTGCCTGCCCCCTGTTCATATAATAAATGTCCATTATTCGAACTGTCTGCACCTGGGTCTTTTTCTGAGCCGTGATACTGTGGTGGTATTATACATTTTGTATTGTAGATATGTAGTGGTGTAATAATGTTATATTGTTTTATATGTGATGTAAGTGCCTTAATGTGGTTGAACCCCAGGAAGAGTAGCTGCTGCCTTGGCAGCAGGTAATGGTAATCCCTAATAAATACAAATACAAATCTTCTTAAAGAATTCTTAACTGCATTGTTGGTTAAGGGCTTGTAAGTAAGCATTTCACTGTAAGGTTGTATTCGTTGCATGTGACAAATAACATTTGATTTTATTTGGATAAAAGACTAGCCACCAACAATAAATCAGTGGTATTGTGAGATCTTTAAAGTGTTACCACTGGAGAAAATGATAGCAAGAAAGGAGATTTCTATAAAATATGGGAACCTTTTCTTGCTATCTCTTCCCCCTAATCTTGCAGATAATCTAAGAAGTGTCAATATAAGAATTCAATGAATCTATGGGTCAGCTGGACCCTGTTTGCTTTCTTGTATAAAATAATCATTTTGTCGTTTAGGCCTCTATACTCTGTTAAATGTATTTTACACACTACAGCCACACATTTTGCGACAGTCAAATTAATAAAGGCATGTATGGAAAATAAAATAATGTGAATGAATTTTTTTTTTTTTAAATTAAAGTACTGAAAAATGAAGAGCAGAGAACTGAAAGGGAATGTATAATTCGTATTGTTTTGGTGTTTGTTGGTAATGCTATGTTTTATATTACCTTGTGGAATTCAAATAGATGTACATACTGTATGTACAATTGGTTTACGATGTTGACCTGATACAAGGAAAATGCTATAAAAATGATATATCTAAAAAACATTCACATGTTAAAAAACAAGCCTTTGTCAAAGGTGTTGTGATGAAAAAGGCGGCCTCACTCAGGGAGGCTTTAGAAGGTGAGTCACGTAAGGTAAATTACAGAAAATGTAATCTCATCTCATAATTTTCTGACAGATCGTTAAAGTAATCATAATCACGATTGATGTGATCTCCCATGTTAGCAAAATCATGATAGACGTGATATCAACATATTCAAGATTGATTGGATCCATGATGTTGGTGTAATCGTGGCCCTAGCATAGATTTATGGGTTGCGTACCAAATGGCAGCCTATTCCCTATACATATGTAGTATCTTAATTTGATCATAGGGTGGCAGGAGAACCTTTCTGCAATTCCTGCATTTTCAAAATGTCTGTCACGGTTGTCGTAAGGAGAGGACCAAAACACAGCAGGGACATGTATACTCATCTTCTTTATTGACGGGAAAAGAAGGAAAAAACCAAACAAACACGTATACAAAAATAACAAACCGATGAACGACAAAATAACAGTCTTGAAGGCAACACAGCAATCCAAGAACAATCTCCCACAAACACTTAACCAAACACATACCCATATATAGGACTCTCAATCAGAGGCAACTAGAAAACACCTGCCTCCAATTGAGAGTCCAACCCCAATCAACTAGATATAGAAATACAACAGGCTAGAAACCACATAGAAATACAAACATAGAACATAACCCCAAAAAACCCGGAACTAACTAAACAAACACCCTACTAAATAAATCACCACCCCAAACCACATAAACAAAATACCCTCTTCCACGTCCTGACCAAACTACAATAACAAATAACCCCTATTACTGGTCAGGACGTGACAATGTCCCTGATTGAGTCTGTAATACCAACATGCTTCAAGCAGACCACCATAGTACCTGTGCCCAAGAACACAAACGCAACCTGCCTAAATGACTACAGACCTGTAGCACTCACGTCCGTAGCCATGAAGTGCTTTGAAAGGCTGGTAATGGCTCACATCAACACCATTATCCCAGAAACCCTAGACCCACTCCAATTTGCATACCGCCCAAACAGATCCACAGATGATGCAATCTCTATTGCACTCCACACTGCCCTTTCCCACCTGGACAAAAGGAACACCTATGTGAGAATGCTATTCATTGACTACAGCTCAGCGTTCAACACCATAGTACCCTCAAAGCTCATCACTAAGCTAAGGAAGCTGGGACTAAACACCTCCCTCTGCAACTGGATCCTGGACTTCCTGACGGGCCGCCCCCAGGTGGTGAGGGTAGGTAGCAACACATCTGCCACGCTGATCCTCAACACTGGAGCTCCTCAGGGGTGCGTGCTCAGTCCCCTCCTGTACTCCCTGTTCACCCACGACTGCATGGCCAGGTGTTACGCCCCTGAAAAAGGGGAGAAATAATCACGAGTGTGATACGGTATTGTTTCCTCACTGAGAACTTTTACTGCAATCATTTTACAAAAGTAACACATTTTACAGAACAACAGATACAGGAAAGAGATAGTGTTGTAGGGTACAAGGCTTATTCAAGTCACAACAGTATACACTGTAATTCAATGAAACATATACTAATTTCAATATAACTGTCAAGCACAAAGCTTTAACTCAGTAAACCATAACTCAATTTATCAACAGTCAATAAAGTGTTTGAAAAACCATTATACAAATAACACCGCAAAATATCTTATTAACAACGCACATGTTCATTCACGATCGACATAAAATGGCAGCTACTCTCAGTACGAAGCTAGCCTTAGCTGCAACCGAGCAGGGCTCATATTACTCTGCAAACTTAACTCTAACTTCCTCAAGATGTTACTAAGACACACCTTAAACACTCTTGACATGTTAGCGAGTTATTACATTTAAATGACTCTGTTTTATCATCAATAACGTACCTGAAAAAGGGGAGAAATAATCACGAGTGTGATACGGTATTGTTTCCTCACTGAGAACTTTTACTGCAATAAGGAAAAGACCGCGATTTCCCTGCGAACTTGGGTGGAGACCAGAGGAATCGATCTCAGGCTCATAGATTAAGCACATTTAGTAGATCACAGATTAACACTTTTCCCCTTCAATTAGGCACCACAAAATAAAGTAATCAATATAACGTTTACACATTCCTTTTACAATTCTTACCCTTTGTACGCTTGATGGATTTTAACTTAACACAATTATATGAATGTTATCAATCTCTATCAACTAATACAGAATGCATGATCTTTTTAACCTTAGATGTTATAAGATCCTCACATACTATGAACTTACTAATACTTTTTAATGTATAACAGGCTATGAGTATTTCCTTTAACCTGTCACACAGGCACGACTCCAACACCATCATTAAGTTGGCTGACAACACAACAGTGGTAGGCCTGATCACCGACAACGACGAGACAGCCTATAGGGAGGAGGTCAGAGACCTGGCCGGGTGGTGCCAGAATAACAACCTATCACTCAACGTAACCAAGACTAAGGAGATGATTGTGGACTACAGGAAAAGGAGCACCAAGCACATCCCCATTCTCATCGACAGGGCTGTAGTGGAGCAGGTTGAGAGCTTCAAATTCCTTGGTGTCCACATCAACAACAAACTAGAATGGTCCAAACACACCAAGGCAGTCGTGAAGAGGGCACGACAAAGCCTATTCCCCCTCAGGAAACAAAAAATATTTGGCATGGGTCCTGAGATCCTCAAACGGTTCTACAGCTGCAACATCGAGAGCATCCTGACCGGTTGCATCACTGCCTGGTACGGCAATTGCTCGGCCTCCGACCGCAAGGCACTACAGAGGGTAGTGTGTACGGCCCAGTACATCACTGGGGCAAAGCTGCCTGCCATCCAGGACCTCTACACCAGGCGGTGTCAGAGGAAGGCCCTAAAAATTGTCAAAGACCCCAGCCACCCCAGTCATAGACTGTTCTCTCTACTACCGCATGGCAAGTGGTACTGGAGTGCCAAGTCTAGGACAAAAAGGCTTCTCAACAGTTTTTACCCCCAAGCCATAAGACTCCTGAACAGGTAACCAAATGGTACCCGGACTATTTGCATTGTGTGCCCCCCCAACCCCTCTTTTACACTGCTGCTACTCTCTGTTTATCTTATATGCAAAGTCACTTTAACTATACATTCATGTACATATTACCTCAATTGGCCCGACCAACCAGTGCTCCCGCACATTGGCTAACCAGGCTATCTGCATTGTGTCCCACCACCCGCCAACCCCTCACACACACACACACACACACACACACACACACACACACACACACACACACACACACATATATATTTTTTCGCACTATTGGTTAGAGCCTGTAAGTAAGCATTTCACTGTAAGTATTCGGCGCACGTGACAAATAAACTTGGATTTTATATATATTTTTTTTTATACTTGTGGTGTATTTAGGTTTAAAAAGGCTTCTGAAGTTTGTCAGTTCCACTTTGAAATTTCAGACTTGATTTTCCCCTATGAAAAATGTATCAACCCCAGAAAAAATGTCCATTCATTATAATTAAGATCCTAGACCTGTACAGTGTAAAATGATAATGAAAAGGTTTGGTGCCTTTACAATTTCTTAATCTTCTTCATCCTTACAAGATCAGTTGCTGTGAGCATCACTAAATGACCTCATAATCCCTTTCATGTGGTAGGGACAAAGTTCACGATGCCAGGGACCATGTCTGCGTCCCAATGGCACCCTAGTCAATACATAGTGCACTACGTTTGGCATCATGTACTCATGAAAGGAGTATGAGGTCATTTAGTGATGCTCACATTAAATGGTAAAGAAGTTCAAGAAATAGTATAGCCACGAAACCTTTTCATTATACATTTTTTATGACTAATTGCTTAAAGGTATATTAATGGACAGAAATAATACACTATAACATTGTTCCTGTTTTGTTATTACATGTTCCAGCAAAGTTTACTGCATTATATCTAAATAATCTCTATAATCTGTTTTATCATTAGAAATTGAGGCATTGACATCATTACACAAATGTGCAGATAATATGTACCCAATAGCAATGATTCATTTACGTGTTTTTATTTAACCTTTATTTAACTAGGCAAGTCAGTTAAGAACAAATTCTTATTTACAATGACGGCCTACCAAAATGCAAAAGGCCTCCTGTGGGGACAGGGGCTGGGATAAAAATAAAAAATAAAATAAAAATATAGGACAAAACACACATCACGACAAGAGAGACAACACAACACTACATAAAGAGAGACCTAAGACAACAACATAGCATGGCAGCAACACATGAAAACACAGCATGGTAGCAACACAACATGACAACAACATGGTAGAAACACAACATGGCAGCAGCACAACACGGTAGCAGCACAAAATATGGTACACACTTTATTGGGCACACACAACAGCACAAAGGTCAAGAAGGTAGAGACAACAATACATCACGCTAAGCAGCCACAACTGTCAGTCAGAGTATCCATGATTGAGTCTTTGAATGAAGCATCACCTGCCTGAAGAAGTTTCTGAAAGCAAGACTGTTCAAATCAAACAAAACTTAATTTATAGAGCGCATGTTCCACTTTTCATTTTCCATTTGTTTTGTCTTGTTTTCCTCACACCTGGTTTCAATCCCCTCAATCACTTGTGTATTTAACCCTCTGTTCCCCCCATGTCTTTGTGTGGGATTGTTGATTGTTTCATGTATGCGCACGTTAGACTGGTTGCGCTGGGTTATGTCAACCCATATTGTATTTCGTGTTCGTTGTGCCGTGTGTTTTTGGTTCGCCTAAATAAAAGGCTCCGTTTGCTACCCAATATCTGCTCTCCTGCGCCTGACTCCTGTACAGCCATTTACACATACCTGACACAGGGGATGCATTTCAAAGTGTTTGACAGATTAAATAATAAAAGGTGAGAGAAGGAGACAAGTTGAAATAGTAAAACAATAATAAAATAACAATGGACATGAGAGACTAATGTATAAAATAAATACAAATTAATAAGATATATAGAATGGGATAAAATAAATAAAATACATAGTATGACTAAAACCACCCTATGTAAAAGCCTGGCTAAAAAGGTGTGTTAAAATCTTTCATAAACATTTCTACAGTTTCTGAGGCCCTCAGATCCTCCATCAGGCTGTTCCAAAGATGAGGACCATAGTGGCTGACCAAATGTTTTGGTTCTGACCTTTGGAACAACTAAAAGGCCAATGCCAGAGGATCAGAGAGTAGTGCCAAAGGATCTGAGGGACCAACCAGGCACATATCTTATATATATATATATATATATATATAAGCACATCAGACATGTATTCGGTTGCAAGGCCACGTAGTGCTTTAGAAATCAATACAGCAATTATAAAATCAATTGTAAAACTAACAGGCAACCAATGCAGCGACTTTAAAATAGGGGTTATGTGTGCTCTCCTTCTGGTCTTCGTTAGCACATGTGCTGCTGCATTCTGAATTATTTGGTGTTGGCTAATGTTTTTTTGGGGAAGGACCAGACAGGAGAGCATTGCAATAATCAAGCCTACTAGTAATAAAAGCATGAATTAGTGTCAGTGTTGGCCTGGCAGAGAAATGGACACTCTTTAACAATATTTCTTAGGTGATAAAAAGCCAATTTAGTCACATTACAGATGTGGGCCTCAAAATGCAGGGCAGAGTCTCAAATCACGCCTAGGTTTTTAGCCTGGTAGGTTGCATATAATGACAAAGACTGTAAATGTGCCGTCAGCTTCTCTCTGTGGGCCTTAGCTCCACCAGCACCAATGTAATTATTTGTTTAGCTGTAGGAAGTTATCTGCCATCCAAATATTTATGTCAGTGATACGTTCAACCAGGGTGTTAATTGGGCTAACATCATCTTGTGATACCGATATATACCCCTGATTATCATCGGCATAGCAATGAAATTTGACGCTATGTTTTCTAACAATACTACCAATGGGTAACATGTAAAGGCTAAACCGTATAGGAGCCCAAACCTAACCTTGAGGCACACCACATGAAACCAGTCATTTTTCAGACACATGTTCAACTTGGGCAAATAAATGTTCTTGATGGTTGCGTTCTCACAGGCAGCCCAATTCTGATATTCTTTTCTCACTAATTGGTCTTTTGACTAATCTGATCAGCTCTGAAAAATCTGAAGTGTAAAGATCTGATGTGATGCATTAATTCATTCTAGTGTCCAAAACAAAGAGAAGGCTACCAGTCTCCAGAACACAGCGTAGGCTGGTCACTAGGATGACCAGCCTATGCTGGTCTGAGTCTGGTTTTTTTCCCTTTCATTTTTCAGCAGGGGAGGCTCCGGTGGCTACCACTGGAGGGAACTGTGTTTTTGACACCAGCATGCCAGCATATGCTGGTCACCAGCAAAACCAGCAAAAGACAATACATTACATCAATAGGCCTTACTTTAACCACGTTCACATGTGCACAGCATTCCAGATAGTAGCTCATATCCCGCCTAAGGTCTTATTCGGGATAAGCTGTTTACATGCACCGTTGACATCCATGAATAAAGAGAATATTCCTCATTTAAGAATATGGGTTAAATGGAATAGTAACTGAAATATGGACACTGACTGTAGGCCTACAACCTCTCACTTTTAGAAATCTAAAACAGATCCAACTATAATCTTATTATCAATTGATTTTAGCCAATCATCAGTCATCGGAGTCAGTGCAGTACAAGTTGAGTGCCCTTCCCGACACAGTAGGCATGCTGAAAGTCAGTAGTTTAGAGGCAAAAGAAACGCACACCTATTTAGGCGAGGTGCTGGCTAGCGGAGTAGAACACGTGAAAAATGAAAGGAGAGCAGCACACTCTAGGAGCTCAGATGCAATAATTTAATAACCAACATTTTGACAGACAAGCTGTTTTCATCAGGGTATCATTTATTTAACTAGGCAAGTCAGTTAAGAACAGAATCTTATTTTCAATGACAGCCTAGGAACAGTGGGTTAACTGCCTTGTTCAGGGGCAGAATGACTGGTTTGTACCTTGTCAGCTCAGGGATTTGAACTTGCAACCTTTCGGTTACTAGCCCAACGCTCTAACCACTAGGGTACCCTGCCGCCCCAATGATGACAAACACTGTCGGGTGACTAGTTTATATAGTGTTAAAGGACACACACAGGCGTCTGCAATCGTGGCCGGGTGTGGCCTGATATCATTGGTTAATTCTCAGATATGAAAAAAAGTCAGTATTTAACTTGTTCTTAAAAAAAATAGCATTGTATTTGTTCAAACACAATTCTCTCCATCAGTTTACTAAGAACAGGCAGCAAACAGATTGGCTGGCTGTTAGAGCCAGCTTCCCTCCACGCATGTGGACACAGACAGCCCTTTAGGCTTTGGTTAAAGACATGGCAAATAGGGGTGGCAATACAGTCTGCTACCATTCTCAATAGTTTCCCATCAAGGTTGTCTACACCTGGTGGCTTATCATTATTGATGGATAAAAAAAAACGTTTTTCTACCGCTTCCACAAACTTGACAAAATTCAAAACGGCAATCCTTCTCTTTCCTTATTAGATGTTCAATACACAAGTATGATGGTTCACGGTTCAATGTTGTCCTTTCACTTCTCAGTTTGTCCACTTTACTGTTGAAATAGTAATTCAAATGATTGGCTATATCAAATGGTTTTGTTATAAATGACCCATCAACATCAATGAACGATGGAGATGAATTGGGATTTCTGCCCGTACTGTACATAATTTAAGGTGCTCCAAAGTCTCTTCCCATTATTTGTTGTCATTTATCTTGTTTTGGTAATGTCATTTCTTCTTTTTACTCACAACATTTTTCAATTGACAGTATGTCAACCAATCAGCTGAGCAGCCTGACTTGTTTGCCACCTCTTTTACATAATTTCTTTGAACCATACAATTTTTCAATTCATCATCAATCCAGAGGGCTCTAACAGTTCTCACAGTTACTTTCTCAACAGGTGAATTCTTGTCAACAATTGGCAAGAATAATTGTACAAATACTCCAAGTGCTGCATCTGGATTCTCCTCATTATACACATCAGACCAACATACACGTTTTACATCTTCAACAAAAGAGTCCTGAGAAAACATACGGGTGCACTAAGTCCTGCTAACAGATTGGATTAGTTTAGAAAAATGCATGTTATTTATCTTCGTGTAGCATAATAAAAATGAATTGATGAATTAATCAACCGTGCTGGGAAATATGACAATTATGGACGTGGTTTTGCCAGCTAGACAGACCAGCTTGTCCAGCAAGACAATGCTGAACCAGCATAGACCAGCATGGACCAGCTTGTTCACCAGCATACCAGCATCACCAGAGCTGGTCACCGGCATCACCAGCCTAACCAGATAAACCATGCTAGTCAGACCAGCACTGACCAGCATAGACCAACAAAGTCCATACCTCTGTCCCCACCGCAAAAACATCTACCACCTTCTTCCCTTTTCACGCACTATCCCCAGCTCCAATGTGCTCTCCTCCATCTTTCTTCAACTCTTTATCGCCATCCTCCCTTCCCTCCATCTCTCTACCACTATCCAAACCACTTGGACCCCTCACCTCTCTATCTGCCATCATCCCTCCATCCCCACCTCCAACACACTCCGTTCCCATTACGTGTTCCCTCACCATGCTCTCACAGACACTCAGACCACCTGTTGGCTAGCAGAGGCTGCCGCTGTCCCACAGGGAACCCCGAATTCCCCACCTGTTCTCCCATACTAATGCTACATGGACTCTCTCCATGGAACCTTCTATTTAGTAAGAAATGTTGCACTGACTCGATCCACACTCCAACACACCCTCACACACACATAACATGCACATTCACACTGACTCTACACACGCGCACACACACTCAATCATCATATACGCTGCCGCTACTCTGTTAATCATATATCCTGATGCCTAGTCACCTTACCCCTGTACATATATAACATTCCCACTCCAGTATCCCTGCACATTGTAAATATGGTATTGGCACTGACCCTGGAACTGACCCTGTATATAGCTTACTTACTTTCTTATGTTCTTCTTATATCTATTTCTCGTGTTTTTTTTATTTAAAAAAAGTTATAGTACTACTGATATTGATTAGCGTATTGTTGGGAAAGAAAGGCATTTCACTGTACTTGTGCACGTGACAATAAAAACTTGAAAATGTAACTTGAAAATACTACCACTACACTGAAAGAGGCAATCTGCAGGCAGAGAGAGGCAAATATTCATATGGCAGGCTGCACTTAGCTAGGTCAATGAGACTAGCAGATGGAATGGGGCTAGGTCAGCGCATCACAGTACAATATCAGACTCAGAAAGAGCAGGTGAAGGACTGTTAGTTAAATGAGATATGAGATTGGTGTATTTATTGACGTATTTATACAGAGAATAAATATATAGTGAAAAGTAGTCAAAAAGTTGCTTGAAATACACAGTTTCAATCTGACTACTCAAACCTTTGGTGAAAGTTTAAGTTATACATTTTAAAGTACACTCGTAATGAAGAGATCCAAGAAGAAAATGCTATGGCTGCTGATAAAAACATTGAAGAAAGCACTCAAGTAAACAATGGTTCCACCTCTGTGTTAAGAGGGTGCATATTAACCTGTCAGGACAGTCAGGCATTTCTAAAATGTTAACAAGGAACAGAGTGATCCTTACAGAAAAGCAAACACGCTGATCTGAACCTTCTGTTAAGGGGACACGGCTATAATTAACGAGAACAGGAAGGCCAAGAAGATCCTCAAAGACCTCAGCCACCCGAGCCACGGCCTGTTCACCCCGCTACCATCTAGAAGGCGGAGACGGTACAGGTGCGTCAAAGCTGGGACCGAGAGACTGATAAACAGCTTCTATCTCCAGGCCATCAGACTATTAAAACCTCGACAGGATCGGTGTCCCTAAATGTTTTTTTAGAACCCAATTCATGCAGTCCCATTTTTACCACATTCTTGCCTGGATAAGCCTTTTACTTCTTCTTTGCACATGCCGGAAAGTTTAAGAGGACCTCGGCCGAGGTGGGTGGATATCTACAGTATTTTAATAAATCCTTTGAATATTCACCATCGCAAAGAAATCCATTATTAATTTGTTTTAGGCAGGTCCTAAGAAACACTAATGAAATGTATTATCAAAAGAGTAGAATGGCATATTTGGATTTTAATTATGTTATGGGTCTGTGTAGCCATGGCTGCACTATCCAAATCAAATCAATAGTTACTTTGTTAATTCAACAGACAAGACACACCTCGCAGTCAACACCCATATATTTTATAGCGAGAATATAATGGAAAATAACAAAATAAAGAACAAAAAACATTTATCCACACAACTTGCGTCACAGCGTAAAAAAGGGATATTTTAAAACAGAGCAAAAGTAATAAACTTGTTGAACTAGGCCTAGCCTACTTAACATACAGGCAAAATGTTGTAATAAATGAGCCAACTGGAGAAGATGATCATGAGCAGCACTCATCTCAGCTTAACTAACATTTCCACAGCCTAATTGTAGCCTAACCAATATCCAAACACAGATTCGGTGAAAATAAAAATCTGACATTGATTGATTGATCAAGTCCCCAAATTAACTTCCCTTGAGACCAGCCACCCTGGCAGCTGATGAAACTGTGGGTTCACACAACCGAAGAATTTCTGTACAAACTGTCAGAAACTGGTTCAGGGAAGATCATCTGCGTGCTTGTCGTCCTCACCAGGGTCTTGACCTAATTGCAGTTCAGCGTCGTAACCGACTTCAGTGGGCAAATGCTCACCATGGATGGCTGTGAGCACGCTGGAGAAGTGGGCTCTTTACGAATGAATACTGGTTTCAACTGTACCGGGCAGATGGCAGATAGCGTCGTGTGGGGGAGTGGTTTGCTGATGTCAACGTTGTGAACAGAGTACCCCATGGTGGAGGTGGGGTTATGGTACGGACAGGCATAAGCTACATACAATGAACACAATTGCATTTTATCGATGGCAATTTGAATGCACAGAGATACCGTGACGAGATCATGAGGCCCATTGTCGTGACATTCATCCGCCGCCATCACCTCATGTTTCAGCATGATAATGCATGGATCCATGTCGCAAGGATTGGTACAAAATTCCTGGAAGCTGAAAACGTCCTAGTTCTTCCATGGCCTACGTACTCACCAGACATATCGCCCATTGAGCCTGTTTGGGATGCTCTGGATCGACATATACGACAGCATGTTCCAGTTCCCGACAATATCCAGCAACTTTGCATAGCCATTGAAGAGGAGTGGTACAACCTTCCACAGGCCGCAATCAACAGCCTGATCAACTCAATGCTCATGAGATGTGTCGGGCTGCATGAGGCTATTGGTGGTCACACCAGATACTGACTGTTTTTCTGATGCGCACCCCATTTTTTTAAGGTATCTGTGACCAACAGATGCATATCTGTATTCCCAGTCATGTGAAATACATAGATTAGGGCCTTAATTAATTTATTTCAATTGACTGATTCCCTTATATGAATTGTAACTTTATAAAATCTTTGAAATTGTTGCATGCTGTGTTTATATTTTTGTTCAGTGTGTGTATTTTATGTAATTCAGGGCTCATCTGTAAAAGAAACGTTGGTCTCAGTATGACTCCCTGATCAAATAAAGGATAAATAAAAATAAAAAAATGATACATTATACATTATATAACACCTTCCTAACATTGAGTCCCCCCCCCCCCAAATTCATCGGGCATGGACTCAATTCAGGGACGATTGTTGATACACAAGGGAAACTTTTGAGTGTGAAAAGCCCAGCAGCATTGCAGAGGGTGAATGAGGTACACAGATATATTACGGACTCTTACATTGCTCGTTCTGATATTTCTTTGTTACTTTTTGGATTATGTGTGCTTTGTTTTGTATTTCTAGGTATTACTGAACTTTGGGAGCTACAAACACAGCATTTTGCTGCACCTGCAACAACATCTGCAAATCTGTGCACACAACCAATAAACTTTTACTTGATTTAGAAACATTACAGGAACATTCGAGAAACACTACAGGGACATTGCAGTAACATTACAGGGACATTGCAGAAACTTTAGTGACATTGCAGAAACTTTACACACAGGAATATTGCAGCAACATTACAGGGACATTCCAGAAACATTAAATGGATATTGCAGAAACATCGCAGGGATATTGCAGAAATATTACAGGGATATTGCAGAAACATTACAGGGACTTTGCAATAACATTACAGGGATATTACAGGGACATTGCATTGCAGGTACATTGCAGAAACATTACAGGAATATTGTAGAAACACTATTACAGGGACAATGCAGAAACATTACAGGAACATTGCAGAAACATTACATGGACATTGCAGAAATGTTGCAAAGGGACATAGGCTAGACTGCTCTGTCAGAGTTGGGAGAGGGCACTCACTCACATAGGGATGATGAGCTACATTTGATATGACACATCTGTGTGCAGTTATTTTACGATTAATTGAAATGATGTGTTCATTAAAACATCTTTGGGATCAGTGTCCCGTCCACGGGACGGTTAAGCTGACGTAGGCTAATGTGATTAGCATTTACATTTTACATTTTAGTCATTTAGCAGACGCTCTTATCCAGAGCGACTTGCAGTAGTAGCATGAGGTTGTAAGTAACAAGAAAGCTTAAATTCTTGTTAATCTAACTGCACTGTCCAATTTACAGTAGCAATTACAGTGAAATAATACCATGCTATTGTTTGAGGAGAGTGCACAATTTTGAACATGAAAAGTTATTAATAAACAAATGAGGCACATTTGGGCAGCCTTGATACAACATTTTGAACAGAAATACAATGGTTCATTGGCTCAGTCTATAACTTTGTACAGACACTGCTGCCATCTAGTGGCCAAAAGCTATATTGCACCTGGGCTGGAATAATACATTATGGCCTTTCTCTTGCATTTCAAAGATGATGGTACAAAACAAATGCGAAAGAACGGTTGTTTTTATCTTTGTATTATCTTTTACCAGATCTATTGTATTATTTTCTCCTACATTCCTTTCACATTTCCATAAAGTGTTTCCATTCAAATGGTACCAAGAATATGCATATCTTTGCTTCAGGGCCTGAGCTACAGGCAGTTAGATTTGGGAATGTCATTTTAGTCAAAAATTGAAAAAAAGGGGCGGATCCTTAAGAGGTTTAATGGTCAATGCAGGATCAGGACCTAGGGTCCATTTTCCCGAAATAACTCTGTGAAGCTTGTTCTGTAGCTTGATCTTAGTGTGGTAAGCAATAAGATTTGCTCTGTCCTCTCCAAGGATTCCTTCCCATGTGGTTAAACCCAATAATTACAAAAAAAGGGGAGGAAAAACAGGTTGGTGTGTAAATTCAATGGTGGGTTCTTCCAGCATTCAAAATGTATTTGGATGGAAGTTTTTCCCAAGGTTGGGACTATATTTCCATCAGCTGGTTTAAAAGCACACTTCAACAATTGTTATTTCCAAAGACTCTAATCAATCTCCACTCCAGTTGTTTGGCCACACATAAACTACGCATATCCTTCTAAAATGTCATTGTAAAGACATTGTCCCACATGAGAAAAATGTATTCATTTACATATTATTCAGTTCCATATGATGCCATTTCTAAACGGATACACATCACTCAGTAGCTGAATTACAAAGACAGGGTGAAAATATGTCTATTTTTTGTTGAAGAACACAACATCACAGGTCAACGGCAGGAATAGCATTTTTTAGCACGCCATAGACAATTTAGTCTATAACTGCGAAAAACCAATACAATCTACTACTAGCACAAGTGACTTGTGCCTGTGAGGCACTGCTCCCTCATGCCTATGTTTGCAAACTGCTGCCTCACAGGCTGATGTTTAAGAAACTCCTCCAATTCAAATTAAAATTGTAAAAGGGGGAGAGCGAGAATAACCATTTTGAAATCTTTAATCTAGCTAGCTGATCCAAAAACACTGAAATGGCTGGACTGTTTTCAAATTATACTGGCTAACATATAAAACACTGAAATAGCAAGACTACTTAGACATTATACAGGCTGATATATAGATAATCTAAGCTGTTTAGCTGGTTAGTTATCTTTTTAAAGGAGCTTGCATCTTAGTTGACTATTTTGCTGATGTTTTTCATCTGACAACATAATGCAGCAATTACAGCTACCAATGTTACTAACTGCCAGTGGTGGAAAAAGTACCCAATTGTCATACTTCAGCAAAAGTAAAGATACATTAATAGAAAATGACTCAAGTGAAAGTGAAAGTCACCCAGTAAAATACTACTTGAGTAAAAGTTGGAAAGTATTTGGTTTTAGATGAACTTAAGTATCAAAAGTAAATGTAATTGATAAAATGTACTTAGGTATCAAAAGTAAAAGTATAAACCATTTCAAATTCCCTATATTAAGCAAACCAGACTACACCATTTTTGTAATTTTTAAAAAGATGTACAGATAGCTAGTGACACACATCAACACATTTGTGTTTACGGAGTCCGCCACATCAGGTAGTAGGGATGGCCAGGGACGTTCTCTTGATAAGTGTGTGAATTTGATTATTTTCCTGTCCTGCTAAGCATTCAAAATGTAACAAGTACTTTTGGGTGTCAGGGAAAATGTATGGAGTAAAAAGTACATTATTTGCTTTAGGAATGCAGTGAAGTAAAAGTAAAAGTTGTCAAAAATAAAAATAGAAAGTAAAGTACAGATACCAAAAAAACCTACTTAAGTAGTACTTTAAAGTATTTTTAAATAAGTACATTACACCACTGCTAACTGCTTAGCTAGCTATTTTCTCTTGAGAAATGAGCTAATATAGCAAGCTGTATCTTAGCTGGCTGGTTAAATAGAGCTATCTATTCATACAACTAATACAATACAGGCTCCTCTGAGGCTGATCTGAGTAAATAGGGGCCTTACAGGCTAATCGATAATAAAGTTTCCTCTCAGGCAGGTCAGAGTAAATATGGGCCTAACAGGCTGGTCTAATGGTCTATACTAAAGGCTCCTCGGAGGCTGATCAGAGCAAATAGGGGCCTTACAGGCTGGTCTACCATGGTAAAGGTTAATTTCAGGCTTGCCAGTTTAAATAGGGGCCTTGCAGATGGATCTATAATAAAGGTTCCTCACAGACTGTAAGGCCCATATTTAGAATATTTTGTCAACAATGAACTATCCACTAAAGACAAAGGGTGGGCCTATATTCTACTGGTGGAAAACACACTATATTCCAAAAACACACTATATTCTACTGGTGGAAAACACACTGTATTCCAAAAACACACTATATTCTACTGGTGGAAAACACACTATATTCCAAAAACACACTATATTCTACTGGTGGAAAACACACTATATTCTACTGGTGGAAAACACATAAAGGCGGAAAATGTGGCAATTGCAATTTTCCTCGGGCGATTGAAACAATTGTTGTCCACATAGACCTCCCACACACTGCAAATTGCCCCGCTATGCCCACAATCAACGTTAAAACAGTAATAGACAGACAAGACATTCATTCTCCCGCACCCACAGACCAGTCCATATATATGGAGGACACAAATAGCCACTAGGTGTCAGGGCAAACATGAGTAATATCTCCTAAAACGCCTCATAACCTTCACATTTCAAATTTGCCAAGAATTTCCACTAGCTTTTGACACTTAGAGAAATGACAGTCTGTTTTAAGCCTACCTTCTGGTCATCTAAAAGTGGACTGAGGCCAAGTTATTAACTGCCTATAAAAAAAGGTAAGTTATAATACCTCATAAATCATCAGACTCTGTACACTGCCTTCTGTTTTTACCTTTTGCTGATCATGTTATTTGATCTTCAGCACCTGCTCAGTATTGGATGTATGTAGGCTATGCAATCTTTTCCTATACTTATCTTATACTTTTTCTCAACTATGCAAAAAGCAGTTTGGTCCCACTGGATAATGATGTCACTTTGTACTGATAAAACCATTCAAGAATCACCACCAAAACATCCCAAAAGCATCTCCCCCACTACCAGGGGCTATCAACATTTGTAATTTCAGCAATTTAGCGCCAGTGCTTATCTATGTCAGGAATGGGGATATGTGTCATGATGGAAATTGCTGCTCAGAAAATGAAATGATCAAACCATGATATGGAACGTTGACTGTTCATCCTCCGGCTCAATGAGGTGTCAAATCCTGACACATACTGTAATGTACTCTACACCCTGCATCCACAAACGGCATGATTTCAATGGTGATAAAGTTGAACACTATTGAAAGAGGAAGGGGGATAGCTCATGATTTGTTTTTAACCTTTGTTAACGCCTGTTTTGTCAGGTTGGTTTGGAAACAGGATTCCTCACCCAAATCAAGTCAGGACAAGACTGCTTATTATTTGTGTATAACAAGTACACCATCTTGGCACTTTGGTCCTGTAAAATTTCGGACTAACCTTTTTCAAAAATAAGAAAAAAAAGTGGCTTGTAGGTGAATAGTTTATAAGCACCAAAACCTACTTAGAAATGTACACCGCATTTCCAAACCTTTGTTTTCATCTTTATTTTACCAGGTAAGGTCAAACGTAATTATCATGTCGCCCTGAGAGTGTGATTATAGGGACTGGACTAATTAAAAAACAAGCTTGTTTTAAACCCTGCTTGTCCTTTGAAGCCCTTAAATCCAACCAGGTCCACCTCCGGGATGCTCATCATGATCCAGTTCTCAGGTGGACGCTGTGCAGATGACATCCCATCATTCCGAAGGGTTGCCCCTGTGGCCCCGTCCTGTTTGGGAGGGTAGCTACTGGCATTAGGATTCCAAAGTAACGCGTTAAAGTACTCAGGTTACTCGTTACCACAAAAAGTTATCTAACGCATTAGTTTTCAATTGAAGTAATCTGTTACTTAGTTACTTTTTTGGGCAAAAAAAAAGCAAACAACGTAGCTAGATGACCAAGTCAGGCTCAGTTGATAAGAATCAACATTTTTCCAGATCCGTTTTCTCCATAAACATAAAGGAAAGGGCACTTCAATGTCACAATGCGATCGTATAGTTTTACATAGAATCTCTCTTCCCAGTTTGCATCAGTGTGGAAAAACAGATGGGTAGCCAGTTGTCCTTGTATTTGAGCTCTCCTTTTATTGTGCCCGGTTGGTTTTATATAGGCCCTATGTATTTACTTACAGAATGTGTAAATAATTCAACAAAATCATTTCTTTTAAGTATTGTAAAGGAGATATTGCGTCTGTCATTATTACTTGAGTTGGTATATCCCAGAGTTATAAATTAGCCTAATTGCTGAAATAGGTCAATCAAATCAATAATGAGAAAAAAGTCTGATTAACTGATAATTGACACGGACATGGTGGCATAATATGAAGCTCTGAATGCCATAAATCAAGAGGTTGTGAGTTCAAATCCCAGATGAGGACGTGTTGAACAACAATTAATGTGTAAATTAGAAAGCACAATTGAATCATGTGTGTTAAAAAGCACTGTTTGTGTGTGTAACCAGTTGCACAGCCATTTTTAGTTAAGATGCCCAAATAATTTTTTATAGTAGAATGAGCACAAGTTGAGCAAACACATCGAGTTTTCTCAAGTTGGAGCTAAGTTTGTGACAACAATTTTTGTTGTTGTTGTTTTGGTAACACTTGGACCAAAAAGTTGAGTAAACAAAAGAAAAAGGCTGTGGAACCAGTTACTTAACAACTAGATGTTTTATTTTACAGTGTGGGCGTACGCCATTAGAGGAGCAGCTACCCACTTCTTTGAAATCTGCTTCTCCAGCAACTGCAGCTTGCGGGTCATTCCACGAAAAGAGTGCCCTTTGCGTCCCTTTGATATTTTAAGTAAAAATGGTGCACCAATATTTTAAAAAGCCTGTTATATTAATCTAAGAGATATTTAATATAGACCATATGGAGAATTCAATAAATCAGATTTTTTATATGACACTTGCTAAAGTGCCAAAATTCTGCATTTTGACATTTCCCTCCTTCAGCCCTGTGTCACTTCTAAGAAGATGTTAACCCACTTAATCCCAACATTTCTCAAAGTATCACCACCATTGTAAAGCCTTTGTCAAAGCAACAAAATAACTAAGTAATTTCTGAAGATGATTATTTATTTAATGTGATTAATGATTTATTTACATCTGTCCTTCATTTGAAGGTCAACACGTTACGTGAACAGAACTGTCCTTAGTCAGATCCTAGTGTAAAAGCAGGTGAGCTGGTTCCACTCTTTTTTGCCATGTTCTGGTGTTTTGTGGTGGAAATCTGAGCGGGTCGAGCATAACACGTCAACCCTGTTACCCATAGATAGACAGGCATTTTGTTTTTTTACAATTTCATAATATTTTTGTGAAGCTTACATTCAATTGCCACCCTCTGTTGCACACAGCGAGCTTCCATTCCCCCTGTCACAAGGGGATTTATGGCTGATTTAAGAAAACAATCAACCCTGTTACTTTATTTGGCACTTAGCACTTCCTATAGTCATTTTTGAATTTAACCTGCTGAGATGGGAAAAACGTTTTTTTTTTATGAAGTTGAACATGTGCTCTTTATGTCAGAATGTCAAAATTAGGTTAAATCAAACATATATATATATTTGACCAAATTACACTTCTCAAAAGGCACTGAATTGGTGGAATGACCCTTGTAATTTTCCACTCCCCCCACACACTCCCATAAGGGAGCCAAGGAGAGGACGAGGAAAATCAGCATGTTGGAGTCCAAACACACAGTCACTTCTTCCCAAGGTCCTGGGGAACCTTTCTGTCTATGTCTGGTATCAAGAGCCATCTGAAGCAGGTGTGAGTGAGCTGTTTCCATTGAGAGTAGAGGACGGGGTCCAGTCTGGCTGGTAGAAGTGGATGTCGAACATCCGAGCCCAGTTGGCGAACACTGTCTTCTCCGTGATGAAGCGATGGTGGCTGCCGCGCTGGTTCCGCTCATGGGAGAGATACATGGCGCACTCGTCAGGCCCCGAAGGCTCGTAGTAATGATACGGCACCGAGAGATGGGAAGGAGCCCTGGAGAAAGGAGGAAATGAGGGGGAGAGAAGTTTGAGGGGGGAAATGGAAGAGAAGGGGAGAGAGCGAGAATGGAGAGGAGAGAGATCAACAGAAAAAGAGAGAGAGTGTGTGTGCATGCATGCGAGAGACAGATAGAGAATGGGGAGGGGAGTGATAGAGAGAGGGAGAGAGAGAGAGGGATTGAAAAATACAGAGAGACGGTGGAGATGCAGTACAGTGCATTCGGAAAGAATTCAGACCCGTTGACTTTTTCCACATTTTGTAACATTACAGCCTTGTTCTAAAATCGATTCAATATTTTATTTTCCTCATCAATCTACACACAATACCCCATAATGACAAAGCAAAAACAGGTTTTTAGAAATTGTTGCAAATTTATAAAACATAAAAAACTGAAATATCTTATTTACATAAGTATTCAGATCCTTTGCAATGAGACTCGAAATTGAGCTCAGGTGCATCCTGTTTCCATTGATCATCCTTGAGATGTTTCTACAATTTCATTGTGGAGTCCACCTGTGGTAAATCAATTGATTGGACATGATTTAGAAAGGCACACACCTGTCTATATAAGGTCCCACAGTTGACAGTGCATGTCAGAGCAAAAACCAAACCATGAGGTCGAAGGAATTGTCTGTAGAGCTCCGAGACAGGATTGTGTCGAGGCACAGGTCTGGGGAAGGGTACCAAAACATTTCTGCAGTATTGAAGGTCCCCAAGGAAACAGTGGCCTCCTTCATTCTTAAATGGAAGAAGTTTGGAACCACCAAGACACTTCCTAGAGCTGGCCGCTCTGCCAAACTGAGCAATTGGGGGAGAAGGGCCTTGGTCAGGGATGTGACCAAGAACCCGACGGTCACTCTGACATGGCTCCAGTGTTCCTCTGTGGAGATGGGAGAAGCTTCCAGAAGGACAACTATATCTGCAGCACTCCACCAATCAGGCCTTTATGGTAGAATGGCCAGACAGAAGCCACTCCTTAGTAAAAGGCACATGACAGCCCGCTTGGAGTTTGCCAAAAGGCCCTTAAAGACTCTCAGAGCATGAGAAACAAGATTCTCTGGTCTGATTAAACCAAGATTGAACTCTTTGGCCTGAATGCCAAGCATTCTGGAGGAAACCTGGCACCATCCCTACGGTGATGCAGGGTGGTGGCAGCATCATTCTGTGGGGATGTTTTTCAGTGGCAGGGATTGGGAGACTAGTCAGGATAGAGGGAAAGATGAGCGGCGCAAAGTACAGAGAGATCCTTGATGAAAACCTTCTCCAGAGCGCTCAGGACCTCAGATTGGGGCAAAGGTTCACCTTCCAACAGGACAACAACCCTAAGCACACAGCCAAGACAACACAGGAGTGGTTTCGGGACATGTCTCTGAATGTCCTTGAGTGGTCCAGCCAGAGCCCAGACTTGAACCCGATCAAACATCTCTGGAGAGACCTGAAAATAGCTATGCAGCGACGCTCCCCATCCAACCTGACAGAGCTTGAGGATCAGCAGAGAAGAATGGGAGAAACTTCACAAATACAGGTGTGCCAAACTTGTAGCGTCATACCCAAGAAGACTTGAGGCTGTAATCGCTGCCAAAGGTGCTTCAACAAAGTACTGAGTAAAAGGTCTGAATACTTATGTAAATGTGTTATTGTATTTTTTTAAATATAAATGTACATTTGCAAACATGTCTAAAAACCTTTTTGCTTTGTCATTATGGGGTATTGTGTTTGGACTGATGAGGGGAAGAAAAAAAACAACTTCATTTTAGAATATGGCTGTAACGTAACAAAATTAGGAAAAAGTCAAGGGCTCTGAATACTTTCCGAATGCACTGTATGTCATATTTCTTAGCCCTGAGATGTGCTTATCAAAGCTACTTCTTTGCCTGTGATAATTCTTCAGTCCTAGACTCAGTAGACTCTGGCCTCAGAGGAGAGTTTGAGCCAGCATGAATAATTCACACAACACAGACATTTGATCTGGTCCCATGGACCTGCCTGTGGATATCAGGTCAATATCTGGAACACCTGTTACCCTCCATCTATCTCTCTTTGTTTTATTAGACCTTTCCCTCTCATGTATTAAGATGCATAGTCAAGATATTTAGAAAACAAGTAGGTATATTTTATTTGCCGGAACAGAAATAATAATAAGTGATAAATTGCCTATTAGTAATCATTGGGGTAATAATCCCTATGGCATACATGTCATTGAAACGCTTGTGTCCGACAGCACTGTGACCTGTGCCGAACCCAACCCACCTGCAAAAGTCAGGAGCCACCATGCCATAGACATTGATCGTGTCACAGAGTTCCAGGGCAATGGCCATGGTGAACCAGCCAGTGCTCAGCCATGAGTTAGAGGTCTTCCTGGATGACAAGGTGAGGGGAAACAAGAGACAATATATACTACATGTTCAACGAAATGTATTGCATGACTCAATAGATATAAATGAGAGAAATTGTGAGATAAAAAAAATAATATATGTGGTGCTTGCAGCGATATCCAGTCTGCCCAAGGCCCTCAATTTATTGCTTAATTTTTAATACCATAAGATTTCACACTGCCATATTCCTAATTTACATGATTTGACATGAAATCGCAATTTCAATGCTGTTAAACAGCCATCAAAGCAGTGCCCCCTGTAAAATGGAGTCCTTTCATCTACTGAATCGTCAAGGCTAGTTTGTCAAGGCTGGACCTGCCAGCCATACCAGCCCCTTGCTGGGGGATATCCCAGCTGGCAGCGGTGCCACTTCTGTCTGGGCTCATTCTGTTTACTGTTGGCAGCCTCTGCCAGGGGGGCACAGGGAGAGTACCAGGGAGAGTGCCAGCCAGTGAAAGTCTGGTAGGACCTGCAATCGGTTTCTGCTCCTAGCTTTGCCTCAGTGACATTATCTTGTGAGGCTGTGTAGCGCTTTTGTCACTTCCTGTCAACAGTTAATGAAGACACCAATTATCTCGTATTATCGTAGCATATGTAACTGTCATGTACAGATGTACTATCTTAATTTGATCACTCTGTTGTCGGAGAGATTTTCCTGCGCAGAAACACAGAAACATTTCGTCAATGTTTCTGAGCTTTAACTATTATTAATAGTTAGTTATATTATTAATCATTAGTTATAAAAGAGACATGAGAGGTGCCATAATGAAACTTGGGAGGGGCTGAGTGCAGGGAGAACAGTCACATGTGGCAGTGCTGATAAGGGGAGGAACCATTTAAGGCCCATATCACCTTTCTTTTTTTTATTTAACGTTGATTTAAGTAGGCAAGTCAGTTAAGAACAAATTCTTATTTAGAATGGTGGCTTAGGAACATTGGGTTAACTGCCTTGTTCAGGGGCAGAATGACATATTTTTACCTTAACAACTAAGGGATTTGATCTAGCAACCTTTTGGTTACTGGCCCAATGCGCTAACCACTAGGCTACCTGCCCAGCAATAATGATGCAATGTTTAGCGATAAGGAGGAGACTCCACCCAAAGTGGGGTATGTACACTACCACGGATGAAACCATGTCTTTGTCTAATGCAGCTGTATTGACCCTCTGGGAAGAATAAACTTGGTTTGAGCTTTCATATTGTCCGTAGAGTTTTTACTCTGAGAATTAGAACCTAACACTTGGTAATGTAAAATTGGTAGTTGGCATTAGGTTGTCTCAACGTTATTACACAACTTCTTGTTTCTTCTTCTTCTACCACTTCCATTCACAACAAGATCCAGCATTTTGTTTGGGACAGAGTTTCTGTAATTACAGATTGTTAAAATCCCTCTCTAGCTGCCCTGTCCCATTCAATGAGATTCTCATACCCCATGGTCTACAACTAATCCTCTTAGTTCCTAACATATATTCAGAGTGCTTTGAACTAAATCCCATTAATGATAGTGTGAGTGGTTGGGTGGTTGTTGGGATTTCTTTCTTATTCTTTTGTTACAAATGCTCAAAAGCAGCTTTTGAATTAGAATGTGTATGCCCAAGAGCACTGTCTAGAATGCATTCGACTTCCCTGGCAAATCCTGCTTCAAGTGGATCAAGTCCTCAAACACACCGACTTTATTTTTCAGAAGTCATTCTTGACCAGAATTGTACAGACAGACAGACTCACAAAGCCAAAACCCAATGGCATCATTGACCCAGGGGTCAAAATGTCAAAACCCTACCTGTCTTTCCCTGTCTCATTCTTGAAGAGCTCATCGAACTGTGGCATCTTGAGCTGGGAGATGACGTAGACCTTGAGCTTGGGCAGCAGCTGGTTGACCATACGCAGGTTGTTGAAGACCAGGCCTTTGCCGTCGCGTCGCATACAGCTGCTGGGTCCCCAGAAGAGGAAGACTGAGTCCTGGCTGGCGTTGAGCAGCTCCTGCCGGCTCCGCAGTACCCTCTGCAGGCTGGAGTGGGCAATGACGCGCAGGCTGGTACGCTGGCCCACGTCCCGCTGGAAACTACCCCCAGTCGGGGCGTCGTTCATGCGGATGACGCACTCAGTGCTATCGATTTCGTCCCCGCGGTTGCTGCCAGTAAGGTGGCCAGAGCTGGTCACCAGGGCACAGCAGTTACAGTGCATCCTCAGAGGCTCGGGGGGAAAGTCAAGAGGTCAAAGACGGTATAGTAGAGTGAGGTCAGAGGTTACAGGAGTTCAACTGTGGCCATTAAACAACATAAAAAAATGCATGCTTCCTTATTTCCTTGCACTGAAATGATGTACAGGTAACTGCCAAAATAAAGGAAACACTTGAGAAAATGAGAGTTCTGGCGGCTCTGTTATGCTGTGGGGTGCATTTTCCTGGCATGGTTTAGGTCCTCTCAACCCCTTAGATGGCAAGGTAGATACCAACAAATACACAGCTGTTCTGAGTGATCACCTTCAACCTATGGGAATCATTTCTATTCTGATGGGAGTGGTCTGTGGTAGAGGTCTTCACAGATCCACCTGTCCGGATCCATAAATCGAAATAATGTCAATCTGATATTCCTGTCAGGGGTCTCGGGTATGTGTAATTTTAACAGACTTTTCTGGAAGGATCCATACAGATCCGAAAGCGACTGATGCAGTAGAAAGAGAGAGAAAATGTGTAATTTATACTGCTACTCTTTGCTTTCCACGAGAGTGGCGCATGTAGCTTGTTGTTATTGTTGTTGGCCAATCATAAGTCATCAAAACAGCAATAGGCTACAGTCATAGAGTCTCTGTTTGGAGCAAAAGTTAGGAGATATCTAATCAATGGAAAATTGAATTAAAATTATGGAATTAAACGTTAACAAGGAGAAGGATAGGTTACAATGACCAAGAGCCAACAGGTAGGCTGCTACTTTATATTCTGAATGGAATTGTTGTTGTTTGTAACTGTGTAGGACGAGAATACGCATGCAGCCTTAATTAGCCTAGCTAGCTAGCCATCTTAACTAGCTACTCCCGGGTTTGATGCAGTCAAGACAGGTTACCTACGTAAACATATTGGATGATAAATAACCTAGCTATAGCAGCTATTAGTCTACTATAGCACTTGTCGGCTTAGTTGGTTGCTGTCTCTCATCTCTTCCTCCCACCTCCCTGTTCCGTGTCACTTGCTCACTCACAGTAGCCTACACACAGTAGCCTACACACAGTAGCCTACACACACAGCATAGCCTATGCTAGAGCGTTACCTCTCTCTACTTCATCTCCCTCGCGCTATATCAGCTCCAGTTAATAAAGTAGCTTACAAATGTATTTCTCTGCTGCTTCCCCCACTCGGATCGGATCGGACTGGGTCTGGATCCGACCAGCTCTATACGGAATTGGTCTAGTTGCTCTCGGGTACGTTTGGAACGGATCTCTATATTTAAAAAATGCATTTATGCATATCGGGTCCGGATGGGAAAGCCCCAGGTCCATTGCGGAACGGGTCCAACGTTTTGAACCTGTGAAGGCCTCTAGTCTGTGGTCTTTTCCAGGATGGCAATGCCCCCATTCACAGTGCACGAATGGTCACTAAATGGTTTTATGAGAAGGAAAATGATGTAAACCATATGCCATAGCCATCTCAGTCACCAGATCTCAACCCAATGGAACACTTATAGAGCGATACCTGAGACAGCGTTTTACACCACCATCAACAAAACACCAAATGATGGAATTTCCTGTGGAAGAATGGTGTAGCATCGCTCCAATAGAGTTTCAGACACTTGTAGAATCTATGCCAAGGTGCATTGAAGCTGTTCTGTTGGCTTGTGGTGGCCCAACACCCTATGAACCTTATACTGCAGTGGGCTAAATCATGTTTGATTCCGGATTTTTGTCTATTTTTTTCCATTAATAATCTTTATTAATTACGAAATAATGAAAAATATTAATAACATTCTACCCGTGAGGCCAAAGAGGGTGCTTTTGGTCATTGACTGCAGGAAAGGGCTATGTGTCACGGCTTCCGCCAAAGCCGGTCCCTCTCCTTGTTCGGGCGGCGTTCGGCGGTCGACGTCACCGGCCTTCTAGCCATCGCCGATCCACTTTTCATTTTCCGTTTGTTTCGTCTTTGTTTTACACACCTGGTTTAAATTCTCCAATTACATGCTCATTATTTAACCCTCTGTTTTCCCCATGGTTTTTGTGCGTGATTGTTTTATGTATGTTCGGTCCGTTATTGTGGGCTCGGTATTACGACATGTTATTGGAATATTTGAGTAAAGTTACTTGTGTTACTCATCTCTGCTGTCCTGCGCCTGACTCCTCTGCACCAGCTAGACCCAGACCACTACACTATGACACTTTAGGTGGGTTATTCCTTTGTTTTGGCAGTTACCTGTAGCTAACAGCATTGGACAAGTGAAACCACGGTACCCACCACATTGCTCAAGCCTCTCGGAAGGCAGAAAAGAAAGAAGGATGCATGTTTGAAGTTTTCAAACAGAATCTGCGCTCTCTGGGGCTGACGGAAGCCCAAAGGGTCTTCTACAGGAATCACACGACCCATTATCATTAAATAAAATATGAGACATAATCACATATTCATTTTGGAGTATGTAACGATGCCTGTAGCCCTTTTCTGCAGTCAAATGACCTAGTGGCCTCATGGGTGGAATGTTATATTTTTCATAATTTCATAATTAATAAACATTACTTCAAAAACACGCTGAGAATCCGGTTTCTATGTCAAACGGTTTTGTTATGTTTCAGTCTTCTGTGATGTATGTAAAGTGTAATATTAGGATGCACACTCAAAATTGAACACATTTCAACTCTATATCTGACATGGTACAGGTGTCTTATTTTGTTTAAGCCATAACCATGTGTGTCAGATCTATACTTTTGTTTCAAAGTCCATGTGTTTAAGACTACTAAGAATGTGTGACCCTGACTTAGCCCGCTGCAGTAAAAGGTTAACAAAACAAGTAAAAAACATTCAAAAAGAATGTAATCCTCCCTCTCTCTCTCATCGATGTCAATGGGCACACGGAGAGTTGAGATCCACGGCACCAGATTCAGATCTCCCTGCCAAGAGGAAAACTGTGTTCCCCAAAATTCAACAGCACAATCAATACCCGCTACAGCATAAAGTAGAAGGCCAGGCAAAAGGGCATCTATATCTAATAATGAAAATCCTGAGACCCTCTCATGAATTATTCTAAGGCTTAATGCAGAGGCCCATTGGCATTCAGAGCTGTACTCTTAGCTTCATGCTTGACTGTGGCCCGTGTGGCCTGTGCACGCATACATACTGTGCATACGGGTGAGATTACCGACTTCACCGCCTCATGATCCCGCTCTACTGTTCACATGTGTCTTCCTATAATCTCTGTAATTGCACATAGATGAATTACCAAGGGAAGCTGCCAGGAAACGGAGAAGGGAATGATGCACGATGTGGGAAGTGTGTGTGATGAGTGATCCGGGTTCTTCTGTCACGGTAACAGGTGGTGAATTTGAATTTCCCGACTTCAAACTATCGCATCTTTCATCGAAATAGTGTGGATATATTGATTGTTCGTGCTAGCCAGACATCCTACAAGTAGACAAGAAGAAATGACACACCACGTCACACGATCATACACAATCCCCTGCCAGGCTACAAAAATAACTGGGGAGGACATAAATCGTATTTATTTTTCGTATTCTTTACGTTTATGCAGATATGGAACACGTACTTCCCATGGCAATACAAACCGCTCTTCTTACTACTTCCTACTTAATGCAGTTCAATACAAGAAAAGAAAACCATGCCGTTTTTTTTCTCTGCATTTTCTCTATTGGCTAGTCTTCACGCCTGTCTCTTCTAATGAACTGCAGATGTTTTCTTCCTGGAAGGTTGTTCTTTCCTTTTCATCTCTGCTGCTTTCTTACCTGAAGTGACTATGTTTGTCTGTGTGAACATTTTCTCGACACATTCGTTTCTCCTTTAACGAGTCAAGAGATAAGATAGATATTTGGAATTGAAAAATGTTGAGAAAAAAAAAATGCTCAGGAATATGAGCGTAGCGAAACGTAGACCTAGAACCCAAGCAATAACTTTCAACTTTATTATTGGATCCTCCTTGTGGCCTAGAGCACCAAGGAAATTCTCCCAGTACCAGTAATAAGTGTTTTTGACAGGAAGACAAAATTGTCTTTGACAGAGCCCAGAGCTTCTGTCAGCTCAATGATTCTTTCTAGGCAGAAATAGCAATGACTTATCAACCTTCGTTTTGAGGAAAAGGTTGAAACCGAATCTTTTAGGGGAGAAACCTTGTCAAAAAGGATGATCAAATAACACATAATTGAATCACATGTTATTACGTATTCCATCATTATGGAAGCTACCGGCTTGAAAGCAATTATAATCGGGAGGATCCTTATTAGGCCAATGCATTTGGGAGTGGTCTGTGGTAGGGGTCTTCATGGATCCACCTGTACCCAAATAGTTTGATAGTTTTATATTTATTGCATTATGAACTCATTTCAATATGAGCACACCTACCTACCAGTAGGAACTTGACTAATACGACTCACCGTGTCATAAATCATTCATAAACCGAAAATGTAAATGTTCTACTCAAACTGTGCATCCCGAATGGCACCCTATTCCCTATACAGTGCACTACTATTGACCAGGGCCCATCGGGCTCTATGTAGGGGGATGCCATTTGGGACGGTACCATTTGGGACGCAGTCCCAGAGTTAGCATGTTAATGGGGCGTTGGCAGGTTCAGACTTCATTGACCTCTAATGTGAAGTAGATTAGATTAGCTGAGCCATGATAAACTGACCACAGAGCTCACAGCACAACACACAGTTATGAGTAGTGCCTCAACCCAGTCAATTACCATCCACACAGCATCTCCAGAGGCATCACGATCATCCTGCTTAGACTCTCCCCAGAGGAAAGCAGGATCATAATTGCTTTGAGAACAACCCCGTCCATTCAGCTTCTCTCTAGCTACCTCCCAGGATACTCACAGCACCCAAGGCGGACAGTAGCCTCGATTTCATGTCTCGCAGTTCTGGTAAATGTAATATTTCAGAAACAACGGTTTTGACAGTGAGACCAGGCGCACAGAGCCCTCCTTTTATGATGACTAGAGACAGTAGGCCTATATATCAGAGGAAATGTCAGAATTGAGGGTGTTGAGGCATTTCAGGGACCGGGGGGAATCATAAGTGGGGTTACTGTATTACAGATGCGGTCAAATATATTGGCACTGTTACACAATTCACAATTTCTTCTCAAATAAGTAGAAATTGAAATAATCTTTGGTGTTCACACGTGTATTTGTTTGATTTACGACTGCTTTTTAATGATGAGCGCACCAGCATTCTTCTCACAGCTCTGCGATATTTTCTGTAGATATCACTGCCATTTTGTTCTTTAAAAAATGTCAAAGTTCGTCTTTAACAGTGAAATCTAAAAAACGGTCAATTCCCACTTAGATCCAAGATGGAGTCAACAGCTGCCTCTTACGAAATGATGATATTCATTGCTTCCTGTCAGCTTTCCTCAAGGCTCTGATTAGCCCTGTCTATCTATCAGTTTATGAGGGAGTAGGTCCTCTTGGATTAATGAGGACTTGGATCCTTTTGAAGAAGTTCTCTCAGTGAGGAGGAAGTGCGGTGGCTGCACAGCTAATGGGATACTTATGTTAATGACATCCAGAGGATGACGTCCAATAAGGTTAGCCGTGGTACGGTTAAGGGTTGATCTTCTAGTCTCTGTCTAGGCCTATAGGACTGGTAAAGATATCAGATGTTAGGCAGGAACGCACTGATTCTCTTGTTAGGTAGTCGTTTTTTAAGGGATTTCCGGATCCTTTGTCTGGTGTTCTATACAACTGGGATTTGTAAAGGGCATCATTAAGAGGGAGTCTCACAAATAACTCATTTCTGCACTTGTGATTTTCTCCAGTTACCTACATTTTCATTTCTAGTTCCAACTAATCATCAGAGGTTACATCAAAAAGCAAGGCTTTAAAAGCAAAGTGGTGGATTTCAGCACTGGTGCGAACACACACATTTAGTGAGGAGATTTACAGAAAATACATGATTTGCTATTACCATGTGTAAAGGCCAGTGCATATTGATGCTGATGACTATGTGTTAAAGGTCAACATCTCTTTAATAGGAATTGGTAAAGCATCAGAGGGAGTGACGGGGCTGTCACTAACTGTACCTAGCCCACCGTGTGTGTGTGTGTGTGTGTGTGTGAGAGAGAGAGAGAGAGACTGCAGCTGTAATCAGATTGTCTAAAGTGAGAAAGCCATAGAGAAGGGACATTCTCAGAAAAGAAACCACCGTGACGGACAGTGGAGAAAGTGACACAAAGGGGAGACGCACTGATTAATTCTAAATTCTATGATTACATCTAAGATACACATATGTCCTTTTTTATATATTCCCTTTTATGCTACATTTATCAGCAACGTTTCAGCTATTATAAATGATTTGTCCTGAAATATTCAAAGGCCACCAGTTAGGTACTGTATATCTTATGTCTCATCCCAATTCACAAATGCTGAGAGGAAACTAGAAAGAGATAAATGTTTCCTGGCATAGAAGTAGAAAAGGTTTGCTTTGGGTGGCTAATAACCTTCTATGGCACGTAGGTGGAGGCAGACCTTTCCTGTGTATTCTCCATGATTAATGTGTGGCCTTTCTCAGCCCCCCAGTATGAGACATAAAGCAGCTAGAGGAGTGGCGGTGGTGCTCACAGATCCACCACCCAGCTCAGTGGAATCATGGCCCATGAAGAGAAAGTTATGCACATAAGTTAATGAGGGGCATAACCAGAATCCTTCAGGCGCAGTAAGTACTGTAAATACGGTGGTGTATGTGGGGGGGGGGGGGGGGGGGGGTGCATGCATGAATGCTTTGTGTATGTTAAGTGATCAGAGTCAAGAGGCCCCGCAGCTAAAGCCGATACCAACTGACTGGGATGGTCTGTGAATTCAGATAGTCCAGATAGTGATTTTCAGGGTGTAATGGCAGCTACTCTACAGTGGTACTTGAGAGTCCCTACAGTGGAGAGCAGACCTGAGATAGGATAGTTGGCGATTGATGAAGCAATACGATGGCAGGGAACGACTGGAGGGAAGACTTTTCAATACATACCGAATATCAGACGCAATATCAGGGGATGGGGGGAGAACGGAAATATAATCCAGATATGTTCATTGTGCTGCCTTTTCTTGGACTGGGACCAAATAGGACACAAAGAAAGACCTCTTTGTGTCCTGTTTGGTCCGAGTTACTAAGTTCTTTCATCATCACATTCTAGCTGTTGTGCTGGAAGTGCACTTCAAATTGCTGCTGAATCTATTGAAAAGTTTGGGCTGGGCAAGAACAGATAACTTAGTTGTGCTGGGCATGTACAGTACAATGGCTAAAAATCGCACAACTCTCTGACGCTTTTAATAAACAGTGAGCAGTGAACAGAACCGCTCCAGACACAGACCCTGATTTAATCCTGTTCTCAACTCCTCTCCGTTGTAGCCTCTCTTGTCCGGTGCCACCTGAGAGACTCCGTGTCCTTCCACGCCGCCGTGTCTCTCTCCACTCCCGTGTCTCTCCCACTCTGGAGCCATGCTGCTAAAGTCAGCCCATACAGAAGCCAGCACGCTGTGTGTATCTCTTATTTAGGAATAACAACCAACAAAAACCCAAAGGTACCAAAACAACTGCTCTCTCTGCTACCGCACGGGCAAGCGGTACCGGAGCGCCAAGTCTAGGTCCAAGAGGCTTCTAATCAGCTTCTACCCCCAAGCCATAAGACTCCTGAACATCTAATCAAATGGCAACCCGGTCTAATTGCATTCCACCCCCCCCCCCCCCCCCCCCCTCCTTACGCTGCTGCTACTCTCTGTTATTATCTATGCATAGTCACTTTAATAACTCTACCTACATGTACATATTACCTCAATTACCTCGACTAAGCGGTGCCCCAGCACATTGCCTCTGTACCGGTACCCCCTGTTATTTTACTGCTGCTATTTCATTATTTGTTACTTTTCTTTATTTCTTTTGTTGTTATTTTTCTTAAAATTGCATTGATGGTTAGGGGCTTGTAAGTAAGCATTTCACTGTAAGGTCTACACCTGTTGTATTCGGAGCACGTGACAAACAAAATGTGATTTGATTTGAACTACCTATCTATCTTTCGATCAGCTTGCCTGAAGCCTCACTGACTGCAGTCTTTGGAACGGGAATCAAACATACTGCAAACGGTTGCCAATTTCAAAGTCCCTCCCACTCATGTGGTTTCAAGAAGAAATCTCCAAACCTTTATCAATAAGCCATTTCAAGTGTAGCCTACCTGGGATACTTGTCTGTGAGCTGGCCTGTCAGCTTTACCTGAATGACAGCTGAATACAGATCAGGGGGTGCAGCTCGTATTATTCATGCACAACATCACTAGAGCAGTCAATGTGCCTCTCAGGTGCTTAATGTCCAACATATTGGCTATGGCCACTGATTACAATTATACTCACAAGACACTGAATCGATTAACCCTCCTCTTAGTTCTAAACGATTGAACCTTAAGCGACAGACTGAAGATATGTGGCAACAAAGGCATTGGGTAATTGAAAAATCTAGTGATAGTGCTGTTGACGGTACTTTGGAATATATACTGTAGGCTTTGCTGAATACCTACTTAGAATTTCAAAATATCTACAAAGCATTTTGAATAAATGACACAGGAAACAACCACTGTTTGTTGACAGCATTGGTTGTCCATACATGTTTGAAATGTCTTGACACATTTCTACAGATGTTGCGTTCTTATAGTCAAGTATACTGCTTACCTTTTGATCGATGACTCCAGTGTAGCCCTGTAGGATTGATGACTGGGCTCTTCCTGGTTTAGGCTGCGCTTTCCTGGGCTTATCCATTAGCGGCCCAGTAGCAGCAGCATCCGTGTGATACGCTGTCCCTGACGTGTCCGTGAAGCTGTTGTTGTACACAACGATAAGACTGGTACCCATGGTAATAACTATAATGACGATAACCCCATGGCGCTATAATAAGGAGAAAATTGGTCAAATAGGCTATATCATGAGGTATTCAACCGGTTTATTTTTAAAAATATATGCAAAAAACTAAACTAGCCTATATCTGCAGTATGCTAGAATTACTTATTTATAGCATTTCTATTCTAGAATATAATGACAAATTAGAACTTTAAACTCTGTTAGCAGTTTACAATAATGGTTGCTAGATAACAAATAATATCACATCCCTTCTTTCTGTGATCACAATTCAATTCTCTAATCCACCACTCAAAACAACCCACTGTGAACAGATGTCAGTTCAGTCTAGTTTTGATTTACATTTGGTTGATTTGTCAATTAACGTGAATTCAACGTAAAATCAACAACAAAAAATGGATTTAGGTTAAAAGTTGAGGGAATTTCTTGGGGGAAATTCTATTATGCTGATGACTCAGTTTTCCACGTTGATTCAACTTCATCACATATTATCTTTGTTGTTGAAATTACGTGGTAACAACATTGCCTCAACCCGTTTTTGCCCTGTGGGAACAGATGCGCTCTATGATTTAAAAAGACTGACAGCTGTGCACTCTTCACATTATAATCTTTAAATCCATCATCCAATCCATTGTCATAAAGATAGAGCCGAAACTATTTAAACAGTAGAGTAGAATAGACTAGGAGCATGATACAGTAGCAGTAGGCGAGATGTCTATTTCCTCCCATAACTTCCATCTTTCCAAAAGAGTTTCAAAAAGCCTACCACCTGAGCCTTCATTTTGTGGATGTCCTCCGTAAAATTGTACACTTTACATAACGATTTAGAAGCCGGAGCATTCACGTTGCTGAAATCGTCGCAGCCGTGTCTGTTTACGCCAAATAACATCTGACTGACTTTTTGACAAAGAGCGCATCCCTAATGTTGCAGATTAGCACTCGCACTGATACATCAACGATCCACTTCCCTCTCGCAGAATCCAGAGCGCCCAGTATGATAACTCCGCATGGTCATAATGAACGCCTTTTCAAGGATGGCACAATTTCGCACAATTCTAATTATTGACTGGGGATCTCTTTACTGAGGAATGTAGCCTAACTCTTTCTGTTGAATGTGTTTGAAATATTGTATATATATATTTGTATTATGTTGTATTTGTAAATTGCAGTGCTTCCTTGTAAAAGAGACCTTTGTAAAAAATATCGGTGTTAAACAAAGAGTTTACAGGCTGTTACTATTAATAAGTAGTTAATATCAGTGAGGGGAAAAGTACTCAATTGTCATACTTGAGTAAAAGTATAGATACCTTAATAGAAAGTTAGTCAAGTAAAAGTGAAAGTCAGCCAGTACAATACTACTTGAGTAAAAGTCTAGAAGTGTTTGGTTTAAAATATACTTAAGTATCAAAGGTACATGTAATTGGTTAAATATACTTAAGTATCAAAAGTAAAATTATAAATCATTTCAAATTCCTGCAAAGCAGACAGCACCATTTTCTTGTTTTTAAAATGTATGGATAGCCAGGGTCCCATTCCAACACTCAGACATTATTTACAGAAGATGCATTTGTGTTTAGTGAGTCTGCCAGGCCAGACGCATACGCAGTAGGGATGATCACATGTTCTCTTTATAAGTGCATGAATTTAACAATTTTCCTGTCCTTCTAAGCATTCGAAACGCAACTAGTACTTTTGGTTGTCATGGAAAATGTAAGGAGTAAAAAGTACAATGTTTTCTTTAGGAATGTAGTGAAGAAAAAGAAAAAATATTCAGAAATATTGTAACGCCCTGGCCATAGAGAGGGGTTTTTTGTTCTTTATTTTGGTTAGGCCAGGGTGTTACATTGGGTGGGCGTTCTATGTTCCTTTTTCTATGTTTTTGTATTTCTTTGTTTTGGGCCGTGTGTGGCTCCCAATTAGGCACAGCTGAAGCTCGTTGTTGCTGATTGGGAGTCACACATAAGGAGCATGTTTTTACTTTGGGTTTTGTGGGTAATTGTTTCTGTTAGTGTTTGCACCTGACAGGACTGGTGGCTGTCGGTTTTCTTGTTTTTGTATAGTGTTCACGTTGTTCTATTAAATGATGAACACTAACTCCGCTGCGTTTTGGTCCACTCTCTGTTCAGACAGCCCTTACAAATATAAAGTTAATATATAGTTAAGTAAAGTACAGATACTCAAAAAACGACTTAAATACTACTTTAAAGTATTTTTACTTAAGTACTTTACACCACTGGTTCATATAAGCTGAGTAATGAAATTCAATAGATGTAGTTTAAGTAATGGTATAGGCTTTGCAAACATGTGGAATAATGTTTAAGTCATTTTAATTTTATATCATAGCCTAATAACCAGATTGTAGGATAAGTTTTCATAATAGATAGGCTACAGAGTAACTTAGACAAGGTATTCTTATTGTTATTTATCAAATTATGTAAACATAATGCATAAGGTAGTGGAAAAGCACCTGGGGCAGGGCTTGAACCATCAACTCTGCGGTACCACCTGTGTGTGCACTACCACCTATACCTTAGAGTTCTTGACCTCTAGGCTGTGATCACAAGTGCTGCGTAGCCTCAACAGTAGTACCAAACACATGCCAACAACAGACACTGGTAACCCCAATGTGAAGAGATAGCATATCCTCATCTAAAAAAGGCAACCAGAGCAGAGCACCAGCTCTCCTCACGGGAGAGCAGATTTGCTAGAAGCTGTAATCTAGTCTGGAGCTGCTGGGAAATGGGAATCAGGCTTTTTTTAGCCGCCCTCTGAGTTGTTGACTCCCCGACTTTTTATCTCTTATTGACATCGCTGGAAGATGGTTCTCACCAAGAAGTTAAAAGATACGGTGTGTGGCAGCTTGAGGGAGATGGTAAACAAAGTCCTTTTAAATCTCAATAGAAAACAATACATTCAGTCAGCCTATGATACTTGAAGTAGTAGAGGGTGATATTCAGGTCGTTTCACTCTGGCCTAGATGTACATTTTAATGATGCCATTGACCTAATTAGTGAAATTGGTATGGTTTAGGGTAATTCATAATAATCAAAGCCGTATATTCAGATGCTTATGTTCATAATTTTTCTATATTATCTTTTGATATATCTTAAGACATTTGGGCTGGGAGGGATATGCCTCCAGTATGTTGTACCCGTAGCTCATTCAAACAAGTTTAACACTGCAATAATTCCACTGTGATGAAAGGGAGTATGAGGACACGTGAAAATGACCTGAAAAAATTACCTGACAAATAGGACCTGGGAGAGACTGGTAGAGGTTACTAGAGGAGATGTCATGGCAGGAAGTGAATAATACTGTTCATTCTTCCTGTGAAAAATCTATGGTCATGGCTAACCAATGGCCAGCCAAAGGGGTACTGTCACATCAGAAATCAACGCAAAAACACAATTATTTGAATAGCGGGAATTTACAACTTTTTGAAACTGGTAGGGAGAAATTCAATTGGGTGGGAAGAAATTATACCACATTGATTTCAAGGTCCTACAAGGCCACATAAACATGCTTCACATGAGGAAAGCAACCAGAGGAATCCATGCCTTGGGCTTATTGATCTCTAATGGGTTCCATTCATAGCTCTATTCCACTAGGCTTTCTATCTACATTTCCCTGATGGGGTCATGGGGCAAGAGTAGTGTACTGTATATACTATGGAGTAGAATCTAAAATGCTCTTTCTCTCAGACTCGCTTTATCTCTCTCTCTCACACACACACACACACACACACACACACACACACACACACACACACACACACACACACACTTTGACATACAGTTCTGGTCAAATATATCAATCTTGTCTGAGAGCGTTTCGTATTATTCAAATCAAATCAAAGTGTGTTTGTCACATGCGCCAAATACAACAGGTGTTCACCTTACAGTGAAATGCTTACTTACAAGCCCTTAACCAACAATGCAGTTTCAAGAAAAATACGTTTTAAGTAAAAAAAAAATAGGTAAGTAAAAAATAAGAAATGAAAGTAACAAATAATTAAAGAGCAGCAGTAAAATAACAATAGCGAGGCTATATACAGGGGGTACTGGGACATAGTCATTGTGCGGGGACACCGGTTAGTCGAGGTAATATGTTCATGTAGGTAGAGTTAAAGTGACAGCACACACACACCAATGGAATAATGGACTGCTGAATGTATATTTTTTTCTCTTGCTTTGTTTGCTCTTTTCAGTATTATGTATATCTCTGATAAGCTACCCAGGAAAGGCTGAAAATAGCCCATATTAATATATGAAGCCTTAGAAATAAGGTTCATGAAATCAATAACTTGTTAACATCAGATAACATTCATATTGTAGCCATTTCTGAGACTCACCTAGATAATTCATTTGATGAGACAGCAGTAGCAATACAAGGACATAACATCTATAGAAGAGACAGAAATGCTTATGGGGGAGGTGCTGCTGTATATATTCAGAGCCATATCCCTGTAATGATTAGAGAAGATCTTATGTCAAGTGTTATTGATATCAGAACCAAGGTAAGACCCAGATGCAGACTGTCAAAGTAACATTGTTTAATGTAGCAACAGGGGCAGGCAAAGACAGGTCAAGGTAGGCAGTGGTCGATAGTCCAAAGAAGGGCAGAGGTACAGATTGGCAGGCAGGCTCAGGGTCAGGGACAGGCAGAGTGGTCAGGCAGGCGGGCTCAGAGTCAGGACAGGAAAGGGTCAAAACCGGGAGGACAAGAAAAAAGTGTAACAAGGGTCGTCTAAAGGGGACCAGGGCGCAGCGTGTAGAGTGCTCATATTTCTTTTAATGATGACACTTAAACAAAATAACAAAAATGACAGCCAACAGTTCCGTCAGGTACATGGACAAAACGGAAAACAACTACCCACACCCACACAAGAAAAACAGGCTGCCTAAGTATGGCTTCCAATCAGAGACAACGATAGACAGCTGCCTCTGATTGGAAACCATACCTGGCCAAAACATAGAAAACAAAAACATAGAAATCTAGAAAACCCCACAATGAAACAGAAAACCAAAACCCTCCAAAACAACCACCTGTCACGCCCTGACCACTCTACTATGGAAAATGACCTCTTACAAGGGTCAGGATGTGACAGTAGCCCCCCCCCAAAGGTGCAGACTCCGACTGCACCCAAACAAAACCCAACAAAAACAACCCCAAACACAAAGGGAGGGCAGGGAGGGTGACAAAAGTCTATGGCGGCTCATGTGCTACACCCAGAACCTTCCTCTCCCTCCGATCCTCCAGCAACGGAGGTGGCTCTGGCTCAGGGCGTAACTCCCGTTCCGCCCGCAGATCCCTCCGCTTCTGTAATACCGGCCTGTGGATCATTATCAGAGGAATCGGACTGTAGATCATTACTGTAAGCTCTGTGCTGCAGACCACCGCTGGAGGTTCTGACCTACAGGCCGCCGCTGGAGGATCTGGGCTCGGCCGCCGCTGAAGGTTCTGGGATGCAAACCGCCGCTGAAGGCTCTGGGCTGCGGACCGCAGCTGGAGGCTCTGGGCTGCGGACCACCGCTGGAGGCCCTGGGCTGCAGACCGCCGCTGGAGGCCCCGGGCTGCGGACCGCCGCTGGAGGCTCCGGGCTGCGGACCGCCGCTGGAGGCTCCGGACTGAAGAGCGTCGCTGGAGGCTCCGAACTGAGGAGCGTTGCTGGAGGCTCCGGACGGAAAAGCGTCGCCGGAGGCTCCGGACTGGAAGGCGTCATAATAGGTTCCGGACTAATGACCGTTGCTGCTGGCTCCATGCCATGGATCATCTCTACAGGTTCCGCACCAAGGATCATCACTGGAGGCTTCTTACCATGGATTATCTCTACAGGTGCCGGGCCATGGATTATTCCTACAGGCTTCGTGCCATGGTTTATCCCTACAGGCTACGGACCATTTATAATCCCTCCAGGCTTTTTGCCAAGGATTATTTCTTCAGGTTCTGGGCCATGGATTACCTCTTCAGGCTTTGTGCCATGGAATATCCCTACAGGCTCCGGGCCATGGATCATCACTAGAGGCATAGTGCCATGGATCATCTCTACAGGCTTCGGACCATCGATTATCACTGGAGGCTTTGTACGTGGAGCAGGAACCGGTCTCACCGGACTGGGGAGACGCACTGAGGACCGAGTGCTCAAAGCAGGCACCGGCCGTACTGGGTTATGGATGCGCACTGGAGGGAGAGTGCGAAGAACAGGCACAGGACGTACTGGATTCTGGAGGCGCGCTGGAGGGAGAGCGCGAGAGGCAGGCACAGGACGTACTGTGCTATGGAGGCGCACTGGAGAGAGAGTGCGAGAGGCAGGCACATGCTTACCACAAAAAGCACGGGTAGTTGACTCAGGCCTCAACCCTGGCCCAGTCAAACTACCCATGTGCCCCCCCCAAAAAAAAAAGTTATTCCGAGGTAGGCTCCGGTATCTCTCGATTACCTGGCCCCAGGTCCAATTTCTCCTCTCCGTCCACTCACTATGTGACCAGGTGTCCATTTCAGCCTGGGCATGCCGCTTGATCCAATCATGGTGGGTAGTTCTGTAACAAGGGTCATCTAAAGGGGACTAAGGTGCAGCGTGTAGAGTGCTCATATTTCTTTTAATGATGACACTTAAACAGAATAACAAAAACGACAGCCAACAGTTCCGTCAGGTACATGGACAAAACGGAAAACAACTACCCACACCCACACATGAAAAACAGGCTGCCTAAGTATGGCTTCCAATCAGAGACAACGATAGACAGCTGCCTCTGATTGGAAACCATACCTGGCCAAAACATAGAAAACAAAAACAAAGAAATAGAAATCTAGAAACCCCCACAATGAAACAGAAAACCAAAACCACCCAAAACACCCACCTGTCACGCCCTGACCACTCTACTATGGAAAATGACCTCTTACAAGGGTCAGGAAGTGACAAAGAGAGACTGGGAAAAAGTAGTAGCTGAAAACCCAAAATCGCTGGTTGACTCGAACAAACAAGACGAACTGGCACAGACAGACAGAAAACACAGGTATACATTCACAGGGAGATAATGTGAGACAATGGGCAACACCTGGAGGGGGGTGGAGACAAGCACAAGGACAGGTGAAACAGATCAGGGCGTGACAGTTGAAGTGTTGTGGTTGCAGGTTCACTTGTCACATCTAAAGCCTTTTATTTTGGGGTGTTGCTATAGGCCACCAAGTGCTAACAGTCAGTGTCTAAATAATGTGTAAAATGACAGAGAGCTCTACTTTTTTGGGGACCTCAATATTGACTGGTTATCATCAAGCTGTCCCCTCAAGAAGAAGTGTCTTACTGTGACCAGTGCCTATAATCTGGTTCATGTTATTAATCAACCTACCAGGGTGTGTACAAACACTACAGGAACAAGATCATCTACATGTATCGATCACATTTTTACTAATACTTTACAACTTTGTTCCAAAGCTGTATCTGTACCCATTGGATGCAGTGATCACAATATAGTGGCTATATCCAGGAAAGCCAAAGTTCCTACAGCTGGGCCTAAAATAGTGCATAAGAGATCATACAAAAGATTTTGCTGTGACTCTTATGTGGATGATGTTAAAAATATGTGTTGGTCTGATGTGATTAATGAGGAGCATCCAGACGCTGCACTTGATGAATTTATGAAATTGCTTCTTCCAATTATTGACACACATGCACCTGTTAAGAAACCGACTGTTAGAACTGTTAAGGCTCCATGGATTGATGAGGAATTGAAAAACTGTATGGTTGAAAGAGATGGGCCAACAACGAACAGCGAGCAATTGTATTCATGCATAAAAAACAAATAATGAAAGAAAAGCATTGCAAGTTTGAATTTATAAAGTTAGTGTGGGAGTGGTGGAAAAATGATTGTTATTGATCAATAATGGCAAACCTCCTGGCATTTACAACTTAGATGGAAAGGATGGTAGCTGACTCTATAGCCACTCCTATCTGTCATATTTTTAATCTGAGTCTAGAGGAAAGTCTTTGTCCTCAGGCCTGGAGGGAAGCCAAAGTCATTCCGCTACCCAAGAGTGGCCTTTACTGGTTCTAACAGCAGACCTATAAGCTTGCTGCCAGCTCTTTGACATGCTAAGTAGTTGCAAAGTAGCTAAAAAGTAGTACGTTGTTGAAAAAGTGCTAATGAGTTAAAATGCTAAAGTTGTCTGTGATGAGATCCAAACTGACAACCTTTGGGTTGCTAGACTTTCGCCTTGTACGTACACCCATCCACCCTGACCAACCACCCTACTTTAAGTAACCATCTGTCTTATGTAATCATACCAAAGTAACATATCATACTAATTTGAGTGTACCTGATGTATATTTACTATGTTACGTCTAGTCTATGAGACCAGGCTGAATATATTGGCACCCTTGCATGAATCACTATTGCTGCTATATAAAATAAGTTGAAATTGAAAAAAACGTTTGGTGTTCACGTGTATTTGGTTGATTTACAACAGCACGGGACCCCCCCAAAAATTACAGTTTTTCTGAATCACTTAAAAAAAAAATTGGGAACAATGTTGCCTTTTGCAAAATAGTAAATGCTTTTTAAAAAATGAATTGCCTTCTCAAATCATAAATACATTCATCAAAAGAGCAAAAAAGATTAACACAACCATACTTATCTCGAGTCAAAGCAGCGGAGGGGCAGGAGGGGCAGGTTTCGGGTCGAGAGCCAGACCCGGTCCGGGGTCTCACTGCGGTGGCGATCTGCATTCCTCTTTTGGCACGTCACGGCCTGCTGAAGGTGGACACGGACTGCTTCCCATGTCTCCTCCGCGCACCTGAACCAGTCGTCCACCGCAGGAACCTCGTTCTGACCCTGATGCCAAGGCGCCAAAGCCGGCTGGTACCCCAGTACGCACTGGAAGGGAGAGAGGTTAGTGGAGGAGTGGCGGAGCGAGTTCTGTGCCATCTCGTCCCAGGGAACGAACGCCGCCCACTCCCCCGGCCGGTCCTGGCAATAGGACCGCAGAAACCTACCCACATCCTGGTTCACTCTCTCCACCTGCCCATTACTCTCGGGGTGAAACCCTGAAGTAAGACTGAGCGAGACCCCCAGACGTTCCATGAACGCCTTCCAGACCCTAGACGTGAACTGGGGACCCCGATCAGACACTATATCCTCAGGCACCCCGTAGTGCCGGAAGACGTGTGTAAACAAGGCCTCCGCAGTCTATAGGGCCGTAGGGAGACCGGGCAGAGGGAGGAGACGACAGGACTCCACAACAACCAGGATCGCGGTGTTACCCTGTGAGAGTGGAAGATCAGTCAGAAAATCCACAGACAGGTGCGACCAAGGCTGCTGTGGAACGGATAAGGGGTGTAACTTACCTCTGGGTAGGTGCCTCGGAGCCTTACACTGGGTGCACACCGAGCAGGACGAAACATAAACCCTCACGTCCTTAGCCGATGTAGACCACCAGTACCTCCCGCTCAAACAGCGCACTGTCTGACCGATCCCAGGATGACCAGAGGAGGGAGACGTGTGGGCCCAATAGATCAACCGGTCACAAACAGCAGACGGGACGTACAGACGCCCAGCGGGACACTGCACGTAACGCCTGCTCAATGTCCGTGTCCAGCTCCCACACTACCGGCGCCACTAGGCAGGAGGCGGGGAGTATGGGAGTGGGATCCATGGGCCGCTCCTCTGTGTCATACAGCCGGGACAATGCGTCTGCTGTAACATTCTAGGAGCATGGACTGTAGGAAAGGGTAAACACAAAATGGGTGAAAAACATGGCCCACCTTGCCTGGCAAGGGTTCAGTCTCCTCGCTGCCCGGATGTACCCCAGATTGCGGTGGTCAGTCCAGATGAGAAAAGGGTGTCTAGCCCCCTCAAGCCAATGTCTCCACGCCTTCAAGGCCTTGATGACAGCCAACAGCTCCCGGTCCCCCACATCATAGTTTCGCTCCGCCGGGCTGAGCTTCTTTGAGAAGAAGGCACAGGGGCGGAGCTTCGGTGGCGTACCCGAGCGCTGAGAGAGCACAGCTCCTCAGTCCACCTCCACTATGAACGCCAAAGAGGGATCCGGATGGGCCAGCACTGGAGTCGAGGTAAACAGAGCTCTCAGGTGACTAAAGGCCCTGTCCGCCTCAGCTGACCACTGCAAGCGCACCGGGCCCCCCTTCAGCAGTGAGGTAATGGGAGCCGCTACCTGACCAAAACCCTGGATATACCTCCGGTAGTAGTTGGCAAACCCTAAGAACCGCTGCACCTCCTTTACCGTGGTGGGAGTCGGCCAATTACGCACGGCTGAAATGCGGTCACTCTCCATCTCCACCCCTGAGGTGGAAATGCGATACCCTAGGAAGGAGACGGACTGTTGGAAGAACAGGCACTTCTCGGCCTTGACGTACAGCTAATGCTCCAACAGGCGACCAAGCACTCTGCGCACCAGGGACACATGCTCGGCGCGTGTAGCGGAGTATATCAAAATGTCATCAATATACACCACCACACCCTGCCCGTGCAGGTCCCTGAAAATCTCATCAACAAAGGCTTGGAAGACTGATGGAGCATTCATCAACCCGTACGGCATGACGAGGTACTCATAGTGCCCTGAGGTGGTCATCTCCCTCATAGTGCCCTGAGGTGGTCGTCTCCCTCCCGGATACGCACCAGGTTGTAAGCGCTCCTGAGATCTAGTTTGGTGAAGAAGCGAGCACCGTGCATTAACTCAATTGCTGTGGCTATGAGCGGTAGCGGGTAACTATACCTCACAGTGATCTGATTCAGACCCCGATAGTCAATACACGGGCGCACACCTCCCTCTTTCTTCACAAAAAAAGAAACTCGAGGAGGCAGTTGAAGTGGAGGACCGAATGTACCCCTGACGCAGGGATTCGGAGACATATGTTTCCATAGCCTCCGTCTCCGCCTGTGAGAGGGGATACACGTGACTCCTGGGAAGTGCAGCGTCCACCAGGAGATCTATCGCACAATCACCCCGTCGATGAGGTGGTAATTGAGTCGCCTTCTTTTTAGAGAAGGCGAGAACAAAATCGGCATAGTCGGGGGGAATGCGCACGGTGGTTTGGACTCTCCACCGTAGTAGCACCAACGGAAACCCCTAAACACCTATCTGAGCACTCTCGCGACCACCCCGTGAGAGCCCTCTGTGGCCAAGAAACAGTGGGGTTATGACAAGCTAACCAGGGTAGGCCCAGCACCACGGGAAACACAGGAGAGTCAAGACTAATTCTCTCCTTTAACCCCCCTGCGTCACCATGCCCAAAGGAGCAGTGACCTCCCTAATCAACCCTGACCCTAATGGTCGACTATCTAAGGCGTGAACGGGGAAAGGCACAGCCACGGGAACAATGGGAATCCCTAAACTATAGGCTAACGCTCTATCAATAAAATTCCCAGCCGCGCCTGAATCGACGAGCGCCTTATGCTGGGAATGCGGGGAAAACTCAGGGAAAGTGACATACAGTATCTCATAAAAGTGAGTACACCTCTCACATTTTTGTAAATATTTGAGTATATATTTTCATGTGACAACACTGAAGAAATTATACTTTGCTACAATGTAAAGTAGTGAGTGTACAGCTTGTATAACAGTGTAAATTTGCTGTCCCCTCAAAATAACACAACACACAGCCATTAATGTCTAAACCGCTGGCAACAAAAGTGAGTACACCCCTAAGTGAAAATGTCCAAATTGGGCCCAATTAGCCATTTTCCCTCCCCGGTGTCATGTGACTCGTTAGTGTTACAAGGTCTCAGGTGTGAATGGGGAGCAGGTGTGTTAAATTTGGTGTCATCACTCTCACACTCCCTCATACTGACTGGTCACTGGAAGTTCAACATGGCACCTCATGGCAAAGAACTCTCTGAGGATCTGAAAAAAAGAATTGTTGCTCAACATAAAGATAGCCTGGGCTATAAGAAGATTGCCAAGACCCTGAAACTGAGCTGCAGCACGGTGGCCAAGACCATACAGCGGTTTAACAGGACAGGTTCCACTCGGAACAGGCCTCGCCATGGTCGACCAAAGAAGTTGAGGGCACGTTCTCAACGTCATATCCAGAGGTTGTCTTTGGGAAATAGACGTATGAGTGCTGCCAGCATTGCTGCAGAGGTTGAAGGGGTGGGGGGTCAGCCTGTCAGTGCTCAGACCATACGCCGCACACTGCATCAAATTGGTCTGCATAGCTGTCGTCCCAGAAGGAAGCCTCTTCTAAAGATAATGCACAAGAAAGCCCGCAAACAGTTTGCTGAAGACAAGCAGACTAAGGACATGGATTACTGGAACCATGTCCTGTGGTCTGATGAGACCAAGATACACTTATTTGGTTCAGATGGTGTCAAGCGTGTGATGTTCTGGGGCTGCATGAGTGCTGCCGGCACTGGGGAGCTACAGTTCATTGAGGGAACCATGAATGCCAACATGTACTGTGACATACTGAAGCAGAGCATGATCCCCTCCCTTCGGAGACTGGGCCGCAGGGCAGTATTCCAACATGATAACGACCCCAAACACGTCAACGTGAGGGTGGTGTTTCTGCAGGCCAACTCCCGACGGACGTCCTTGTGCAGACTGCAGCGGTAATGGTCGATCAGGGCCCTGTCGCTCCATCCCGCGCCGGCAGCCAGGGTCCTAAACTCCAGGGCGAACTCCTGGGCGCTCCTTGTCTCCTGCCTCAGATGGAAGAGGCGCTCACCCGCCACTCTACCCTCGGGCAGGTGGTCGAAAACGGCGGGTGAACTCATCAAACTGGTCCAACGTCGCATCTACCTCTCTCCACATGGCGTTGGCCCGCTCCAGGGCTTTCCCAGTGAGGCACGAAACAAGGGCGGACACCCTCTCACGACCCGATGGAGCCGGGTGGACGGTGGTCAGGTATAGGTCCAGTTGAAGAAGGAACCCCTGGCAGTTCGCAGCCTTTCCGTTGTATTCCTGGGGCAGGGAGAGATGAATCCCACTGGGACTAGGAGGAAGAGGGGCGCTCAGAGGAGACCCCAGTTGTGCTGGTGGAGGCACTGGAAGAACTTCCTGTCTCTCCCAGCGGTCCATGGTCTGGACAACGCGGTCCATGGCGGTGCCAAGATGGTGGAGCATTGCTGCGTGCTCCCGGACGCGCTCCTCCACCCCTATACAGAGGGGTACCTGCTCCTTCTGACTCCATAGTCGGGTCGGTGATTCTGTAAGGAGTGCATACTGGCGGCAGAGAAGTCAGACGCAGGAGAGCAAAAACTATGTTTCCAAACGGCGCTGTTTAATAACAAAAAACCCACCGGAAAACAGAACAATCAAATAGTGGGTACATAACCCGACACACACCAGGACAGACTGGTGCACAAGCATTTACAACAAACAATCACCGACAAGGACATGAGGAGGAACAGAGGTTTAAATACACAACATGTAATTGATGGGATTGGAACCAGGTATGATACAAGACAAGACAAAACCAAAGGAAAATGAAAAGAGGATCAGCGATGGCTAGAAGGTCGGTGAACAAGGAGAGGGACCAACTTCGGCGGAAGTCGTGACAAAAGGTGCAGAATTATAGGCAATTTCTCTCCTTTTATTGATATTTCGCAAAACAATTTCATACATCAAATCAAACATTACTCCTGATAATATATATATATATATATTTTAATCAGCACATTGTGTGCAGGATTCTTTCACCGGTGTCATTACAATCCAATTTCATGTATTCAATACAAAGGCTGGTTTGCTCATTGTTTTGTAGACTTTCCATTGGTGCACAGAAACACTATCCACAATAGAAATAAGAAAAGGTGAATAAAATGGAGGAACACAAACGATATGAATGTATACACAGAAAAAAGGGTTATATTAAAACCATTAAAATCTGGAGAGTCCCCTGTTGATTATAGACCCATAAGTTTAATAAAGTGTGATAATAAAATAATAACAATCAGACTTGATACATATCACTCAAACAGGGTTAATTAAGGATAGACACGTACAAACAAATACAATAACATGTTTACGTTTAATCCAATACGCTAAAAAACAAGATATAGATTTATCAATAATGGTTGTTGATATCAAAACAGCTTTTGACCATCTTGAATGGAATGTTCTAATCAAAACTTCAGAAGCTTTCAACTTTCCAGCTGAAATAATAGATTTAATAACAATATAAAAAAATGTCCTAAAGCAAAAATATACACAAATAATGCATTATCTGATGAAATTGCTTTGGAAAGGGGCACAAGGGGGAATTTAGTTTTCAATTGGTTAGGTATATTAGGAGATAATCTGCAAATACCTTTAGTTTATGTTATGCTTACCATTAAATCTGTCTATGTGCCCTTGAGCAAGTCACTTCACCTTAATTGCTCCTGTAAGTCATTCTGGATAACAGCATCTGCTAAATGACAAACGTTTGTAAAAAAAAAACAACCACTTAATCCATCTGTCTGCATATTACAAGACATGGCATATGAGAGCGCAGTGAGATACCGGCTCGGTTAGACGATACTTTTCTCGTCAGTCATCTTGAAAAAACTTATACTTAACTAGAAATCAACCAATTCTCCACCGTTAACACAACGGAAAGGTCAAGATGCTTTATTATCTTAATGTTGAAAGTGTGTGGGCGACGGAGAGAAACAAAATGGTGCAGTTTGAGGCCATGTGGTGAGTGATGCGGGAGATGGGGGTGTGAGCAGGTGGGTCTGGGCAGTGGTGATTTTCTGAATGTTTTGTGTGTGTCTGTATGTTGACGTTTGAATGTGTATGTTTTGTATTGTTTAAATAATATTAATAATAGTACACAAAAAACAACAAAAAAAGAAGGGTTCTTTGGATGTCACCATTGGAGAACCCTTTTTGGTTCCAGGTAGAACTCTTTTCGGTTCGATGAAGAACCCTCTGTGTAAAGGGTTCTGCATGGAACTTAAAAGGGTTCTACCTGGAACCAAAAAGGGTTCTTCAAAGGGTTCTCCTATGGGGAAGACCAAAGAACCCTTTAAGGTTCTACTGTAGATAGCACATTTTCTTCTAAGAGTTTAGGCCTTAATCCACACCAAAGCAACGCTCTATAATTGAAGGTCACAATGTTGAAGATGATGACTTAGGAGTAACCAAAGGTTATTTAGAAGTAACCCCACTTCAATCTCTGCATGTCCAAAATATTGTAAAATGTCCTAACAATTAGGAGGTCCCCATTTCCTAGATCTTTACATACAGTATATTGTACATGGCATGACACTGATGGGGCAATTTAGAATTTTGAGCAGAAGTATTTACTGATTTCAGAGAAAGTGAACACAATTGCATCACATTTTTCTTCTGTATTCACTGATGACATGATGTATTTAAAGTTTTGCTAAATGTGTTCTAAGATATGCAAGTCAGGTACTAAGGCAAGAAAATGATCCGAAGTTCTGTAAATGTATTTGAGCATTTCATCATCGCTGTTCTGATATAGATAGGGCGACGTCAGCATGTGGGACATCTGGCGTAGTGGTACATTTGTGTTTGAGGGTACTACTGTACTTTGGCAATTTTGTTGCTGAATGTTGAATGTTGAATGTTGCTGAATGTGTTCAGTGCATGGAAAAAATGGTTTTGGTTAGTGGGACATTGTAGTGTGTTTGGTCAGATTTCCTAGATGGGGTGACCCGTTAAAACGCATTAAAAAAACACTGTACCAATGAAACCTTGCACTAGAATGATAAGGCTTTCATTCTGTCAATTGCAGTTCCACAATCTAGCTTTTGGTGTTAACATAACTAGTTATTGGTAGTGTTTTAAAATATAATAACCATTCTTGTAAACAGTTACTATATATTTTATGAAAAACAGATTCATAGTAATGTCCCACTTCCTCTGAATGGTGTTTGAATAGTGGAACTGGGACCTTTTCAGCAATAGAAAATGCACAAAATTATACTTGAATCAATTAAAATGTATTTTCCTTCATTAGATATTCTAAAATATATTGAAATATGTTGTTTTATTGTTCAAAACATCTCTGAATCAATTTTAGATGCTATATAGCAAATAAACAGTATAGGATACAGTGATGTCACTGGCTGGGTAGGAAGATTTACTCACAAATAAACCTTGATGAATATCAATTTAGCCAAGATACACAAGCGATATCCTCCGATGACACACTGCTCAACTCAGCTCTGCCATAGACCAATGCAGCATACACAGTTAGAACCAATATGTGGTCTCAAAGACCAACATATGGACAGATTTCACCTGAATAGTTTGTGTTGCAAACTCCATAGCATTTCACAATGGATTTACAATTCTTCCAATGCGGTGCGCATAAACACACACATACACACACACACAATAATATTATTACGTTAAATATTAATTCACACACATAAATAATAAATAAGGTATCAACAATCGAAATGACTGAAAAATGCTGTTCAAAACAGTCTATGGCAGACTGCTGTGACTGTTGCTGTATTGTAAAGACCTGCTGTGTGTAGCTGTATAATGGGAAATACTGTTTTGAACGATCATCCAACTCGGAATTCAAAGTTGGTAACCCAGGCAGACTTTCCAACCTGATTATCACTGACTTCATGATTAGATTATTTTGTTGTTGTTTGCAGTTGTCTTCAAAGCACCATATTATTAACCGCTAGCTAACACAAGCTAGCTAGCTAACCTTAGCCAGTCATAGACAGAGGCTAGTTCTCGAGCATGATACCATAATGATTGGTTTTGTTTCTGATTAAACCTATTGCTGGGACACCATACATGTTGTTTAACTGATCTGTTGTTTTCTGAATTGTATTGCTCGAGCTTTTACACCATTTGTTTGGGTGTACCTTTTAGTGTAGTCTAAAGACATCTATTTTTTAATCTTACTGAATTAAGCCTGAAGGTAATTTGTTCTGTCCAAGAATCGTTCAGTCTCCAAAGGGACAGATCGCAATTAACTGGGGGGGAGGGGTGGTCCAAATAGGGGACTGTTGTCAAACTTTTTTTTGTGATTTGGGGAGGGTTTCTCTGCTACCGCACGGCGAGCAGTACCAGAGCGCCAAGTCTAGGTCCAAGAGGCTTCTAAACAGCTTCTACCCCCAAGCCATAAGACTCCTGAACATCTAATCAAATGGCTACCAAAACTGTTTGCATTAAATTCACTCTCTTGCAGGTTTTACAATATCATTTCTTCCATCCTAGCCAAATGTCCTCAACTGCTTGCATGCACTTCCCCTATATCAAGCTGTTTTTGTACTGCCCTTATGCACTACACTTTTTATTATAAACTGGGTGGTTCGAGCACTGAATGCTGATTGGCTGACAGCCGTGGTATATCAGACCGTATACCACGGGTATGACAAAACATTTGTTTTTACTACTCTAATTATGTTGGTAACTAGTTTATAATAGCAATAAGGAACCTCTGGGGTTTGTGATATACAGTGGCAAGAAAAAGCATGTAAACCCTTTGGAATTACCTGGATTTCTGCAAAAATTGGTCATAAAATGTGATCTTATCTTCATCTAAGTCACAACAATAGACAAACAGTCTGCTTAAAATAATAACACAAAAAATATATACATTTTCATGTCTTTACTGAACACACTGTGTAAACATTCACACTGCAGGGTGCAAAAAGTATGTGAACCCTTGGATTTAATAACTGGTTGACCATCATTTGGCAGCAATAACCTCAACCCAACCTTTTCTATAGTTGCGGATCAGACCTGCACAATGGTCAGGAGGAATTTTGGACCGTTCCTCTTTACAAAACTGTTTCAGTTCAGCAATATTCTTGGGATGTCTGGTGTGAACCACTCTCTTGAGGTCATGCCACAGCATCTCAATCCGGTGGAGGTCAGGACTCTGACTGAGCCACTCCAGAAGGCATATTTTCTTCTGTAGAAGCCATTTTATTGTTGATTTACTTCTGTGTTTTGGGTCGCTGTCCTGTTGCATCACCCAACTTCTGTAGATCTTCAATTGGTGGACAGATAGCCTTACATTCTTCCACAAAATGTATTGATAAACTTGGTAGTTCATTATTCCGTCGAGGATAGCAACCTGTCCAGGCCCTGAGGCAGCAAAGCAGCCCCAAACTATGATACTCCCTCCACCATACTTTACAGGTGGGATGAGACATATTGTTGTGTGTTCCTTCCAAACAACTCAACTTTAGTTTCATCTGTCCACATATTTTGCCAGTAGCGCCGTGGAACATCCAGGTGCTCTTTTGCGAACTTCAGACGTGCAGCAATGTTTTTTTTGGACAACAGTGGCTTCTTCTGTGGTGTCCTCCCATGAACACCATTCTTGTTTAGTGTTTTACGTGTCGTTGACTCGTCAACAGAGATGTTAGCATGTTAGATTTCTGTAAGTCTTTAGCTGACACTCTAGGATTCTTCTCAAACTCATTGAGCATTCTGCGCTGTGCTCTTGCAGTCATCTTTGCAGGACGGCCACTCCTAGGTAGAATAGCAACAGTTCTGAACTTTCTCCATTTATAGACAATTTGTCTTACTGTGGACTGACGAACATCAAGGCTTTTAGAGATACTTTTGTGACCCTTTCCAGCTTTATGCAAGTCAACAATTGTTAATCTTAGGTCTTCTGAGATCTCTTTGGTTCAAGGCATGGTTCACATCAGGCAATGCATCTAGTGAATAGCAAACTCAAATGTTGTGAGTGTTTTTTTATAGTGCAAGGCAGCCCTAACCAACATCTCCAATCTCGTCTCATTGATTGGACTCCAGGTTAGCTGACTCCTGACTCCAATTAGCTTTTGGAGAAGTCATTAGCCTAGGGGTTCACATACACAGTGTAGGTTGGAAAAAGTATGTTTAAATTATGTGTTCAATATAGGCAAGAAAAATACAATAATTTGTGTGTTATTAGATTAACCACACTGCGTTTGCCTATTGTTGTGACTTAGATGAAGTTCAGATCAAATTTGATAACCAATTTATGCAGAAATCCAGGTCATTCCAAAGGGCTCACATCCTTTTTCTTGCCACTGTGTGGCCAATATACCACGGCTAAGGACTGTGTCCAGGTACTCCGCGTTGCGTCGTGCGTAAGAACAGCCCTTAGCCGTGCTATATTGGCCATATACCACACCTCCTCGGGCATTATTGCTTAACTATACCGCAGGTCAGTATACAGTGCATTCGGAAAGTATTCAGACCCCTTCACCTTTTCCAGGTTTTGTTAAGTTACAGCCTCATTCTAAAATTGATTAAATACACATTTTTCCTCATCAATCTACACACGGTACCCCATAATGACAAAGCGAAAACAGGTTTTATATTTTTTTGCTAATTTATTTACATAAGTATTCAGACCCTTTGCATTGAAGGTCCCCAAGAACACAGTGGCCTGTTTGGAACCACTAAGACTCTTCCTAGAGCTGGCCGCCTGGCCAAACTGAGCAATTGGGGGAGAAGGGCCAAGAACCCGATGGCCACTTTGACAGAGCTCCAGTGTCCTCTGTGGAGATGGGAGAACCTTCCAGAAAGACAACCATCTCTGCAGCACTCCACCAATCAGGCCTTTATGGTAGAGTGGCCAGATGGAAGCCACTCCTCAGTAAAAGGCACATGACAGCCCACTTGCAGTTTGCTAAAAGGCACCTAAAGGACTCTCAGACCATGAGAAACAAGATTATCTGGTCTGATGAAAACAAGATTGAACTCTTTGGCCTGAATGCCAAGCGTCACGTCTGGAGGAATCCTGGCACCATCCCTACGGTGAAGCATGTGGTGGCGGCATCATGCTGTGGGGATGTTTTTCAGCTGCAGGGACTGGGAGACCAGTCAGGATCGAGGGAAAGATGAACGGAGCAAAGTACAGAGAGCTCCTTGATGAAAACCTGCTCCAGAGCGCTCAGGACCTCAGACTGTGGTGAAATTTCCCCTTCCAACAGGACAACAACCTTAAGCACACGGCCAAGACAACGCAGGAGTGGCTTCGGGGGAAGTCTCTGAATGTCCTTGAGTGGCCTAGCCAGAGTTCGGACTTGAATCCGATCGAACATCTCTGGAGAGACCTGAAAGTAGCAGAGTTTGAGAGAATCTGCAGAGAAGAATGGGAGAAACACCCCAAATACAGGTGTGCCAAGCTTGAAGTGTCATACCCAAGAAGACTCGAGGCTGTAATCGCTGCCAGAGGTGCTTCAACAAAGTACAGAGTAAAGGGTTTGAATACTTATGGAAATGTGATTAAAAAAGTTATTATAATAATAATTGGTTACAAAGTTCTGCATGTGATACACATCGAAACACAGCGAGTATGTCACGTCCTGACCCTAGTAAGATGTCATTTTCTATTGTAGAGTAGGTCAGGGCGTGACAGGGGGTGTTTTGGGTTTTTCTATGTTTTCTATTTCTATGTTTAAGTTCTAGTTTTTCTATTTCTATGTTGGGGTTGTTTGGGTAGATCTCCAATTGGAGGCTGCTGATCCTCGTTGCCTCTGATTGGAGATCATATTTAAGTAGGGGTTTTTCTTCCTGGATTTTTGTGGGTAGTTGTTTTCTGTTTAGTGTATGTCACCTGACGGAACTGTTGTCGGTCGTTTTGTTGTTTTGTTTAAGTGTCTTCATTAAAAGTAAATATGAGCACTCTATACGCTGTGTCTTGGTCCCCTTTATACGACCCGCGTTACAGAACTACCCACCATGACTGGATCAAGCGGCATGCCCGGGCAGAAATAGACACCTGGTCACATACGGAGTGGATGGAGAGGAGGAATTGGACCCGGGGCCAGGTAATCAAGAGATACCGGAGCCTACCTGGGAAGAACGAGATGCAACCTAAAAACATTTTTTTTGGGGGGGGCACACGGGTAGTTTGGCTGCGCCAGGGGTGAGGCCTGAGTCAACTACCCGTGCTTTTTGTGGTAAGCATGTGCCTGCCTCTCGCACTCTCTCTCCAGTGCGCCTCCATATCACAGTACGTCCTGTGCCTGCCTCTCGCGCTCTCCCTCCAGCGCGCCTCCATCATCCAGTACGTCCTGTGCCTGCTCCTCACACTCTCCCTCAGCGCGCATCCATAACCCAGTAAGGCCGGTGCCTGCTTTGAGCACTTGGTTCTCAGTGCGTCTCCCCAGTCCGGTAAGACCGGTTCCTGCTCCACGTACAAAGCCTCCAGTGATAATCGATGGTCCGACGCCTGTAGAGATGATCCATGGCACTATGCCTCTAGTGATGATCCATGGCCCGGAGCCTGTAGGGATATTCCATGGCCCGGAACCTGAAGAAATAATCCTTGGCAAAAAGCCTGGAGGGATTATAAATGGTCCGTAGCCTGTAGGGATAAACCATGGCACGAAGCCTGTAGGAATAATCCATGGCTCGGCACCTGTAGAGACAATCCATGGTAAGAAGCCTCCAGTGATGATCCTTGGCGTGGAACCTGTAGAGATGATCCATGGCATGGAGCCAGCAGCAACGGTCACTAGTCCGGAACCTATTATGACGCCTTCCAGTCCGGAGCCTCCGGCGACACTCCTCCAGAGCCTCCAGTGACGCTCCCCAGTCCGGAGTCTCCAGCGGCGCTCCCCAGTCCGGAGTCTTCAACGGCGGTCTGCAGCCCAGAATCTTCAACGGCGGTCTGCAACACAGAGTCTTCAACGGCGGTCTGCAGCCCAGAGTCTTCAACGGCGGTCTGCAGCCCAGAGTCTTCAGCGGCGGTCTGCAGCCCAGAGTCTTCAGCGGCGGCCTGCAGCCCAGAGTCTTCAGCGGCGGCCTGCAGCCCAGAGTCTTCAGCGGCGGCCTGCAGCCCAGAGTCTTCAGCGGCGGCCTGCAGCCCAGAGTCTTCAGCGGCGGCCTGCAGCCCAGAGTCTTCAGCGGCGGCCTGCAGCCCAGAGTCTTCAGCGGCGGCCTGCAGCCCAGAGTCTTCAGCGGCGGCCTGCAGCCCAGAACCTCCAGCGGTAGCCTGCAGCCCAGAACATCCAGCAATGATCTACAGTCCGGTTCCTTCGACGACGATCCACTGTCAGGTGGTAATAAAGCAGAAGGATCAGTGGGTGGAACTGGAGCCGCCTCCTATGCTGGAGGTTAAGGTTATGTGGACTGCATTTGAGCTGCCATAGACTTTTGTCACCCTCCCTACCCTCCCTTTGTGTTTTGTGGATGTTTTGTTGGGTTTTGATTTGTTGCATTCGGAGTCTGCACCTTTGGGGGGGTACTGTCAAGTCCTGACCCTAGTAAGATGTCATTTTCTATTGTAGAGTAGGTCAGGGCGTGACAGGGGGTGTTTTGGGTTTTTCTATGTTTTCTATGTTTAAGTTCTAGTTTTTCTATTTCTATGTTGGGGTTGTTTGGGTTGATCTCCAATTGGAGGCAGCTGATCCTCGTTGCCTCTGATTGGAGATCATATTTAAGTAGGGGTTTTTCTTCCTGGGTTTTTGTGGGTAGTTGTTTTTTGTTTAGTGTATGTCACCTGACGGAACTGTTGTCGGTCGTTTTGTTGTTTTGTTTAAGTGTCTTCATTAAAAGTAAATATGAGCACTCTACACGCTGCCCCTTGGTCCCCTTTAAACGACCCGCGTTACAGAGTAGTATTTTTGTAATTTGCTATAGGCTGTTTTCAAGGACATGTAAATGTGGCTCATTTGGCCAATATCCCTCGTTTATTGATGTAGCTGGCTGCAGCAAGAAGGATCTGAATGCAAATGGATGTCCAGTAAATTGAAATCTTCCCGGTCACGTTGTCCAGCGGCAATTTTTCCTAAAGGAAACCCAGAAATGTGCATATTGTTTTTATGCAGGTTTGAATATTCGCATGAAAATCTGTCGCCAATTGGATGGAAACCTATAGACAACCTAAAGACTCTGGCAAGTGCGCTAGTCCACTGTCACATTGATTATGTCTGCACATCATGGTTCAGAAGCAGCCCCAAACATCTAAAGAATAAGCTAAGCTACAGACTAGGGTTGAATATTTTCCAGGTGTTTTACAAATGTTCCATCCTGAGAAAAACCCAGGCCCCCCCCCCCCCCCCCCACACACACCAAACCGGAAGTGCCATTCTAAAGCATATAAAGCATATTAATAATGTCTGGGTTTGATTAGAGCCTTGATTGGTTTAAAAATTCAAGTCTGATGCTACCTGAGCCTGTTATTAAGGTAGCATACATTAAATACATTTTATGAGCCCTACATTAAATACCTTTTATGAGCCTTACATTAAAGACATTTTATGACCACAAGCCCGAAAAGGCCCAAACGATTTTGTCCTTATCCAGTACAGCCAACGAAAAAAATAAGTTGACCCCCGAAAGCCAGATGGAGATGTGTAAATTAGACGCGCTTTCAGTCCTTATATTACTGTAGCATATGCCTCAGCAAATGTAGGGACCACAATGGAAATAAGTCCGACTTTATTGTGCCATTTAAACAATTTAAACTCAAATTTTTTTGTTGCTTTAAGTAAATCAATAAAACAATCAATCAACCCAAATTGTGCAGAGGCAATTTGATGAATGGAAAGCGACATCTGTTACAAAACACCCAAAAAGTTTAATGCCATTCAGAGATTGTCAAGCCAAACCTTCGATACTGATTTAAGCCAACAAGGTAGGGAGGGATGTGTTTTTTGTTGTTGTCAAGATAGACTATGTCAATTTATTATGGTGTTGAAAATTCAAACCATGTCGGTATGTTTTGTTTATTGGTTGTGTGGTACGTTGGCACAGAAACCTGTTGGTGGAAAATTCTTAGCATATATTTTATAGAATTATTAATATGGCATCAAAATGTTGAAAATCAAATTTCCCCCTTGTCTGCAACCGGCTCTGATCGTGAAGTAATGAAGCAGGCGGGGAGAGTGAGCTGTGGTAGTCCACGAACCCTGAGCCTTCTGACCAGTAGCCCTGCGTGGCATCGACTGTGCCACAAAAGCAAAGTAGATATCCGTGTTTAAAAACATAGGGTTGCTACAGTTATTGCTACTTGTGGTCATAAAACATTATTTTGAGTTAATTCTATGAGTGGGGGAGGGTGTTCAATTTATTTTACATTACAATGGGAAAATATTTTTTAGGATGGGTAGGGGGGTGCATTTTTGTTATGACACCTTGAGTTGGACCAGCACTGTTTACATAGCAGGAGGCAAACTGTCTGCCTAGGGAGACTAACTAACAACAGGTGTTTCACAGAACTGTTGAGGGCAGTTTCAAAATGTGAAGTAGAACCAAGGCCAATGAGTTTGTTATTGAAGTGAAAGACCATGCTTGGGTGAATTAGCTGGCTATTCCCTAGTTTCCCACAAGCAGTATATGTGTTTAATTAGATAACTCCCTGAGGTGTTATGCATCTCGGAGATGAGCTTAAGGGGGACCACAGTGACATAAAGAAAGCAAATGCTGTCTGTAAACAACATTTTTTTATTTTATATTAAATCGGCTGTCTTTTACAGTAAAATGGCAGATGGCCGGCTCGCCCAAGCACAATGCAGGAGGGGAATAAGCAGCTCTGCCCCCCCATCTGTTTAATATTCCACACGCTTTTTGTCACTCACTCCATAGTCCAGCTCTGGGAAGTGTCATTTATCTGATAATGATTATGGGCAATCCCATTTTGGCTTTGCATATTAGATGTACTTACTGGATAACTCTCAGACAAACTTATTCAATGTGAATTGTATATTGTATAATCGTGTATTTGATAGGAATACATATTGATGAGCAGAGAAGCATAGGAGGTAGTGTATGGATAGATAGCCACACAAACTAAAAGGAGCTATACGGAAAGCAGTGCAGTGGACACTACACAATCTGCAACAGATAATAGCAGGTCAGAGGTGGACAAAGCTGCTGAATGTTAATGTATTCTGGACAGATGCTGGGTGGGAGCTTTGACTCTGCGGTCCCCTGGGGGGGTGGGGGGGGGGGGGTCGTCTAAGAGCAGTTTCTGAGTACATGACTCAGACGGTTCCAACTGCCAAGAGACTCCACATATCAACAGCTACCAGTGAATGGATATCTGGCAGAACATACTACTACCGAAGTTCATTGTCCAGTTCTCTAATGCCCAGTGTACACCACACAGGCCTATGTTTCAAGCCGGAGAGTCACTTCGTCTTTGAGGAAACTGTCAGTGTACCAGTGCAATACCCATCATACCAATTATGGATGCAATTTCCTCTTTCGGATAGACCTAATTTTTTACGGCATAACACTCTCAGGTTTGTTTTGTTATTGTGATCATTTTCCTTTGTTTTGTTGTTTTGTTTGTTTTCGAGAGCAATAGCAGAGAGAACTCTATTGAATCACTTGCCTTTTCACTTCATGGGTTTCAATTATAGGGAGTCACTGGGGTCGATTGCAACTGCAGTTCCTTATTATCCACTGAGTTGAAACAGAGATAGTCTAGATAAGCATTACTCTGCCCTGTCCGCTCTGATTATGAACTCACTTCAGCTCAAAAATTGCAAATGGAAAATTGCATTGGGTTAAATTACCCATTTTGTCTGCAAATAGTACAGCAACAGCAAGTAATCAGTTTGAAACAAAATGGGAACATTACAGATGATGTAATTATCAAGCTGTTGCTTTCCCCTCATTTCCAATGGCTGTAGATCAGATGGTGTGACAGGCAGCTTTTTGGCTACTCTGGGACATTTTCGGGATTTTTGTTAATCAGGATGTTTTATATGCCTAATGCAACTTTAATGTCTGTGCAAATGAATGCATGTTATGGCAAAACACAATTAATGAGGGGAAAAATCCTTATCACTCATGATCCAGAGGTCAAATTGGACTTGCTTCTGATGTTAGATGAACATGGATGAATATTAAACATGCTCCAGACTATGTGTATGATATACTATGTACTATATAATACATGCATGATTCATTTATGACATTAATAATACAGACATGCAAGGAATAACATTGGGAAGCTTATGTGATGGCATATGTCAGAGACATTATGTATGTGAAAGAAAAAGCATTGAAGATATTTTGGAGCCTGCTAGATAGACGGCGAGTTAAGATAGCGTTTTCAATCTTTCTTTGAATTATTTTAACGTTCTTTATACTGTTTCATTTCATCCTTTTTATCAAGATAGTTTTTGTACCTTTTACCAATATCAATTGGAACCCGTCTAAGCACACTTTGCAAGTGTTTTTTGTTTTGGGGGGGGGGGGTCATTCAGCAGACACTCCTATCCAGAGCGACTTACAGTCGCTTACATGCAACTTAGGTAGATAAACAACAACATATCACAGTCATAACGAGAAAAATATATTTCTGTAACCGGTACTGAGAATGTTATTGTAGTTGAAGTGGTCTGTTGATTTATCCTGTATGTTAGACTACCTTGATTATCATCGCTGCCAGTTGAATTTTTATTTTTTAAAAGCTTACGTACTGTAGTACATGTGACAGATGGGAGAAATAATAAATATTCTATGTTGCAATCTTCAGCAGCTCCTCTTTCCTGTATTCAATTGATTTGAGAATATTATTGTGATATGAAGCTTACACTGCGTGCACAATTGTTAGGCAAATTGTATTACTCGGGATTCATTTTATTTTTGAACAATCACAATGCTCTCAGTCAATCCAAAATGTTATTGAACCTCAAACCTGAATGTTTAACAAAGGAAAAGTAAGTTTTGTCTTTCTCAGGGAAATATATGTGTGCACAATTATTAGGCAACTAAATTACAAAAATAATTCCTCTCAATCTTCTCAATTTTTAGAGTAAGTGTAACAGATAAGTAACACAAAATTACAATTCTATAACATTTTTGGCCTTTCAAAAATATTCAGTGACCAATATAGCCACCCTTATTTTCAAGAACTGCCATGAGCCTTCCATCCATGGAGTCTGTCAGTTTCTTGATCTGTTCACGATCAACTTTCGCTGAGGCAGCAACCACAGCCTCCCAAATGCTGTTCAAAGAGGTGTATTGTCTTCCCTCACTGTAAATCTCACGTTTGAGAAGGGCCCACAAGTTCTCAATAGGATTTAAGTCAGGTGAGGAAGGGGGCCAGGTCATTATTCAGGCATCTTTGAGGCCCTTGCTGGCTAGCCAAGCAGTGGAGTACTTGGATGCATGTGATGGAGCATTGTCCTGCATAAAGATCAAGGCCTTCTAGAATGCTGAGGACTTCTTCCTGTACCACTGTTTGATGAAATAATCTTCCAGAAACTGGCAGTAGGTTTGGGAGTTGAGTTTCAGTCCATCTTCAACCCGAAAAGGTCCAACTACCTCATCCTCAATGATAGCAGCCCATATCAGTACCCCTCCTTCACCTGACTCAAAGTGGTGCCCTGTGTCCATTACTGATCCAGCCACGGGCCCATCCATTTGGTCCATCAAGATTCACTTTCATTTCATCTGTCCATAAAACCTTTGAAAAATCTGTCTTCAGGTATTTCTTTGCCCAATCTTGACGCTTCAACTTGTGAATCTTATTCAGTGGTGGTCTTGTTTCAGTCTTCTTGACCTTGGCCATGTCTCTGAGCACTTGACACCTTGTACTTCTGAACACTCCAGGTAGGTTGCAGTTCTGGAATACGGTGGCACTGGAGGATAATGGGTTCCTGGTAGTTTGATGTTTAATTCTTCTCAAGTCTTTTGCAGTTAATTTGCGCCTTTTCTTCCCCATGCGTTTTTTGCGCCCCAGTTGACTAATCGCAACAAAACGTTTGATTGTCCGGTGGTCACGCCTCAATAGTTTAGCTATTTAAAGAGTGTCGCATCCGTCTGAAAGGCATTTTACATTTTTGGCTTTTCAGTGTCAGTTAAATCTCTTTTTTGGCCCATTTTACCTGAGGTAATGAAGCTGCCTAATAATTATGCACACCTTGATATATGGTGTTATTTACTTTCGCCACACCCTCCCTCATTACACAAATACATATCACCTGAAAATGATTAAATCCAATAAGCATTCAAGTTTATATGGTTTGGAGTTTGAAAATGTGAATAGAAATAATGATAAGATCAGAATACTCACTTGTCTAATAATTGTGCATGCAGTGTACTTCACTGAGAATGTGTGCACAGTTGAAATTTGGCCATAAAATCAATGACAAAAAATATGTTTTTTCAACTTTCATTCACTGATTTCAACGTCCGAAAAAAAGCGGATTTTCAACGTCAGGTAAATGAAACAGTCCTACAGGGCACATACGTCAATGAAATGTCTATTTCACGTCCGTTCAACGTATTTTAATTAAGATGACATGGAAACAACTTTGAGTCAACCAGTGTGTGTCCAGTGAAGTATCATTGAAAGTGGAATAGAATGATTCGCTAGGATTGTAATGAAGGAGTGAAGCCTCAAGCCTCGTTTTTTTTAAATATACTGCTCAAAAAAATAAAGGGAACACTTAAACAACACATCCTAGATCTGAATGAAAGAAACAATCTTATTAAATACTTTTTTCTTTACATAGTTGAATGTGCTTACAACAAAATCACACAAAAATAATCAATGGAAATCCAATTTATCAACCCATGGAGGTCTGGATTTGGAGTCACAATCAAAATTAAAGTGGAAAACCACACTACAGGCTGATCCAACTTTGATGTAATGTCCTTAAAACAAATCAAAATGAGGCTCAGTAGTGTGTGTGGCCTCCACGTGCCTGTATGACCTCCCTACAACGCCGGGGCATGCTCCTGATGAGGTGGCGGATGGTCTCCTGAGGGATTTCCTCCCAGACCTGGACTAAAGCATCCGCCAACTCCTGGACAGTCTGTGGTGCAACGTGGTGTTGGTGGATGGAGCGAGACATGATGTCCCAGATGTGCTCAAATGGATTCAGGTCTGGGGAACGGGCGGGCCAGTCCATAGCATCAATGCCTTCCTCTTGCAGGAACTACTGACACACTCCAGCCACATGAGGTCTAGCATTGTTTTGCATTAGGAGGAACCCAGGGCCAACCGCACCAGCATATGGTCTCACAAGGGGTCTGAGGATCTCATCTCGGTACCTAATGGCAGTCAGACTACCTCTGGCGAGCACATGGAGGGCTGTGCGGCCCCCCAAAGAAATACCACCCCACACCATGACTGACCCACCGCCAAACCGGTCATGCTGGAGGATGTTGCAGGCAGCAGAACGTTCTCCACGGCGTCTCCAGACTCTGTCACGTCTGTCACATGTGCTCAGTGTGAACCTGCTTTCATCTGTGAAGAGCACAGGGCGCCAGTGGCGAATTTGCCAATCTTGGTGTTCTCTGGCAAATGCCAAACGTCCTGCACGGTGTTGGTCTGTAAGCACAACCCCCACCTGTGTACGTCGGGCCCTCATACCACCCTCACATTTGTGGCCTGCTGGAGGTCATTTTGCAGGGCTCTGGCAGTGCTCCTCCTGCTCCTCCTTGCACAAAGGCGGAGGTAGCGGTCCTGCTGCTGGGTTGTTGCCCTCCTACGGCCTCCTCCACGTCTCCTGATGTATTGGCCTGTCTCTTTGTAGCGCCTCCATGCTCTGGACACTACGCTGACAGACACAGCAAACCTTCTTGCCACAGCTCGCATTGATGTGCCATCCTGGATGAGCTGCACTACCTGAGCCACTTGTGTGGGTTGTAGACTCCGTCTCATGCTACCACTAGAGTGAAAGCACCGCCAGCATTCAAAAGTGACCAAAACATCAGCCAGGAAGCATAGGAACTGAGAAGTGGTCTGTGGTCCCCACCTGCAGAACCACTCCTTTATTGGGGGTGTCTTGCTAATTGCCTATAATTCTCACCTGTTGTCTATTCCATTTGCACAACAGCATGTGAAATTTATTGTCAATCAGTGTTGCTTCCTAAGTGGACAGTTTGATTTCACAGAAGTGTGATTGACTTGGAGTTACATTGTGTTGTTTAAGTGTTCCCTTTATTTTTTTGAGCAGTGTATATTTTTTTGGAGGGGGATATTGTTTATTTTTTTATTATTATGATTTTTTTATTCAAAATACAGATCAACAATTTACATTCTTAGCCTCAAGCCTCATTCAAATGACGCATAAGCACTGCATTACATTGCGCCTGATGTCATGCATTTCGATGGGAACATCCACAACGGATTGGAAATGCAACGCCCCCCTTTCGGTTGAAGGGACACCGCAACCTTTTACATGTTTCAAAATGTGCGTTGTCCTCATTCCAGCCAGAGTCCGTCGAAGAACAGGAAGTTACCAAACCACAGAAGAAAATTTAATTATGGGTTTTCGGTGATGGTTTTATGGGATAACTAACAACTTGTAAACAATTACCCATTCACCTTATTTAAGAAACAAGAAACAAAACAAGGGGTCGTTTGACCGCAGACCCATTACGGACGCAGGCAATAAGGCAGTGATCGCTGAGATCCTGGTTGAAGACAGCAGAGGTGTATTTAGAGGACAGGTTGGTCAGGATGATATCTGAGGGTGCCCGAGTTTACGGATTTGGGGTTGTACCTGGTAGGTTCCATGATAATTTGGGTAAGATTGAGGGCATCTTGCTTAGATTGTATGATGGCCAGGGTGTTAACCAGGTTAACCTACAAACTCTGAAGATAAATGGGGGGCAATTAATTCACATATGATGTCCAGGGCGCAGCTGGGCGCTGAGGGTGGTCGGTAACAAGCGGCAACAGTGAGAGACTTATTTCTGGAAGATGGATTTTTAAAAGTAAAAGCTCGAACTGTTTGGACACAGACCTGAATAGCATGACAGAACTCTGCAGGCTGTCTCTGCAGTAGATTGCAATTCCACCCCCTTTGGCAGTTCTGTCTTGGCGGAAAATGTATACACATACATAGAGGCATTTTTCAGCTATGATTTTACCACTCAGAATCCAGAATGGATATGACAATGGGGCCAGCACAGGACGTAATACACCCTTACAACAATCTACTTTTTGATCTTCTTGACTTCTTATCTGGTAAACTGCTACCATGTGTCAAGAAAAGAGCCCCAATTAGGGGTTAATGTACTCCAGTAAAAAAGGGCTGGTTTAGATTAAAAACTATTGCCCTGTGTCCCCGTTCATAGGGACATGAGAGACGAGTCAGTGGTAGAATTGAGTTGGCACTTTATTGGCCCAAACACCCACAGACCCACAAGGTTGAGGTTACTCATGGACAGTAATTAGAAATTGTGTCTTCTAACTGTCCCAAGAATAGGATCCAAAGTGTTAGGAAATATTTGTTCCCATAAATACAAAGGAGGACGTCTCTCCTCATACACTTTAGGCACTTTAATCAGATTGCCAGACTGTGCACCACAGAGCCAATCAGGAGAGAATACATACAGGTCAACAGTGCCAATTGAAAGTCAAGGGGTGTGTCTGTGCCTTTTGGATTACTCTCTCTTTACAGAGAACCCTTGTGGTTCAAGTCAAGAGCTACCCTTCCCCTTTCAGTCTGCTCTGCGCATGTCTGAAAGTGACAGAGCCAGCAGCCAAGAGAGTTTTTCACAGTATGTCATACAAAATTATTACACTTGTGAATGTATGTAAAATGCTAATATGTATTAGATCCACTACAATGGAATAGCTAAGACCTGAATTTGAATGCAGCGTGTTCCGATTCCTCCTTCTCTTTCTGTCCAGTAGGGTCAACCAAAAACACTTGGCCTGATGGTTCATGCAGATAGTGGGGAAGCAATATAGAAATGTATTGATCCCTTAAATTATTTTACTATTAAATGACCCATATCACAACCCTCATACCTCTTCACAAAGATGTACCTAAAGGATTTTACTTACAAAAGACGTAGGAATTTATTTTTCCAGTTAGAAATAGTAGACCATGCATCAAATAATTATTTTCATCAGAAAAACGAACCCTCAAATGCACTATTGCATTTTATAAGTTGTCTGAAGGTGGCTTGTTGTGAATGCACTCAAATATCAAGTCATTATCAGGTTATGTGAACTGCGTTCTAATACTCAACGTAGAAGGATTTGTCTTAACGTACAGTATATAAAAGTGATGCTATGAAAAGGATTCTTTCACGTTATCAAGCTCACTCTGACTGACAAATCACTGCCTATTACTGTGATTAAAAAGAGCATATGAAACATTGTTTTTCATGAGGCCTACCTGTGCACCTTCCTTTAAGCACCTGTGTTCGAACACCTCTCCTGTCCTTGATCCATACCACATACAGCCATTTGCGGATCTTTTCAGTGTCCATGTGAAAGATAGTTATTGCGAGGCTGGAACATTTGTTAACTTCAAAAAAATGTTTTTAACACCCATGTAAAATGAAGGCCTGCAAAGCTTACAGATTTAAGTCTAATAGAATGAGATGAACGTAGACAAACTCAGAGTGTGCAATATGAAGGTATAGTCAGTGGACATTAGGAACCTTGTTTGAGGTCAGTAGGTCACATGACCAAGGAGCTATTGAAATTCATTTTTTTTTTATTCATGTAAAATCATGTGAGATGAAAATGGACAAACTAAATAGTGTGCAATATAGAAGGGTAGTCAGTGGACATACGGAACCTTGTTTGAAGTCATTAGGTCACATGACCAAGGAGCTATTGAAATTGTAAATTTGGAAAAATTCATGTAAAAACGTGTGAGATGAAAATGGACAAACTAAAGGGTGTGCAATATGTAGGCCCACTCAGTGGACATTCTGAACCTTGTTTGAAGTCACTAGGTCACATGACCAAGGAGCTATTGAAATTTTACATTTTGAAAAATGCATGTAAAATCTTGTGAGATGAAAATTGACAAACTAAAGGGTATGCAATATAGAAGGGTAGTCAGTGGACATTCTTAACCTTGTTTGAAGTCACTAGGTCACATGATCAAGGAGCCATTGAAATTTGAATGTAAAAAAAGTTTGTACTTTAATATTCCATTGAGGTATGTGTGTAAAGCTATTTTGTAGGCAAACTGAATGCGCACAACAGTAAACCGATAATCTCATAGATAACCTCACCTGAATACCATATTCATAATGTATCAAATATTACTAACTAATTCAACTAGGAATAAAAAATGCTGCTCACATTTCCACGTTTATTAGCTTAGGAAAGTGAATTAATGTCCAAATCGTGAAAATAAGACCTGTGCAGTGTTGTGCGCAATTTTTCCAACGTCCTGACACTTATTTGGAGTCTGTGGCTCAAGTGGTTTGAAAGCTATTGAGGTTTGAAAGCACGAATATCCGTTGAATATCCAACTTGAAACTGTCTTTACCTCGGTGGTGCTTATTCACTGTCTTGAGGATGACAACCTGGTGTTCCTCAAAGCAGATGTCCAGCCCAGTCAGAAAAAACACACCCTCATTCTGGCTGGATTCTTGTATCATCTGCCGGCACGGTGGAGACTGCAGGGTGTTCTTGTGTTGCAGGGCTGGGGAAGTCTTGCAGTCATGCAGCTGTAATACTATGGAAGGTAGCTAGCTCGCTGGCTTTTTATTTATCATAACCTTTTCTATGACTGATACGTTTGACGTTAGCTAGTTACTTAGCTAGGTTGTGGATGTGTCACTGCAACCTTAAAGTTCCTAAATGATGTCACCATTGCTCTTGATTCTAAGCAATGTTGTGCTGTTATTTTTATTGACTTGGCCAAGGCTTTTGATACGGTAGACCATTCCATTCTTGTGGGCCAAAGCTTTTGATATGGTAGAACATTCCATTCCATTCTTTGGCCTGGTTTGCTAACTACCTCTCTCAAAGAGTGCAGTGTTTAAAGTCAGAACATCTGCTGTCTCAGCCACTGCCTGTCACCAAGGGAGTAACCCAAGGCTTTATCCAAGGTCCCACACTCTTCTCAATTTACATCAACAACATAGCTCAAGCAGTAGGAAGCTCTCTCATCCATTTATATGCAGATGATAGTCTTATACTCAGCTAGCCCTTCCCCAGATTTTGTGTTAAATGCTCTACAACAAAGCGTTCTTAGTGTCCAACAAGCTTTCTCTGCCCATAACCTTGTTCTTAACACCTCCAAAACAAAGGTCAGGTGGTTTGGTAAGAAGAATGCCCCTCTCCCCACCGGTGTGATTATTACCCCTGAGGGTTTAGAGCTTGTCACCTCATACAAGTACTTGGGAGTATGGCTAGATTGTACACTGTCCTTCTCTCAGCACATATCAAAGCTGCAGGCTAAGGTTAAATCTAGACTTGGTTTCCTCTATCGTAATTGTTCCTCTTTCACCTCAGCTGCCAAACTAACCCTGATTCAGATGACCATCCTAGCCATGCTAGACTACAGAGGCATAATTTAATGATCGACAGGTAAGGGTGCTCTTGAGCGGCTAGATGTTCTTTACCATCTGGCCATCACTGCACTCTATACTACTCTGTAAACTGGTCAACTCTGTATACCCGTCACAAGACCCACTGGTTGATGCTTATTTAGAAAACCCTCTTAGGCCTCACATCCCCCTATGTGAGATACCTACTGCAGCCCTCATCCTCCACATACAACACCGTTCTGCCAGTCACATTCTGTTAAAGGTCCCCAAAGCACACACATTCCTAGGTCGCTCCTCTTTTTAGTTTGCTGCAGCTAGCGACTGGAACAAGCTGCAAAAAACACTCAAACTGGGCCGTTTTATCTCAATCTCTTCATTCAAAGACTCAATCATGGACACTTACTGACAGTTGTAGCTGCTTTGTGTGATGTATTGTTGTCTCTACGTTCTTGCCATTTGCTGTTGTCTGTGTCCAATAATGTTTGTACCATGTTTTGTGCTGCTACCATGTTGTGCTGCTGCCATGTTCTGTTGCTACTATGTTGTTGTCATGTTGTGTTGCTAGCATGCTGTGTTTTCATGTGTTGCTGCAATGCTATGTTGTTGTCTTAAGTCTCTCTTTATGTAGTGTTGTGGTGTCTCTTGTCGTGATGTGTGTTTTGACCTATTTTTATTAACATTTGTATTTTTAATCCCAGGCCCCGTCCCTGAAGGAGGCCTTTTACCTTTTAGTAGGCCGTCATTGTAACTATGAATTTGTTCTTAACTGACTTGCCTATTTAAATAAAGGTTACATTTTTTTTGAAGGAAACCGTGTAAACTAGTCAGCTGTGTACACCATGTAAACTAGTGTTCTGTTCTGTAATTGACAATTCTAACAGTAGTGTTTTGTTGAAGGTGCAGAATGCTGTGTATGGAGGATTGATAGGGGTGTCCTGTACAGATGAGCAATGCCAGTGAAACTCAGGGACGCAGCGGAATTTAGTTCCAAAAAGGTTGAGCGAGATCCGTTTCAAAAGTCAAACACCAAGGGACGAGTTCTCTGACAGCACCTCAGCCGCTTCTCCATCTCTACCTCCAACTCCTGCATACCACTCCCACAGAACACTTTAGAAGAGTTTGGAAGGGGCCAATGTTCCAGTGGGGAGCCTTCTGCACAAGTGCATCAAAGCTAAACCAAACAGTCATCAGGTTCCAGCAGCAGCCACACAGCTCCAGCAGCCTAAGGGTGAACACGGCATCAACATGCAGTGTCAGAAAGGCTCGTCATTTTATGACGTTTATGTTAAGCTGGAGGAGTGTAAATGTGCCAGCTCGGAGGAGGTCACTAAAGCACAGATTGCCTCCCATGCGTGGTATGCGTGCGCAAACTTCGGATCACTGCTAGCTCAGCAAAGAAGGTTCCGGTGCTCACCTCAACAAATCCAGGCAGTTTTGTGCGGGAGCATCTCTTCCCCAGGTTCCATGGGAACTCCGCAACCACATATGGCAAGGAGAACGAGCAGGTGGCCTACACATGGCTGGAGAGCTGTGGGTTTAGTCTGGAGAGTAGAGGCACAGTAGTGAGTATCAATGAGACATGGATTTCTGCAAGCCCAGATGGAGTGTTAAACTCACAAGAACTATTAGAAATCAAATGTCCTGTTCTTAGTAAGAAGTGTGAGTCTCTGACTGAACTGTTCTCTGGCAAACTCACCGATGTGAAGCTGGTGGATGGGGTTCCATAATGGAGCCCGTGGGTACTACATGCAGGTGCAAATGGGCATATTCTGCACAGGACTGGAGAGATGCAAACTGCTTGCCTGGGTTCCATCCGAGCAGATTGTTATTGATGTGCTTTTTGATGTGAAGTTCTGTGCTGATGTTATCTCTAAACTGAAGGCATTCGATTTCACACATATACTGCCAAGGACAGTAGATGAGTTCCTGTCAGGAAGACTAACTCTGTGCTCCAAATATGTTCATCTATGTGGTATCTAGATGCCTAATACTTCTGTGTTTTTAAATAGCTCAAATATTTTGTGCCTTGTAAAGCTCTCTGTCAGCTCTACCTTATTATCTAAGCATAACTCTTGATTAGTGTTTGTTAAGTCTTGCACAGTTATCTTGATATGCACATTTACCTGATTATATTTGCATAATTCTTGATGTTTTTTTTATATCAATGCCTTGTACAGCTCTCTTCATACATGTTTATCTAATGCCTATGCATAACTCCTTATTATTTATTCATATTTGTATTGTCCCTTGTATAGCTGTTTTCATATGGCACTTCATGAACTTATCTAAGCATACCATAATTCATCTTGCACTTGGCAAATCGTGGTGTTAATAAAAACACTGAAATTAAACTTTTGTTGACATTTTCTTTGATACTTAACATTTTGAAAGGAAGGACGAGGAGGCATGTCTAAAGGTTTCAAATTGTGTTTTCTGTTTTGATTCTGGGTTTGGTTTTCAACGGCACAAATTAAGAAACCAGTGTCTTCCCTGTTCCCTGAAAGCAGTTGTCTTCCTTGTTGGTCTGTTACAGACATTTTGGTGTTGAAGAAAATGTATTTTAAATAGACTGAAGAAGGCATGATAAATGGCACCTATTGGATGCCTGTAATTATCAGGAACAGGCAAAGTTACAGTACATTTATAATGTAGGAACATTAAAATGATTCACATTAAGTAGGAATCTATATATACACACAGTGTCTTGTGGATGAAATTATAGTGTATAGAGTTACATTTCATATGAACATTCTCACTGCTCACTCGGCATCCTCATGGATGATCTCACTATGACCTTGTCCATTTTGTGCGTCAGGTTGATGGGAACAGTCTGGGAGAGGATTTTGAACACCTTGAGTCGTCTGATAACTCTCAACATGTATACGTACATTAGCTATCCTTCTCGTGCTTGTGACATCCTCGTCAGACAGCTGCTCTCCTTTCTGAGTCAAGGCTGGCATGGCAAGGTTTACCTTCCTCTCATACAGCAGATCTCGGATGGTGAAGCCCCTGTCTGCCATAACTTTATCTCCAGGCCTAAGGTATTCCAGGAAGCCAGAGTTTTGGGTGATGAACTTGTCACTGCATCTCCCTCCATATGGAGCAATGACAACCAAATACTGTAGAGTATTGCTGGAATAATAGTGGCTGTATGACTCCCATCTGGAATCGAGATTGTGTGCTTTCTGATGAGTGGTTTCAGAGCAGTCAATGATGCAAGTGGTGTTGGGGAACATCTCTTTAAAGCACTGAGGCATTGTGTTCTGGATCGTCTCCCTCGGCAGCCATGGAATGTAGTTCCTCATGTGCTCCTCCATTGTGTCAATCCAGTAGGAAAGGATTCTGCTCAGTACTCCCTGGTACACAGCAAAGCCTTCAACGAGATCACCCTGGAGTAGATTCAGATTCATCAAGGTTATCAGTATTTGATCAGTGATATGCATTTTGAAGTTAGCCATGTAGAATTGCTGCAGAAACGCTACATGGTCAAAGAAAACACTAAGAGGAAGGCCAGTATACAACTCTGAGCTAGTGTCATTCTTCAGGATGGTGTGGGTCAATGGCTCTGCACCACCACATTGGGTTTGTTTGTTGACTGGTTCTCTTGACACGTAGCTGTGATCAGTCAGTGCTGGAACCTCCCATTGAGTATCAGCATCTTTATGCTGCGGTGGCATTGGCACGCAGATCAGACTCTGCATCACCACAGTTATCTTCATCTGTCAAACAAACATAAGAGAGACCACAAGGTTAACACAATAAAATACACAGACAGCCTACTGGTCATGGTTAGGTAAAGAAAAAAGAAAATAGTTGAACGTTTAATAATTTAGCTACTAGTTAGGCATGTCATGAGCATCGCCTGTGGCATGCCAGCAATGATGGGGATACTCATGGCATGGGGGTGACATTGTCAGACAGAAGTTGTTTTATAGCTAACAATGTAGGGACTAACTAGCTAGGCTAGTTAGTAAACAAAACTGTATCAGATGGGCTGTCTTCAAGCTAGCCAGCTAAGTGAGTAAGCTAGGCAACAGTTAGCTAGGTACAGTATGTTAGGACTTAGGAGTGGCTACCAACTAGTAACATAATTAGCTAAGCTAGCTAACTTCTGCTCGATTCAGGACACCCATCTGTGACGATAGCTAGCGAGTAGCAGCTAGCTAACAGCTACCTGTATTTGTTGATGTCCTGATGAGATGTCACCTTCTGGTCTGTACTGGAGCATCATAGCCCAGCCACTTCTCAGGGAAAGGATGCTCTTCAGTCGGCCTCTTGTCCATAAAGTGATAGGAGCACACATAGGGTGGTGGTTTGGTGGTGTCTGTTTTAATAGATACAACGGTAAGGTGTGTTATTGGTCAACCATGGCTTGCCAGTGCTGTGATAAGATAGTGTAAAACAATGAATTTGAAGATTATCTGCACTGTCTGTTTGTTAGCTAGCTAGCCAGCCAGTTTTAGAGGAATGATTCCACACATGTTTCTAAATAATGGCCAATGTGCCAACATTGGGGGGTAGAGAGAGGAATAAAGTGAGAAAGATAGGATGAAATTGAGAGCGGGAGAGAGAGGTGGGAAGAGAGTGGAAGACTGACAGAGAGAGAGATGGAGAGAGAAACAGAGAGAGAAAGATAGCAGTGCAAATGTACTTAGACTTGAGTATTTCAACAACTCTTCTCTTCCAACTTGTTAGGCAATCATATGTACCTACGGGGGGAGGATGGCCAGCCACACAGGAGGGTGATTTTTACTAAGAAGGAGAAAGAGGCCGTGCTGACCGAGATGCATGCTGGGCATTTCGGAGGTGAAGCGCATGATTGCCAAAGTCAACCTACGCTTCTTCTGATGGGGAATTGTCAAGGAGTGGGACAGCTGGGCAAGTGAAATAACCTTTTGGTTATCAATCACATTCTATTATATCTGAAAATATTATGATTTCAATGAATGTCATATCATTGTTTCAATTTGTCACTTTTTGCTTAAAAGGTCAGCATCCTGTCTAGCCTGCCAGAATTTTGAGAGGGCGAAGACTGTGGCGCCGGAGTTAAAGCCCATCAAAGTTGTTTCACGATGGCACATGATCGGTAAGTGTCCCAATTAAATGTTTTGTTGTTGTAATGGTCGCTTTATTTGACCACAGCAGAGTTCAAAATTATAGAATGTGTGCGTGTCAGTATCCTTATAAATATGAAAATGTGCATACTGTATGACACAGATATGGGTCAGAATAAAGTAATCTCTCTAACACTCTAAATGTTAGGGGTGGACCTCGTCTGACCCTTCACTAAATCCAGGAATGGCAACAGCTGGTGTCTGACGGCGACCGATAACTTTACCAAGTGGATGGAGGCAATACCCATGAAGGTCAATAAAGGAAGAGTACGTGCTTAACTATAAATTCCCTTCTATAACCCATAAAAAAGGGTGCTTGGAACCAAAAATTGATTTTCGTTTTGTATGATACCCATCAAGAACAAGAGTGGCGAGGCCACCTCCAAGGCGATGATGGACATCTTCAACACCCACGGTTCTCCTGAGGTCATCTTGAGTGACCGAGGTCATGGACCCTGGAAAAGGTAAGGATGTTATTGGTTATATTCTGTCACCAATGGTTTGTTTTATTTATTTTTTACAAGGTGTTTTTGTTTTTCCGTGATACAGAGTCAGACATATTTCAATATTTTACTATTTTACATTGTCAATAGATATCGCTTTCCTAACTCCTCCTCCAGTTTGGTGATGGACCAACCAGACTCTCAAGGCTGCCATGGGCAAGTCCCTTGATTGGTACCAGGAAGGGTGGGAGAACAACCTGAAGGTAATTCTCTTTGCACACAACACAAAATGTCCTGAAGCTAGTTTTAGTTTCCCTAACACTGATATTTTTATCTTTGTCTTCCTAGAGTTACCTCGGTGGAAGCCAACAATCTTCTACAGTTGGAGCAGTTGGACGGTCGATCACTGAAAGCGCTGACGCCCTACACTTCAGTGAAGCCCAATAGACAAAGTGTGTTAAGCTTTGGTTGACATTTGAGAAAGCAAGAAATGGTAGTTCTGCTGAGCTTGTAAAAATGTACCTCTTCAATTTATCTCTCCAAATGACTTTAGGACCAGACTGTCCGAGCCCCCCAGGAGGTATCCCACCCACCAGTGAGTTTGGATCAGTCTGATTCTCTGTGCTCTGAGTCGGAGGGGGACCAGCTTGAGGTAGGCTATACCTTCCAAAAGTGTTGAAAAGTACATATCTCCCATTTATAACACTACACTAATCCATCAAATTGTTCTCTTAGTAAAGTGTAATCTGTGTTTGCTTGTTTACGTTTCTGTCTCCTCCCCTGTTCCATTTAACTCTCCTCCTGTTCTCCAGGTCCTAGGGGTTCTGCCCAACACTCAGACGTGGATCCACCTGATGTCCTTCATTCCCATCCACCCTCCAACTTTTCATTACATCCTCTACAGCTACTGTTGTTGTCATGTGCATCTGCTAAGAAGGTTTTCTTGCTCCATCATACTGGGCTCATAATATGTGAGATACACAGATGAACTAAAAACACAAGCACTGCAAACACTCAGAACAAAGAGAGCAGCAGTGCCTGGACTTTGCAGTCTCCCTCTTCACGTCCCCCTTCCGAGACTGGCTGCCTGTTGAAAACAAGTGACAGGCAGAACCTTCCACCCACACAGCAACCACCTCCTCTATATTCCATACAACAGAATTCAGTATTTTAGACTTTGATTGTGTACAAAAAAATCTGTGAAAATAAATGAATGACATAACTGTACCAATCCTAGGACCTACAATATAGACATATATAATCAACCACAAGAGTGTACTAATGAGCTATGCGAGATAGAAAAAAATTATAATTATAGAGGCCTGCTGAAATTATATTATTTCAGTGTAGATAAGGGAATGGGAGGTTAAAATAAAAACATGACAGCCAGACATGGCAGTGTAACTTTTACAGATGCACAATTGAGAGCATCCTGTCGGGCTGTATCACCGCCTGGTACGGCAACTGCACAGCCCGCAACCGCAAGGCTCTCCAGAGGGTAGTGCGGTCAGCCCAACGCTGGGGGCAAACTACCCACCCTCCAGGACACCTACAGCACCTGATGTCACAGGAAGGCCAAAAAGATCATCAAGGACATCAACCACCTGAGCCACTGCCTGTTCACCCCGCTATCATCCAGAAGGCGAGGTACAGGTGCATCAAAGCTGGGACCGAGAGACTGAAAAACAGCTTCTATCTCAAGGCCATCAGACTGCTAAACAGCAATCACTAACTTAGAGAGGCTGCTGCCTACATAGCGATTCATATCACTGGCCACTTTAATACATGGATCACTTTAAACAATGCCACTTTAATAATGTTAACATATCTTAAATTATTCATCTCATATGTCTATACTGTACTTTATACGGCAGGTATTCTAGTGGTTAGAGTGTTGGACTAGTAACCGAAAGGTTGCAAGATCAAATCCCCAGCTGACATGGTTGTTGACTGAACAAAGCAGTTCTGCTCCTGAACAAGGCAGTTCAGGGGAAGGCCGTCATTGAAAATAAGAATTTGTTCTTAATTGACTTGCCTAGTTAAATAAATAAATGCCATCTATTGCACCTCGCCTATGTCGATCGGCCTTCTCTCGTCCATATATTTATATGTACATATTGTTAATCCCTTTAGATTTGTGTGTATTAGGTAGTTGTTGGGGGAATTGTTAGATATTACTGGACTGCCGGAACTAGAAGCACAAGTCCTTCACTACACTCACATTAACATCTGCTAACCATGTGTATGTGACCAATACAATTTGATTTGATTTGATGCAGAAGCTCGGTGGCTAGGAAAAACTCTCTAGAAAAGCAGGAACCTAGGAATAAACCTAGAGAGGAACCAGGCTCTGATGGTGGACCAGTCCTCTTCTGGCTGTGCCGGGTGGAGATTATAACGGGACATGGCCAAGATGTTCACATTTTTTACATTTTAGTCATTAGTCATGGCCAAGATGTTCAAATTTTTTACATTTACATTTTAGTCATTAGAGTGCATACATTTTTGTTACATTTTAAATACTAGCCCCCCGTGGGAATCAAACCCACAACCCTGGTGTTGCAAGCGCCATACTCTACCAACTGAGCTACAGTGGTAGAGCATAGATGACCAGTAGCCAGTAGCGTCAAATAATAATAGTCACAGTGGTTGTAGAGGGTGCAACAGGTCAACACCTCATGAGTAAAAGTCAGTTGGCTTTTCATTGAACAATTTTGTTTCACCTTTATTTAACCAGGTAGGCAAGTTGAGAACAAGTTCTCATTTACAATTGCGACCTGGCCAAGATAAAGCAAAGCAGTTCGACAACATACAACAACACAGAGTTACACATGGAGTAAAACAAACACACAGTCAATAATACAGTAGAAAAATAAGTCTATGTACAATGTGAGCAAATGAGGTGAGATAAGGGAGGTAAAGGCAAAAAAGGCCATGGTGGCAAAGTAAATACAATATAGCAAGTAAAACACTGGAATGGTAGATTTGTAGTGGAAGAAAGTGCAAAGTAGAAATAGAAATAATGGGGTGCAAAGGAGCAAAATAAATAAATAAATACAGTAGGGGAAGCGGTAGTTGTTTGGGCTAAATTATAGATGGGCTATGTACAGGTGCAGTGATCTGTGAGCTGCTCTGACAGCTGGTGCTTAAAGCTAGCGAGGGAGATAAGTGTTTCCAGGTTCAGAGATTTTTGTAGTTCGTTCCAGTCATTGGCAGCAGAGAACTGGAAGGAGAGACGGCCAAAGGAGGAATTGGCTTTGGGGGTGACCAGAGAGATATACCTACTGGAGCTCGTGCTACAGGTGGGTGCTGCTATGGTGACCAGTGAGCGGAGATAAGGGGGGACTTTACCTAGCAGGGTCTTGTAGATGACCTGGAGCGGTGCATTCAGAGTTCGAGTCAGCAGGTGTGGTAGAGAGAGTAGCAAACAGCAGGTCTGGGACCAGGTAGCACATCTGGTGAACAGCTCAGGGTTCCATAGCCGCAGGCAGAACAGTTGAAATTGGAGCAGCAGCACAACCAGGTGGACTGGGAACAGCAAAGAGTCATCAGGCCAGGTAGTCCTGAGGCATGGTCCTAGGGCTCAGGTCCTCCGGGAGGGGAGGGAGAGGACAAACCTGTTTCCGGTCTAGACAAACCTGTTCTGGTCTAACCAGTTTTCTCTCTCAGCCCAAGCACACATACTGTACAGTATATTCATACCCATCACCCGTTACATGAAGACCATCACATAAATACACAAAGAAAGGGGAAACCTAGTCAGTTGCACAACTGAATGCATTCAACCCAACCCCTCTGAATCAGAGAAGTGTAGAGGGTTACCTTAATCAACGTCATCAGCACCCAAGGAGCAGTTGTTTGGGTTACCTGCATTACTCAAGTACAGAACAGCAGATTTTTCCACCTTGCTGGCTCAGGGATTCAAACCAGTGATTTTCAGTTACTGGCCCAATGCTCTTAGCCGCTAGGCTACCTGCCGAAGAACATACCTTCGTTCATGAAGAATCGACATTACATGTGTGACACAGTAAAAGTGTAGTTTTGATCAACCTTGCTCGAGCTGCGGAAAATGTAGATATCAAAGAACTCTGCTGTTTGCGGGCAGAATAGAAGATGAAACCATTCACTTCAGAAAAAGGTGTGATATTAATAAAGTTTCCTTTCATTATGTTGTCGAATTCATAAAAATATTTGCTGCCATTGTGGAAAGGTTGGCGTATTGCCACCCTTTCCACAATGGAGGTCTTCAGACTTAACATTTTTGTATTATTTTCCTTGAAAGAACAACTAGTGGGTTTTGAGTGCTTCTCCCCTATTTGGAAAGTTGGTCTGTCTACCCTTCTGAGAGAGATATTCTGAGAGCAGGTTTGTGTCTCATTCTGTATATAAAAACTGTTTACAACTCTATAACAAAATAGTGCTTTTGGAAAACTGGTTCATATATCCCAAAGTCAATAGCGAATGTGACTATTGTTGGGATATATTTTCTTAAACTAAATGTGATGCATAGCTTATGGGGAATTAATGTTAAACATAACAGGTTTGTATTGTATTAACATGGATTGAGCTACGTTGCCTTTAATGTATTTAAAGCCTATTTCGGAAAGTTAATCAAGTGTTTGCTGGCTTAGCTAGCCATGTTAATGACGAGTTAACTAGCACCGTCAGTCAGTGCACTGTAATGTCACGCTAGCTATTGCTAGCAGGTGATTTCTTCGTATTTCAATATTTCTTTGTTGAAATATTAAGTGAATGTTTATTTTCTTACTACCTTAAAAGGTTTATATAAAAAGGGTTGTGTTCTGTAATTATGGATTAATGTCACTTCACATTGAGGGCATGTATCATTACTGTTGCTCCTATCTAAAATATATATTGTGTCCTACCTAACGAGTGAACGTGACGTCCTGTCAATGCCTGTCATCACTGTTTAAATATTTTACTGCAGGTATGCTTTTCTGTATTTTTGTTATTCTTTTTTTTTATATATAACACATACTATATGATCACTTTGTGGATTGAGTCTGAGAGAGATATTCTGAGATCAGTGAACGTGTGGCTGTAACCATCTTTTCAATGCCTGTCATTAGTTTGATGTCTTTTACTGCAGATAAAAACCAAGTCAACCTGAAGTGTGGGTGTCTGTGTGCCTTTCTTCTGGTTGGCTATATGAAGTTGGTTAACATGCACACATGAAGACCCACTCAAGGACCCAAGTATTGTCCATTGTATATGTATTGTCATTTTCTTTGGACTGTACTGAAAATGTTATTGTTTAGCTTCATGGCTGTCACAATAGGGGGTGGTGTGTTAGAGTGATTTTGCATGTGAAAGAAGATGTATTGAGATTTTGGTTTATTTATTGTGGTATAGAAATTGTATGAACTTTATTTTTGTGGAATATCCCTTTATTTTCTGTAGTGAAACCTAGTGCTCCTAGAATTTTATTTAAAGGGTGAGATGGCATCAGAGAACCTTGATTTGAACAGGTGTATGGAGCCTGCTAGATAACCACTCAGTGGCGACCTGTCATTCAGGGCAGGTGGGACAGAGCCCCACCTGTTTTGATCCCCATATTTTTTTGGGGGGGGGGGCTTGTCTGTTTTGCATGTTATTTTGGCATTAATACGTGTCACATATCAGTTTGCAAACAATGTAAAACATATATATAGTTGAAGTCGGAAGTTTACATACACCTTAGCCAAATACATTTACACTCAGTTTTTCACAATTCCTGACATTTAATCCTAGTAAAAATTCCCTGTTTTAGGTCAGTTAGCATCACCACTTTATTTTAAGAATGTGAAATGTCAGAATAATAGTAGAGAGAATGATTTATTTCAGCTTTTATTTCTTTCATCACATTCCCAGTGGGTCAGAAGTTTACATATGTAACAGTATAGTTTCCGTCCCTCTCCTCGCCCCTACCTGGGGTCCTCTGCACACATCAACAACTGACACCCACGAAGTATCATTACCCATCGCTCCACAAAAGCCGCGGCCCTTGAAGAGCAAGGGGAACAACTACTTCAAGGTCTCAGAGCGAGTGACGTCACCGATTGAAACACTATTAGCGCACCCCGCTAACTAGCTAGCCATTTCACATCGGTTACACATACACTCAATTAGTATTTGGTAGCATTGCCTTTACATTGTTTAACTTGGGTCAAATGTTTCTCGTAGCCTTCCACAAGCATCCCACAATAAGTTGGGGGAATTTTGGCCCATTCCTCCTGACAGAGCTGGTGTAACTGATTCAGGTTTGTAGGCCTCCTTGCTCACACACGCTTTTTCAGTTCTACCCACACATTTTCTATAGGATTGAGGTCAGGGCTTTGTGATGGCCACTCCAATACCTTGACTTTGTTGTCCTTAAGCCATTTTTCCACAACTTTGGAAGTATGCTTGGGGTAATTGTCCATTTGGAAGACCCATTTGAGACCAAGCTTTAACTTCCTGACTGATGTCTTGAGATGTTGCTTCAATGTATCCACATTTTCCTACCTCATGATGCCATCTATTTTGTGAAGTGCACCAGACCCTCCTGCAGCAAAGCACCCCCACAACATGATGCTGCCACCCCCGTGCTTCACGGTTGGGATGGTGTTCTTCGGCTTGCAAGCCTCTGAGCGGCCTTTCAGGTTATGTCGATATAGGACTCGTTTTACTGTGGATATAGATTATTTTGTACCTGTTTCCTCCAGCATCTTCACAAGGTCCTTTGCTGTTGTTCTGGGATTGATTTGCACTTCTCACACCAAAGTACGTTCATCTCTAGGAGACAGAACGCGTCTCCTTCCTGAGCAGTATGACGGCTGCGTGTTCCCATGGTGTTTATACTTGAGTACTATTGTTTGTACAGATGAACGTGGTACCTTCAGGTGTTTGGAAATTGCTCCCAAGGATGAACCAGACTTGTGAAGATCTACAAAAAAATGTATGCGGTCTTGGCTGATTTCTTTAGATTTTCCCATGATGCCAAAACAAGAGGCACTGAGTTTGAAGGTAGGCCTTGAAATACATCCACAGGTACACCTCCAATTGACTCAAATGATGTCAATTAGCCTATCAGAAGCTTCTAAAGCCATGACATAATTTTCTGGAATTTTCCAAGCTGTTTAAAGGCACAGTCAACTTAGTGTATGTAAACTTCTGACCCACTGGAATTGTGATACCGTGAATTATAAGGGAAATGAGCTGTCTGTAAACAATTGTTGGAAACATTACTTGTGTCAATCACAAAGTAGATGTCCTAACAGACTTGCCAAAACTATAGCTTGTTAACAAGAAATTTGTGGAGTGGTTGAAAAACGAGTTTTAATGACTCCAACGTAAGTGTATGTAAACTTCCGACTTCAACTGTATATATAATTGAGTCAAAGCCGCATACAAACATGGTATTTTTTGGCTTTCTTGAGTAAGGCAGCTCCAAAATGCAGGTAATTCAACCTAGCTCAGTGCTTTCTGTGGTAGTGGGGCAAGCCAGCAGAAAATACGAGTGTTGGGCCGTGATTGGCTCAGTGTTCTGTCACTCATGGGAACACTACGTCACCACCAAGTCTAAGGGGAGAGCTAGAAAATTCTAGCCCTTTGGGTGCTGTCATAGAGTTACACTAGATGTGTCCATCCAAGAAGGCTCAAGGTCATTGGCCACAGATAAAATGACGTCAAATCACATTATATGTACAGTAGCTTTGATTGGACTGCTCATGTCCACATCATACTTTCAAAATCTTAGCTAGTAGTCATCTTGAATCAAGTCTTCAATCTACTGGCAAATCCTTTTTAATCCTTGTCATATGAAGAGAAATAATGAAGAGAAATTATAGATAAAATGTATCAGTGCTCATTGGCCATTGGACATAAATATTACACAACAATTTGGAAATCTCAAATTCAACAATGAGTGGTTTGGAAGTAATCAGTGACAGTGGCTAACGATAACTGCAGGCATTGCAAAGCAATCACTAGCCTGCTATTTAGTGGAGTGTATCAGGAATTGAGGTAAGACCCAGATGCAGACACGTCGAATTGACAATGGTTTAATATTCCAACGGGCAGGCAATAGACAGGTCAAGGCAGGCAGGGGTCAGTAAACCAGAGGTGGGCCAACGGTACCAGACGGCGGGCAGGCTCAGGGGAGGCAGAGGTCAACAATCCAGAGGTGGGGCAAAGGTACAGGTCGGCAGGCATGGTCAGGTGCAGGCAGAGTGGTCAGGCAGGCGGGCTCAGTGTCAGGACAGGCAAGGGTCAAAAACCAGAAGGGCGAGAAAAATAGTGATTCCAGGTGACTGACTACCTTATGAAGCTGGTTGAGAGAATGCCAAGACTGTGCAAAGCTGTCATCAAGGCAAAGGGTGGCTACTTTGAAGAATCTAAAATGTAAAATATATTTTGATTTGTTTAACACGTTTTTTGTTTACTACATGATTCCATATGTGTTATTTCATAGTTTTGATGTCTTCACTATTATTGTACAATATAGAAAATAGTTCAAATGAACAAAAACCCTTGAATGAGTAGGTATGTCCAAACTTTTGACTGGTACTGTATATTTATACATATACATTTTTTTTTTACTAAACAGGTGGTGCTCAGAACACCTGCCCTGAATGACGAGTCACCACTGATAATACCAGAGATATATTTTCAGAAGGAATTGAATATCTTCAACTGCATTGAATGCATTCTGATCTCCTGGACTAATCAGGATGTAGATGAAAGTTACTTCAAAGCAGAAAAAAGCAACTACAGAAAAAAGCAACTCCTCGTTTCAATACAGCAAATCAGTAAATCACCATATAATCTGCCTGGGGGAAATCAATCTCTTTTTATTGATTGCTTTTCTGAAACTTTAGTACTTTAAATGGGTTTCATCGACTGCAGCATTAGAGAGAGACAGAAGCAATCAAGGTATAACAGTAATCCATGCTTTGGTTTTGTTTCCATGGCACATTTTAGCATTTGTGGCACAAATCCTATTCAAGTTATTGTACCGATATTAGCATTTTTTGCTAATATCAAAATCATTCGAAAGTGTCTAAAATGTATTGTGAAGCTCAACAAAGTCACTTATACATGATTTGAACATGATGCGCTTCAATGGGATTTGTGACACAAATGCTAAAATGTTAGCATGTGGGAACATTGCCAGGGAAACTAAACCAAAACATGGTTTGCTGTCATACCTTGTCCATAGACTGCTTACAGGGTAAGGAAAACAATATGTAATTTTGTAATTTGGATAAACCATCCCTTTAAAACAGACTCCCTTATTTGAACGCAGGGTATGGGTTGTAAAATAATGATAAAGAAGTTGTATTTCATGTTGAAGTACATAAAACATAAATATTCAGTACAAATAGGCAGATATGCACATTACATCCTGCCAGTACCAAACCTACAGTATGTTTATGGCTTTTTCTACCCTCTGCTGCCACTTCCTGGCCATGCTAATCTACTGTAGCGTGTGTGTGTGTGTGTGTGTGTGTGTGTGTGTGTGTGTGTGTGTGTGTGTGTGTGTGTGTGTGTGTGTGTGTGTGTGTGTGTGTGTGAGACGTTCCCAAAGAATTTGAGCAATGGTAAGAGTCACTCGATAATTAACTTGTCATACTGCGATGGACACTCTCAGCTCAACACCACTTTTCTCCACTGGATGTCACATGCTTACAGGAGCTCTATGTGAGGACTCTCTCAAACCACTCTTAACTGGTTAGGGGTACAGACTTTGTGTCATTCATGACTAGTAATGTTAATTGGATACTTTTTCTTGAGTTTAACACGTATAACCATTGCTTTGCCTTGACCCTAACATGACATTTCTCCCAAATCCTGGCAGGCAGAGATGGGATCTGTGCTGCCACAAGAAGCCCTGCAGAGGACAGTGATTCTCCACAAAGGGTCCATGTCACAGTCAAGGGATGCTGCACAGTGAAATAGTGAACGTTGTCTGAGTGAAAGCTCAGTATAAGTATAAGCTCAAGTATAGACCACAGAATTAGGTTATATGCTATCAATCCATTCTAACTTCTGGTGGATATTAGCAATAGAGCCGACTGGATATAGACCTACTATATCAGTCAACCTATAGCTAGCTATAGATTTCATCAAAGTAATTATCATTTTTAAAGTGTTCTCGTATCACTCACTCAACAACAAAAAAAGCCAACTGACATTTACTCCTGAGGTGCTGACCTGTTGCACCCTCTACAACCACTGTCATTATTATTATTTGGCCCTGCTGGTCATCTATGAATATTTGAACATCTTGGCCATGTTCTGTTATAATCTCCACCCGGCACAGCCAGAAGAGGACTGGCCACCCCTCATAGCCTGGTTCCTCTCTAGGTTTCTTCCTAGGTCCCGGCCTTTCTATGGAGTTTTTCCTAGCCACCGTGCTGGACTGGCCACCCCTCATAGCCTGGTTCCTCTCTAGGTTTCTTCCTAGGTCCCGGCCTTTCTATGGAGTTTTTCCTAGCCACCGTGCTTCTACACCTGCATTTCTTGCTGTCTGGGGTTTTAGGCTGGGTTTCTGTACAGCACTTTGTGACATCAGTTGATGAAGAAGGGCTTTATAAATAAATGTGATTGATACATTGCTTTCCAATTTGACTAATACATTCACAATATAGATTATGGTGACCGTGTCAAGTGTGAATCAGGGCTATATCGAGATTCATGTCTAAGATGTTTATTTGCCATCAGCGTGCCTACCTTGGTGCCAGTCTCTGTATGCGTCTCCTTTAAGAGTGTTTTTATCACACAGTTGATGACGCTCTCTCGTGCTGTAAACACGGCTCGCTCAGCTGCGTGGCGGAGAGACAGCTCATACCAAGGGCTCGAGGTAGGCTACTGTATTTACGTAGACTGGGCCGTTAAAACGCTATTCACATCCTCATATGATATCTGCAGAATCTCCTGTCTGAGGTGCAATGGCTAGGAAGACGGACATTCCTCCTTCATACTATGGTGAGTCGCCACGTTCGTCTTTGTTTAATGTCGGGTTAACCGTTCTTTCTTCAAGACATGACAAAGGATAGCCTCCAACATTGTGCTTCGAACGCTATTCTGACTTTTGTTATTGGGTCGCTTCTGGGCGCTAGCACAGATTTTGTAAATGTAACATTGAAGCAAGATACAATACAATATTATGCAAATGTAACGCTCATATTAAGCGATACTTTGTTACAAAACTGGATGCCGAATTAACCATGAGTGAAGGCTACCAAAATAAAAATATTTTAATTTCGAAAGTAGGCCTACTGGATATAATAATGCCATGATATTGTTTAATTCAGTCCAGTCATGAAATGTAACACAAGTGAAACTTTCTATTATAGTTTGCTATGAAACTCTGCATTTGTTGATCACAGAATACAGTGCATCCTCTTAGGGATTAACACTTGGCGTGCAGTGTACACAAACATATTGGTACAAAGGTTATTGTTACAGTTTTAAACACATACTCTAGTTAAATTCCAATTATTATTAAAACTTTCCATTTTCCTGTTCAACCCTTGACAATAGATAACTTAAATGTATTGTTTTGATTAAGAAACCAAGTGAATTGCATCTGAAAGCCAAGATAAACAACAATGCTCATAAACGATGGCCATTGTTATTTGGCAAATAGGCAAACAATGTAAAGACAATATTTGTTTCCCTTTGTCCCTAAGTGACAGTTTTCTGAATGGTTGGCATATGGATATTCAATCTCTGGGCAGATTTACTGTCCATTAGCTGGTCCTCTTTGTTAGGTTGTTTATGAAAATGATATAATCCTGGACTCGTGCCAGATGCCATAGAAGCCACATAACTGCAGTATTTCAAGTGTGAAATGACAGCTTTTATGAGCAGTAATATGGTAATCATACAGTTTACCGCAGATTATGAGACAAAGGAGCACTGATACAGTATTGCAGGCAGAGATATATATGTAAGCTCTAGCTATGGCTTATGTAATTACAGAGTAATAGTCAATACACTGAAGGCTATTTTACTAATGTGTGTTGTTATTACAGAAAGTACATGTCACAACATCTTATAAGTAGTGATTTTACAGTCATGATTATAGGATGGCTTGACCCTCCATTATAATCAATCATTACTGTGCATGATCAATCATTATAATTGGGTCATCCATATAATAGCTGAATGAGTCACAAGACCAGTGTGTGAGCCAGCCCAGTCCAAGCAGCTTATCTGAACACACACAGTATCTTATCCACAATTTAGCCTTTGAGACAACAGGCAAAGGTAGGCTACACTTCCCTAGTATTTATTTGGACAGTGAAACAAACATTTTTTATTTGGCTCTATACTCCAGCATTCTGGATTTGAGATCAAATGTTTTCATGCATAGCTATCTGTTTTACCATTTAGAAATGAATGCACTTCATGTACTCTACATGACCAAAATTATGTGGACACCTGCTCGTCGAAAATCTCATTCCAAAATCATAGGCATTAATATGGAGTTCGTCCCCCCTTTGATGCTGTAACAGACTCCACTCTTATGGGAAGGCTTTCAAATAGATATTGGAACATTTCTGCAGGGATATGCTTCCATTCAGCCACAAGAGCTTTAGTGAGGTCGGCGCACTGATGTTGGGCGATTAGGCCTGGCTCACAGTTGGTGTCCTAATTCATCCCAAAGGTGTTCGATGAGGTTGAGATCAAGGCTCTGTGCAAGCCAGTCACGTTCTTCCACACCGATCTTGACTAACCATTTCTGTATGGACCTCGCTTTGTGCACGGAGGTATTTTATTTATTTATTTCACCTTTATTTAACCAGGTAGGCAAGTTGAGAACAAGTTCTCATATACAATTGCGACCTGGCCAAGATAAAGCAAAGCAGTTCGACAACATACAACAACACAGAGTTACACATGGAGTAAAACAAACATACAGTCAATAATACAGTAGAAAAATAAGTCTATATACAATGTGAGCAAATGAGGTGAGATAAGGGAGATAAAGGCAAAAAAAGGCCATGGTGGAAAAGCAAATACAATATAGCAAGTAAAACACTGGAATGGTAGATGTGTAGTGGAAGAAAGTGCAAAGTAGAAATAGAAATAATGGGGTGCAAAGGAGCAAAATAAATAAATACAGTAGGGGAAGAGGGAGTTGTTTAGGCTAAATTATAGATGGGCTATGTACAGGTGCAGTGATCTGTGAGCTGCTCTGACAGCTGGTGCTTAAAGCTAGTGAGGGAGATAACTGTTCCCAGTTTCAGAGATTTTTGTAGTTCGTTCCAGTCATTGGCAGCAGAGAACTGGAAGGAGAGACGGCCAAAGGAGGAATTGGCTTTGGGGGTGACCAGAGAGATATACCTGCTGGAGCTCGTGCTATAGGTGGGTGCTGCTATGGTGACCAGTGAGCTGAGATAATAAGGGGGGACTTTACCTAGCAGGGTCTTGTAGAGGACCTGGAGCAAGTAGGTTTGAGGACGAGTATGAAGCGAGTGCCAGCCAACGAGAGCGTACAGGTCACAGTGGTGGGTAGTATATGGGGCTTTGGTGACAAAATGGATGGCACTGTGATAGACTGCATCCAGTTTATTGAGTAGGGTATTGGAGGCTATTTTGTAAATGACATCGCCGAAGTCGATGTCATGCTGAAACAGGAAAGGGCCTTCCCCAAACTGTTGCCACCGGTACCCTCTGTATATAGCCTCACAATTGTTATTTTACTGCTGGTCTTTAATTATTTGTTACTTTTGTTTGTTATTCTTATTTTTTAAATTCATTTTTTAAACTGCATTGTTGTTAAGGCTTGTAAGTAAGCATTTCACCTGTTGTATTCGGCGCATGTGACAAATAACATTTGATTTGAAGTTGGAAGCACAGAATCGTTTAGAATGTCATTGTATGCTGTAGCGTTAAGATTTCCCTTCACTGGAACTAAGGGGCCTAGCCCGAACCATGAAAAACATCCCCAGACCATTATTCCTGCTCCACCAAACGTTACAGTTAGCGCTATGCATTCGGGCAGGTAGCGTTCTCCTGGCATCTGCCAAACCCAGGTTCGTACGTCGGACTGCCAGATGGTGAAGTGTGATTCATTACTCCAGAGAACGCGTTTCTACTGCTTCAGAGTCCAATGGCGGCGAGCTTTACACAACTCCAGCCGACGCTTGGCATTGCGCATGGTAATCTTAGGCTTGTGTGTGGCTGCTCGGCCATGGAGACCCATTTCATGAAGCTCCCGACGAACAGTTCTTGTGCTGACGTTGCTTCCAGAGGCAGTTTGGAAATTGGTAGTGAGTGTTGGAACCGAGGACAGATGGAGGTTCCGTTCTGTGAGCTTGTGTGGCCTACCACTTCGAGGCTGAGCTGTTGTTGCTCCTAGATGTTTCCACTTCACAAAAACAGCACTTCCAGTTGACCAGGGCAGCTCTAGCAGAGATTTTATGAACTGATTTGTTGGAAAGGTGGCATGCTATGATGGTGCCATGTTGAAAGTCACTGAGCTCTCCAGTAAGGCCATTCTACTGCCAATGTGTGTCTATGGACATTGCAAGGCTGTGTGCTCAATTTTTGTAAATAACAGCTGGTGCACGATATCTAAGGAAGTCTCGAGGTTTTGCTCGCCTGAGGTAGAGTATCTCATGATAAGCTGTAGACCACACTATCTACCTAGAGTGTTTTCATCTGTACTTTTCGTAGCTGTCTACATACCACCACAGACTGACGCTGGCACTAAGACCGCGCTGAATGAGCAGTATTCCTCCATAAGAAAACAAGAAAACGCTCACCCAGAGGTGGCGCTGCTAGCAGCCGGGGACTTTAATGCAAGGAAACTTAAATCAGTTTTACCAAATTTCTATCAGCATGTTAAATGTGCAACCAGAGGTAAAAAAACTCTGGGCCACCTTTACTCCACACACAGAGACACATACAAAGCTCTCCCGCAAATCTGACCATAATTCTATCCTCCTGATTCCTGCTTCCAAGCAGAAATTAAAGCAGGAAGCTCCAGTGACTCGATCAATAAAAAAGTGGTCAAATGAAGCAGATGCGAAGCTACAGGACTGTTTTGCTAGCACAGACTGGAATATGTTCCGGGATTCCTCAGATGGCATTGAGGAGTACACCACATCAATCATTGGCTTCATCAATAAGTGCATCGATGACGTAGTCCCCACAGTGACCATACGTACATACCCCAACCGGAAGCCATGGATTACAGACAACATCCACACTGACCTAAAGGCTAGACCTGCCACTTTCAAGGAGCGGGACTCTAACCCGGAAGCTTATAAGAAATCCTGCAATGCCCTCCGACGAACCATCAAACAGGCAAAGCGTCAATACAGGGCTAAGATCGAATCGTACTACACTGGCTCTGACGCTCATCGGATGTGGCAGGACTTGCAAACCATTACAGACTACAAAGGGAAGCACAGCCGAGAGCTGCCCAGTGACATGAGGCAAATAACACTGAAACATGCATGAGAGCACCAGCTGTTCCAGAAGACTTTGTGATAATGCTCTGCACAGCCGATGTGATTAAGACTTTAAAATAGGTCAACATTCACAAGGCCGCAGGGCCAGACGGATTACCAGGACGTGTACTGCGAGCATGCACTGACCAACTGGCAAGGTTGAGAGTTTCAAGTTCCTTGGTGTCCACATCACCAACAAACTATCATGGTCCAAGCACACCAAGACCGTCGTGAAGAGGGCACAACAAAACCTATTCCGCCTCAGGAGACTGAAAAGATTTGACATGGGTCCTCAGATCCTCAAAAGGTTCTACAGCTGCACAATCTAGAGCATCCTGACTGGTTGCATCACTGCCTGGTATTGCAACTGTCATCTCCGATAAATCCACTATAATTGAGAATTTCAATAAGCATTTTTCTACGGCTGGCCATGCTTTCCACCTGGCTACCCCTACCGCGGTCAACAGCACTGCACCCCCCACAGCTACTCGCCCAAGCCTTCCCCATTTCTCCTTCTCCCAAATCCAGTCAGCTGATGTTCTGAAAGACCTGCAAAATCTGAACCCTTACAAATCAGCTGGGCTAGACAATCTGGACCCTTTCTTTCTAAAATTATCTGCCAAAATTGTTGCAACCCCTATTACTAGCCTGTTCAACCTCTCTTTCGTGTCGTCTGAGATTCCAAAAGATTGGAAAGCAGCTGCAGTCATCCCCCTCTTCAAAGGAGGGGACACTCTTGACCCAAACTGCTACAGACCTATATCTATCCTACCCTGCCTTTCTAAGGTCTTCGAAAGCCAAGTCAACAAACAGATTACCGACCATCTCGAATCCCACCGCACCTTCTCCGCTATGCAATCTGGTTTCAGAGCTGGTCATGGGTGCACCTCAGCCACGCTCAAGGTCCTAAACGATATCGTAACCGCCATCGATAAGAAACAATACTGTGCTGCCGTATTCATTGACCTGGCCAAGGCTTTCGACTCTGTCAATCACCACATCCTCATCGGCAGACTCAATAGCCTTGGTTTCTCAAATGATTGCCTCGCCTGGTTCACCAACTACTTCTCTGATAGAGTTCAATGTGTCAAATCGGATGGCCTGTTGTCCGGGCCTCTGGTAGTCTCTATGGGGGTGCCACAGGGTTCAATTCTTGGGCCAACTCTTTTCTCTGTATACATCAATGATGTCGCTCTTGCTGCTGGTGAGTCTCTGATCCACCTCTACGCAGACGATACCATTCTGTATACTTCTGGCCCTTCTTTGGACACTGTGTTAACAACCCTCCAGACGAGCTTCAATGCCATACAACTCTCCTTCCGTGGCCTCCAACTGCTCTTAAATACAAGTAAAACTAAATGCATGCTCTCCAACCGATCGCTGCCCGCACCTGCCCGCCCGTCCAGCATCACTACTCTGGACAGTTCTGACTTAGAATATGTGGACAACTACAAATACCTAGGTGTCTGGTTAGACTGTAAGCTCTCCTTCCAGACTCACATCAAACATCTCCAATCCAAAGTTAAATCTAGAATTGGCTTCCTATTTCGCAACAAAGCATCCTTCACTCATGCTGCCAAACATACCCTCGTAAAACTGACCATCCTACCGATCCTCAACTTCGGCGATGTCATTTACAAAATAGCCTCCAATACCCTACTCAATAAACTGGATGCAGTCTATCACAGTGCCATCCGTTTTGTCACCAAAGCCCCATATACTACCCACCACTGTGACCTGTACGCTCTCGTTGGCTGGCACTCGCTTCATACTCGTCGCCAAACCCACTGGCTCCAGGTCATCTACAAGACCCTGCTAGTAGTGGTCGACCGATTTATGATTTTTCAACGCCGATACCGATACCTATTATTGGAGGACCAAAAAAAGCCGATGCCGATGCCGATTTTTGTTTTTTGTTTATTTATTTGTAATAATGACAATTACAACAATACTGAATGAACACTTATTTTAACTTAATATAATATATCAATAAAATCAATTTAGCCTCAAATAAATAATGAAACATGTTCAATTTGGTTTAAATAATGTAAAACAAAGTGTTGGAGAAGAAAGTAAAAGTGCAATATGTGCCATATAAAAAAGCTTAGGTTTAAGTTCCTTGCTCAGAACATGGGAACATATCAAAGCTGGAATATATTCCCAGGTAAGTTTTAGGTTGTAGTTATTATAGGACTATTTCTCTCTATACGATTTGTATTTCATATACCATTGACTATTGGATGTTCTTATATGCGTTGTTTTTTGGCAACCTTGTTAGTTTTTGGAATAGATTCCTGTTGGAACGTTCCACAAATTTTACCCACCCGGCTTGAAGTCATTATACAGTTTGAAACACAGCGAAGAGCTGCTGGCAAAATGCACGAAGTGCTGTCTGTATGAATGCTTACGAGCCTGCTGGTGCCTACCACCGCTCAGTCAGACTGCTCTATCAAATCATAGACTTAATTATAATATAATAAACGCACAGAAATACGAGCCTTAGGTCATTAATATGGTCGAATCCGGAAACTATCATCTCGAAAACAAAACGTTTTTTTCTTTCAGTGAAATACGGAACCGTTCCGTATTTTATCTAACGGCTGGCATCCCTAAGTCTAAATATTCCTGTTACATTGCACAACCTTCAATGTTATGTCATAATTACGTAACATTCTGGCAAATTAGTTCGCAACGAGCCAGGCGGCCCAAACTGTTGCATATACCCTGACTCTGCGTGCAATGAACACTAGAGATGTGACACAATTTCATGTTACCAGGCAATATTAACTAAATATGCAGGTTTAAAAATATATACTTGTTTATTGATTTTAAAGAAAGGCATTGATGTTTATGGTTAGGTACATTGGTGCAACGATAGTGCTTTTTTCGCAAATGCGCTTGTTAAATCAACACCCGTTTGGCGAAGTAGGCTATGATTCAATGATAAATTAACAGACACCGCATCGATTATATGCAACGCAGGACACGTTAGATAAACTAGTAATATCATCAACCATGTGTAGTTAACTAGTGATTATGTTAAGATTGATAGTTTTTTATAAGATAAGTTTAATGCTAGCTAGTAACTTACCTTGGCTTCTTGCTGCCCTCGCGTAACAGGTAGTCAGCCTGCCATGCAGGCTCCTCGTGGAGTGCAATGTAAGGCAGGTGGTTAGAGCGTTGGTCTAGTAACTGGAAGGTTGTAAAAACGAATCCCCGAATCCCCGCTGAACAAGGCAGTTAACCCCCGTTCCTAGGCCGTCATTGAAAACAAGAATATGTTCTTAATCTGACTTGCCTAGTTCAATAAAGGTGTAAAAAAAAAATATAGAAAAAAAAACAACTAAATAAATCGGCAAATCACTGTCCAAAAATACCGATTACCGATTGTTATGAAAACTTGAAATCGGCCCTAATTAATCGGCCATTCAGATTAATCGGTCGACCTCTACCTGCTAGGTAAAGTCCCCCCTTATCTCCGCTCACTGGTCACCATAGCAATACCCACCTGTAGCACGCGCTCCAGCAGGTATATCTCTCTGGTCACCCCCAAAGCCAATTCCTCCTTTGGCCGTCTCTCCTTCCAGTTCTCTGCTGCCAATGACTGGAACGAACTACAAAAATCTCTGAAACTGGAAACACTTATCTCCCTTGCTAGCTTTAAGCACCAGCTGTCAGAGCAGCTCACAGATCACTGCACCTGTACATAGCCCATCTATAATTTAGCCCAAACAACTCCCTCTTCTCCTCCTGTATTTATTTATTTTGCTCCTTTGCACCCCATTATTTCTATTTCTACTTTGCAATTTCTTCCACTACAAATCTACCATTCCAGTGTTTTACTTGCTATATTGCATTTACTTTTCCACTATGGCCTTTTTTTGCCTTTACCTCCCTTATCTCACCTCATTTGCTCACATTGTATATAGACTTATTTTTCTACTGTATTATTGACTGTATGTTTGTTTTACTCCATGTGTAACTCTGTGTTGTTGTATGTGTCGAACTGCTTTGCTTTATCTTGGCCAGGTCGCAATTGTATATGAGAACTTGTTCTCAACTTGCCTACCTGGTTAAATAAAGGTGAAATAAAAATAAATAAATAAAAAAACTGCTCGGCCTCTGACAGCAAGGCACTACAGAGCGTAGTGCGTACCGCCCAGTACGTCACTGGGGCCAAGCTTCCTGCCATCCAGGACCTCTATACCAGCCGGTATCAGAGGAAGGCCCTAAAAATTGTCAAAGACTCCAGCCACCCTAGTCATAGACTGTTCTCTCTGCTACCGCATGGCAAGCGGTACCGGAGCGCCAAGTCTAGGTCCAAGAGGCTTCTAAACAGCTTCTACCCCCAAGCCATAAGACTCCTGAACATCTAATCAAATGGCCACCCAGTCTATTTGCATTGCCTACCCCCCTCCTCTTTTACACTGCTGCTACTCTCTGTTGTTATCATCTATGCATAGTCACTTTAATTAATAACTCTACCTACATGTACATATTACCTCAACTAACCGGTGCTCCCGCACATTAACTCTGTACCGGTACCCTGTATATAGTCTCACTATTGTTATTTTACTGCTGCTCTTTAATTACTTGTTACTTTTATTTCTTATTCGCATTTAAAAAAAAAATTTTAACTGCATTTTTGGTTAGGGGCTCGTAAGTAAGCATTTCACTGTAAGGTTCTATTCGTTGCATGTGACTAATACAATTTGATTTGATTGAGTCTTTGAATGAAAAGATTGAGCTAAAACTGTCCCGTTTGAGTGTTTGTTGCAGCTCGTTCCAGTCGTTCGCGACCCAGGGATGTGTCGGTGTGTCCAAACTTTTGACTGGTACTGTACATATTCTATTCTTATTAACAATAAAAGTGACTGCAATATGTCACAATACCTTATTTACCATTCATTTCTATTGGGCACAACATCATCCGAAACACAACCAAAACAACTGCAAATGCATCCAACGAGTTTATAGTCACAAGCTTGATGTAGTCATTGCATGCTATGAGTATGGACCCGAATACTAAACTTTTTACTAAATTGAAAACACTATAAGTGAATGTGTGTATATACAGTGGCAAGAAAAAGTATGTGAACCCATTGGAAATACCTGGATTTCTGCATAAATTGGTCATAAAATGTGATCTGATCTTCATCTAATTCACAACAAAAGACAAACACAGCCTGCTTAAACTAATAACACACTAAGAATTAAAAGTTTATGTCTTTATTGAACACACCGTGTAAGCATTCACAGTGCAGGGTGGGAAAAGTATGTAAACCCTTGGATTTAATAACTGGTTGACCCTCCTTTGGCCACTCCAGAAGGCATTTTTTCTTTTGTTGAAGCGTATTTTCTTCTGTTGTTGATTTACTTCTATGTTTTGGGTCGTTGTCCTGTTGCATCACCCAACTTCTGTCGAGCTTCAATTGGCGGACAGATAGCCTCCTGCAAAATGTCTTGATAAACTTGGGAATAAAGTTTTGCGTCGATGATAGCAAGCTGTCCAGGCACCGGGGGTAGCAAAGCATCTCCAAACCATGATGCTCCCTCCACCATACTTTACAGGTGTGATGAGGTTTTGATGTTGGTGTGCTGTGCCTTTTTTTGTCCACACATATTGTTGTGTGTTCCTTCCAAACAACTAAACTGTAGTTTCATCTGTCCACAGAACATTTTGCCAGTAGCGCTGTGGAACATCCATGTGCACTTTTGCAAACTTCACCCGTGCAGCAATGTTTTTTTTTGGACAGCAATGGCTTCTTCTGTGCTGTCCTCCCAGGAACACGATTCTTGTTTAGTGTTTTACATATCGTAGACTCGTCAACAGAGATGTTAGCCTGTTCCAGAGATTTCTGTTAGTCTTTAGCTGACACTCTTGGATTTTTCTTAACCTCATTGAGCATTCTGCGCTGTGCTCTTGCAGTCATCTTTGCAAGACGGCCACTCCTAGGGAGAGTAGCAACAGTTCTGAACTGTCTCCATTTATAGACAATTTGTCTTACCGTGGACTGATGAACATCAAGGCTTTTAGAGATACTTTTGCAACCCTTTCCAGCTTTATGCAAGTCAACAATTCTTAATCTTAGGTCTTCTGAGATCTCTTTGGTTCGAGGCATGGTTCACATCAGGCAATGCATCTAGTGAATAGCAAACTCAAATTTTGTGTGTGTTTTTTATAGGGCAAGACAGCTCTAACCAACATCTCCAATCTCGTGTCATTGATTGGACTCCAGGTTAGCTGACTCCTGACTCCAATTAGCTTTTGGAGAAGTCATTAGCCTAGGGGTTCGCATACCTTTTCCAACCTACACTGTGAATGTTTAAAATATGTACCCAGTATAGACAAGAAAAATACAATAATGTGTTTGTTATTAGTTTAAGCACACTATTTTGTCTGTTGTTGTGAATTAGATGAAGATCAGATAAAATGTAATGACCAATTTATGCAGAAATCCAGGTAATTCCAAAGGGTTCACATACTTTTTCTTTCCACTGTATAGTGTATCTAATCCCCCCATTTGAATGTGTCATATAGTGTATTCAACTGAATCAAAAGTTTAGTATTTGGGCCCATATTCATAGCATGCAATGACTACAACAAGCTTGTGACTATAAACATGATGGATGCATTTGCAGTTGTTTTGGTTATGTTTCGGGATTATGTTGTGCCCAATAGAATTGAATGGTAAATAATATATTGTGTCATATTGGAGCCACTCTTTTATTGTTAATAAGAATATAAATATGTTTCTGAACTCTTCTACATTAAAGGGATACTACGGGATTATGAAAATGAAGCCCTTTATCTACTTACCCAGGGTCAGATGAACTGGTGGATACCATTTTTATCTCTCTCCGTGCAGTTTGAAGGAAATTGCTAACTAGCTTTAGCGCAATGACTGGAAGTCTATGGTAAAAGCTAGCAGGCTAGTTTTACCATAGACTTTGTCATTGCGCTAACGCTAGTTAGCCTTGGCTCGCCTAACTACCTCTAACGTGATTTAGACTGGACGCAGAAACATTAACAACGGTATCCACGAGTTCATCCGACTCTGGTGCGGTAGACAAAGGGCTTCATTGCCAAAATCCTGAGGTATCCCTTTAATGTGGATGCTACCATCATTACAGATAATCATGAATGAATTGAGAATAATGATGAGTGAGAACGTTATAGATGCAGAATGGTCATGCCCCATAACATGCTAAGCTATCACCGTTACCACCAACTGAAGACGTTAGGATTTTCTTGGTTGTATATTTATGCATCTGCAACTTTCTCACTCATCATTATTCACGATTCTTTCAGGATTTTCCTTAATCATGGCAGCATCCACGTTCATGTAGAAGTGTTCAGAAACATATTCTATTCTTATTTACAATAAAAGTTGACTCCAAAATGACCCAATACATTATTTGCCATTCATTTCTATTGGGCATAGCATCATCTGAAGCACAACCAAAGCAAACTGCAAATCCATCCAACAAGTTGGAAGAGTCACAAGCTTGATGTCGTCATTGCGTGCTAGGAATATGGGACCAAATACTAGATGTTTGACTAAGTGTAATACGCGATAAGTGAATTGGTCCAAATACTTACGACACCTTCAAATGGAAGGACTAGATACTTAAAGTGCTTTCATTTCTAAATGGTAAAAAATATACTGTATGTATGAAAATATCCTCAAATAAAAGGTGACATTATGTACTGTCACCTCATAAAACAAGATGCTGGAGTATAGAGCCAAAGTATAGAGCCAAATTCTAAATAAATACGTAGGGGAGTGTATATAGTAGACCTAATTGTCTTTGTTTGTGAGTGACATGGTCAGTATACTCAGTATGACTTCATGGGAAAGCTGCAGTGTCTGTCATCTCTCTCCACACTAACCCTGTGTGTCACTCGGTTCCCATGACTCCAGGCCCCTGCCAATCATGTTTCTAGCATGTCAGCTGGAGCTTGACCTCTTACCCCAAACTCAGGATTCAGCCCACACTTTAACGAGATAGTTCGGGATTTTGGCAATGAAGCCCTTTATCCGCTTCCCCAGAGTCAGATGAACTTATGGTACCATTTTTATGTCTCTGCGTCCACTGCTAACTAGTGTTAGCGTTGTCTTAACGCAAAGACTGGATGTCTTCGGGAAAAGCTAGCATGTCTTTGCGCTAAGCTAGTTAACGAAGTCTCGCAAAACTACCTCCAAATTCCTTCATACTGGACGCAGAAACATAAAAATGGTACCACAAGTTCATCTGACTCTTGGGAAGTAGATAAAGGGCTTCACACAAAACCCTGAACTATCCCTTTAACACTGTGATGAAGCAGAGCTAGAGAGAAAGCTTTACTACAACATTCTGAACATAAAGTTTCAACATTTGATTGTACTTTTGTATGCTTATGGTGTAAACTACCTGATCACTCGAGTGCCAATGCAACATGTTGCTGTAATGTTGCTGTAATTATCAAAAGGATGGGAATAAGCTCCTCCATCTGAGAAGGGAATTGAGGCTCTGCGTCTTTAAATGCAGCCTGGGCAGTTGGAGACTTAGTTAGTGGAGCATGGGATGGAGTTGTGCTGACTCCTCATGTTTAGGTCAGCTGCTCTGTCCAAATGGCCTCTCTCTGGTGCTGTTGCTCAGTCAGCCAGCCTGTCCAAATGGTCTTTCACAGGCAGAGAGGCATACTAGGGGTACAAACTATATCGTCCTCCCCAACCTGCCTCTAGCGAAATGGAAGTGGATGAGATGGCGACACACACACACACACAAACACACACACTAGGCAAGCAAGCAACAATACACATTGATTCGATACACACTTGGAGACATGCTCAGTTTGTGCACATTCTATCACACCAACTTTCACACTTCCAGTGCTTTTTCACAGACAATCAAAAACCGTTCATAAGTGACAATTTAGATAGAGTAGCGTTCACCGTCAGAAAATGATGAGCTGGGCACCTTGATAATTAACACATTTCTCGCATGATCAGCTTGCCTGAGTGTGGCATTTTTATACCCATGATTGGCTTTTAAGTGCCTCGGCTCTCTGCCACCACTCAGTCAATATGAAGACTGATGGTATCACAGTGTGGTACTCCTACACACCTTCGTTTACTCTTTATGATGCTCGTACTCATTATTTTGAACGAGGTTATGTTCTTCCCCTGTGAAATGCCTCAGCACTTTTCTCAGACTATTACAGTGGAGCTTATCACAGTTGCCTGACCGTTTTTAGAGATGATGACAGACTTGAGTCAGTTAAAAACTTCCACAAACTCACATTGTATCAAGTCAGGCGATCATGAACTGCCTTTTCTTGACCCTGTGCAAATTGAACAGAGTTGGCTGTAAATGGACAACTATGTCTCTTTGTTTCAGGCAACGCTATGCACACAGGCGTTGCTTCAATATCCAATTTGCAGCACGGATACAGTCCCTCTCTGTGTTGGACTGCTGGGCTAACTTACAATGACAGTGATTTATTAAGCACAGCCCAAAGACAGAGTGAAGGAGACGGCTGCAATCACAAGCATGCAAACAGCTTCAGGTCTTTGTTTGAGTCTGTGATACTGTGAGGTCGGGGATGATGATGACTGTGGTGGAGCATACACCGTGCCGAATGATTCATGGTCTATCAACAGATTCCACACACAGCTGGATCATTATCCTGAGATGAATGTCAGCGATTGCTGCTCCCGTGCTATTTATTCTGTATGTGGGGCCACAGAGGTTGAGGGCCTTATGTAAAACACTTCAGGGATATGCTATTATACCGGGTTCTCAGCCAATTCCACAACGATGTGAATTAGAAAATGACCGAGAGGAAGAGAGAGGAGAGCGAGAAAGGAAGAAGCGCTAGAGGCATAGGCTTATGAGAATCCCTTAGCCTGAGGATAAGCACCAAGTAGTTCTTAACTACATTAAGAGGCTGGCCCTCCCTCAAGGCCCCAAAAATCAATTCTTACTGTCACTTAATCAATTAAGTTAACTAAGTGATTGTTTTGGGTACTGGCTGTAACACCACATACAACTTTAGTCAAATTGGCAACAGACTGATATTAGAGAGTTGTTGTGCACGTCATTGAAATGTCACATTTAATTAGATGTTCAGGAGTCTTATGGCTTGGGGGTAGAAGATGTTTAGAAGCCTCTTGGACCTAGACTTGGCGCTCTGGTACCGCTTGCCGTGTGTATTGCTGTGAATTGTTAGATACTACTACACTGTTGGAGCTAGGAACACAAGTATTTCGCTACACCCGCAATAACATCTGCTAAATATGTGTATGTGACCAATCACATATGATTTGATTTGATCACTGTATTAGGGAGAGGATTTAGTATGAAATGCAATATTTAGTGTGTTAATAACAATAAAGGAAGAACATTGTGCATGCGTGTGTGCGTACTTGATTTAGCATTTAAGCTGTGGTGCCTCCCCAAACCTACATATTACACAAGCCGCCGAAGGTGAATCGAGATGAATAAACAGACGCTGTTCCCGCGTCTCACCCCTAAAATCCATATCAACCCAAACCAAAGCCAGTTGAGCCTGTCGCTGGTCCAGCATGAGACTAATTTCCCAGGAAAACGGGGCTACTACTGACACGCCTGGGGACCTAGCTTTTTTCCCTCCTATCACACCCTGCTTCATCAAACAAGTAGTCAAGGTCACATTCCCCCCAAACACACTGCCTGCTTGCCTCTCTTTCTCTCTACTCTGGCTCTGTCTGCTGCAGGCTAGCTGTCAGAGGCTGAGACTGAAATGCTAACCCTAACCCCCTGGGGGAGCCCACCCTGTGCTCTGCTGCCTCTCTCCCCTTACAGAGTGGATGTCAGTGTGGTGTCTTACTGTTTTGGAACAGGGGACTGTTTAAATATTGCTCATATGTACTCACTCATATCTGGAGTCCACTCCAGATACGCCAGCCACAGTGCATCTGTGGTTCTGGTGGCTCACTTGGTTGGAGCGTGGTGGTTGTTAAGCCAGAGTTGTGGATGTGATTCCTGCATGGGCAGAGGATCTATTGGGGAATTGAGTTAAGCTGAGTGAGGGACTCAGGAGTCTGTGATATAATTGCAGACGTTTGGGAGTTCTTGTTTGTTAAAGGAGAAGATCGACTTTTCCAGGTGTATGTGACATTAGTGAGAGAGAGAGAGAGGGAACAGTGCTGAGAGGGAGACTGTGGTTGTATGCATGTCCTAATAAACGGAAATATAATACAGCCCTCTAGAGTGTTTAGACTGCTTTGATTTATTCTGTGATGGATTCCAAATCCTTTATTTAGGTTGGGCCATAGCAGGGAGAGTGGGTAGTGTGATCAGCATGCTGCACCCAATGTGAGGCGCAGCGTGGTTTTATGTTAAGGCCATTCTCTGTGTGTGTGTGTGTGTGTGTGTGTGTGTGTGTGTGTGTGTGTGTGTGTGTGTGTGTGTGTGTGTGTGCGTGTGCGTGTGCGTGTGCGCGTGTGTGTGTGTGCGCGTGTGCATGCTCGCACGTTCAGTGGGATTTACTAATATCTAATATACTACTGCACTTTGAAGCCTAAGGTCTGCCCTAAAGATCCACTCTCTTGACCCTTGGTGTCCCAAGCCTGTGACAAGTTGGGTTTGGAGGAGTGTTATGACAGAACACAGACAGACTGGGTCGATACAGTATACAGGCCAGAGAGAAGAAGATGAACCTCAAATAACTGCTACTGTTTTCAAATCAAATGAAGTGGAATTGTATTTGTCACATGCACCGAATACAACAGGTGTAGACCTTACCGTGAAATGCTAACAGACAAGCCCTTAACCAACAATGCAGTTTTATGGAAAATAAGAGTTAAGAAAAGATTTACTAAATAAACTAAAGTTAAAAAAGTAACACAATAAAATAACAGGGTGTACCGGTACTGAGTGTAATATGTACATGTAGGCAGGGGTAAAGTGACTATGCATAGATAATAAACCGTGAGTAGCAGCAGTGTAAAAAAAAAAGGGGGGGTTAATGCAAATAGTCCGGGTAGGCATTTGATTAGCTGTTCACCCATCTTATGGCTTGAGGGAAGAAGCTGTTGAGGGGCCTTTTGGACCTAGTCTTGGTGCTCCGGTACCGCTTGCCGTGCAGTAGCAGAGAGAACAGTGTATTGCTAGAGTGGCTGGATTCTTTGGCAATATTTAGGGCCTCCCTCTGACACTGCCTGATATAGAGGTCCTGGATGGTAGGAAACTTGGCCCCAGTGACGTAATGGGCTGTACGCACTACCCTCTGTAGCGCTTTGCAGGATAGAAGTATGGTAAGATTTGCCAAATGGAGGGCAACGGAGAGCTTTGTACACGTCTCTGTGTGTGGAGTAAAGCTGGTCTAGAGTTTTTCTTCTTCCATTGGTTGCACGTGTGACATGCTGGTAGGAATGAGGTGAAACGGATTTAAGTTTTCCTGCATTAAAGTCCCAGGCCACTAGGGGCGCCGCCTCTGGATGAGCATTTTCTTGTTTGCTTATGGCCTTATACAGCTTGTTGAGTGCAGTCTTAGTGTCTACATTGGTTTGTGGTGGTAAATAGACAGCTACAAAAAATATACAGTGCCTTTGGAAAGTATTCAGTCCCCTTTTTCCACATTTTGTTACGTTCCAGCCTTATTCTAAAATGGATTAAATAAAACAAATTCCTCAGCAATCTATACACAATATCCCATAATGACTAAGCGAAAACAGGTTTTTAGAATTTCTTTGAAATGTATTAAATATTAAAACAGAAATACCTTATTTACATAAGTATTCAGACCCTTTGCTATGAGACTTGAAATTGAGCTCAGGTGCATCCTGTTTCCCTTGACTATCCTTGAGATGTTTCTACAACTAGATTGGAGTCCACCTGTGGTAAATTCAATTGATTGGACATGATTTGGAAAAGCACACACCTGTCTATATAAGGTCCCACTGTTGACAGGGCTTGTCAGAGTAAAAAAGAAGGTGACCAAGAACCCGATGGTCACTCTGACAGAGCTCTAGAGTTCCTCTGTGGATATGGGAGACCCTTCCAGAAGGACAACCATCTCTGTAGCACTCCACCAATCAATCAATCAAATGTATGTATAAAGCCCTTCTTACATCAGCTAATGTCACAAAGTGCTGTACAGAAAACCAGCCTAAAACCCCAAACAGCAAGCAATGCAGGTGTAGAAGCACGGTGGCTAGGAAAAACTCCATAGAAAGGCCAGAACCTAGGAAGAAACCTAAAGAGGAACCAGGCTATGAGGGGTGGCCAGTCCTCTTCTGGCTGTTCCCGGGTGGAGATTATAACAGCACATGGCCAAGATGTTCAAACATTCATAGATGACCAGCAGGGTCAAATAATAATAATGACAGTGGTTGTTGACGGTGCGACAGGTCAGCACCTCAGGAGTAAATGTCAGTTGGCTTTTCATAGCCGATCATTCAGAGTATCTCTACCGCTCCTGCTGTCTCTACAGCATGTCTGGGACAGGTAGCACGTCCAGTAAAAGTCAGTTGGCTTTTCATAGCGGTGCATTCAGAGTTCGAGACAGCAGGTGCGGTAGAGAGAGTAGCAAGCAGCAGGTCTGGGACCAGGTAGCACATCCGGTGAACAGGTCAGGGTTCCATAGCTGCAGGCAGAACAGTTTAAATTGGAGCAGCACCACGACCAGGTGGACTGGGGACAGCAAGTAGTCATCAGGCCAGGTAGTCCTGAGGCATGGTCCTAGGGCTCAGGTCCTCAGAGAGAGAGAAAGAAGGAGAGAAAAAGAGAGAGAATTAGAGAGAGCATACTTAAATTCACACAGGACACCGGATAAGACAGGAGAAATACTCCAGATATAACAGACTGACCCTAGCCCCCCGACACATAAACTACTGCAGCATATATATTGGAGGCTGAGACAGGAGGGGTTGGGAGACACTGTGGCCCTGTCCGATAATACACCCGGACAGGGCCAAACAGGCAGGATATAACCCCACCCACTTTGCCAAAGCACAGCCCCCACACCACTAGAGGGATATCTTCAACCACCAACTTACCATCCTGAGACAAAGCAGAGAATAGCCCACGAAGATCTACCCCACGGCACAACCCAAGGGGGGGCGCCAACCCGGACAGGAAGATCACATCAGTGACTCAACCCACTCAAGTGACCACCCCTCCTAGGGACGGCATGGAAGAGCACCAGTAAGCCAGTGACTCAGCCCCTGTAATAGGGTTAGAGGCAGAGAATCCCAGTGGAGAGAGGGGAACCGGCCAGGAACAGACAGCAAGGGCGGTTTGTTGCTCCAGTGCCTTTCCGTTCACCTTCACACTCCTGGGCCAGACTACACTCAATCATAGGACCTCCTGAAGAGATAAGTCTTCAATAAAGAATTAAAGGTTGAGACCGAGTCTGTGTCTCTCACATGGATAGGCAGACCATTCCATAAAATTTGAGCTCTATAGGATAAAGCCCTGCCTCTAGCTGTTTGCTTAGACATTCTAGGGACAGTAAGGAGGCCTGCGTCTTGTGACCGTAGCGTACGTGTAGGTATGTACGGCAGGACCAAATCGGAAAGATTAGGCCTTTATGGTAGAGTGGTCGGACGGAAGCCACTCCTCAGTAAAAGGCTCATGACAGCCCGCTTGGTGTTTGCCAAAAGGCACCTAAAGACCCTCAGACCATGAGAAACAAGATTATCTGCTCTGATGAAACCAAGATTGACCTGGAGGAAACAACTGGAGGAAACATGGCACCATCCCTATGGTGACGCATGGTAGGGGCAGCATCATGCTGTGGGGATGTTTTTCAGCGGCAGGGACTGGGAGACTAGTCCGGATCGAGGCATAGATGAACGGTGCAAAGTAAAGAGAGATCCGTGATGAAAACCTGCTCCAGAGCACTCAGGACCTCAGACTGGGGCAAAGGTTCACCTTCCAACAGGACAACGACCCTAAGTGCACAGCCAAGACAACAAGGCAGGAGTGGTTTCAGGACAAGTCTCCGAATGTCCTTGAGTGGCCCAGCCAGAGCCCGGACTTGAACCCGATCGAACATCTCTGGAGACCTGAAAATAACTGTGCAGCAACGCTCCCCATCCAACCTGACAGAGCTGGAGAGGATCTGCAGAGAATAATGGGAGAAACCCAAAAAGACTGAATGCTGTAGTCACTGCCAAAGGCGCTTCAACAAATTACTGAGTAATGGGTCTGAATACTTATTTAAAAGTGATATTTCAAATTTCTAAAAACCTGTTTTTGCTTTGTCAATATGTGGTATTGTGTGTAGATTGATGAATTAAAAAAAAATCTATTTTAGAATAAGGCTGAAACGTCGGATCTGCTGAGGGCTTTGCCTCATCAAATATGAATGAAAAGAGAAGTTCTCTCAAACCTGCACACTGTGCTTGCTTTGCGAAGTTGTTGATATTTGCAATGCAGAACGTTGAAGATTTTTTTCCCGCATGACACCATGCTGAAAAAAGGGTGAAAGGGGTTGAGGAACACCCGACATTCTGCAGCCAGTCACTCCCTGTCTAATTATGTTCATGAATGGGCAGAATGGAAAAGGCCAACTGAAAGGCGTCTCAGCTCCAACCCAGGCGCTGCACCTGCAGTGGTGGAGCCGTTTGCCTGGCCACCCTATGAAAGAAGCCTGTGTTACATAGTGGAACATGAGGACACTGGTGCCTGTGTCCGCCTGTGTTGTTGTGTCTGTGTACTGGATGTGTTTATGGGGAAAGGCTGAGAAAGTCGGAGGAGGAGGGGAGAGAGATGAGAGAGAGAGCAGGGGGATACAGTGCCATACTGTACTTGTGTTGACATTGACAACAGTGTATATGAGGACAACAAAAATGCAAAAGCCCAATATATCTCCATAAAGAGGCATTTAATCAAGGAATATACTGCTATTTTTTTGGCCTGAACTCATCCCCGAATAATGATTTTATAACAGACACAAATACATTCAGTCTGGCATCCCTTTCTAGCCTTTTACAAAGCCTCTTACAAAGCCTCTTCAGCCCTATCACGGCCCTCTACCAAGGATATCCTGTCCTACCAAGGATAATGACACAAAAATAATGACTCAGTTCAGTAAAAAGTCCCATTTACAGTAATTTGAAAATATCTTTACCCAGTAGTTTTTTTTCCAGTAATAAGAGACATTTTAGTTTCTGCTTTAGTTACATTGCTCTCACATAGAACTAGACCAAGAACTGACTGAATGAATTGATAAATTATCCAGAATCAGACAGACTCTTTGCCTGGTGAATCGGTTTGAGCACTAACTGTCTCCATAACGCATAAGTCTACGCTATTACAACCAGCCCCATCAGGAGGGCTCCAGCAAAGGGATAACAGCATTATTTTCTCTTCCACCAAAAAACTTGAAATACAACCTGATGAAAAACACCCTCAAATTATTTTCCCTGAAGCGCTGAGCTTTATCACTCCACGCCGGGCTGTTACGTTAGGAAAGGCTCCAGCACAGGCATTTTGAAGTTGCTTCTCACCACTCAGCTTACTTTAGCACTGTTTGGAATCGGCCTGACTGAAATCAAGACTGTCTAGGTGAAGCTGTCCTATAACACTCACCGGCCATTTTTTTTTAGGTACACCACCCCGTTTAGGAAAATGGCTATGGCTTGTTATATATAGCAGGCAGACAGGCATCGAGGCATTCAGTTACTGTTCGATTGAATGTTAAAATGGGCAAAACAAGTGACCTAAGCAACTTTGAGCGTGGTATGATCGTCGGTATGATTGTCGGATCCAGTATCTCAGAAACGGCCGCCCTCCTGGGCTTTTCACGCACGACAGTGTCTAGGGTTTACCGAGAATGGAGCGACAAACAAAAAACACCCAGTTAGCGGCAGTCCTGTGGGCGAAAACAGCTCGTTGATGTCAAGAGGTCGAAGGAAAATGGCAAGAATCGTGCAAGCTAACAGGCGAGACACAAACAGACAAATAACGGTGCAGTCCAACAGTTGTGTGCAGAACGGCCTCTCGGAATGAACAACTTGTCAATCCTTGTCACAGATGGGCTATTGCAGCAGACGACCACATCGGGTTCCACTTATATCAGCTAAAAACAACAAGAAGCGGCTCCAGTGGGCACGCGATCACCAACACTAAACAATTGAGGAGTGAAAAAACATTGCCTGGAACATGACAGTGAGTGGCCTGCGCAGTCCCCAGACCTCAACCCAATAGAGTATCTTTGGGATGAGATGGAACGGGCTGTTCGCAGCATGAATGTACCGCCGTCCAATCTGCAGCAACTGCATGATGCCATCGCGTCAGCATGGACCAACATCCCTGTGGAATGTTTCCAACACCTTGTAGAATGTCCTGAAGAATTCAGGCTGTTTTGGAGGCAAAGTGGGGGTCTGACCCGGTACTAGATGGGTGTACCTAATAAACTGTCAAGTGAGTGTATATCTTCAAGGACATCCATTGATTAACCACTGAATGATTGGAATTGGAATGTGGAATTTGAGGGGAGTGACACAACTTTGTTAAACCATCAATCTGTTATGTCACAGTCAATGATGGCAGGTCAATGCTATGGTGTAGACTGACCCATAATCTGTTGCTTTGGCAGACAGAGGATGCAAATGGGATTGGAGTACAATGATTTGTGATATGTAATTCTATACCCAGTCTGCTCTCAATACCCCAGAGAGTAGCTATAATCACCAGTTCATTTGCAGTGGATGATGAAATCATATTGTTTTTCTCCTACAGAAATGGCAAACATTAGACATGAGAGATTTGCTGAGGCTTGTTATTTGCCTGGACAGATAATGACCATGTTAACCCCTCACTGGCCTCGATATCTAGACTACGGCATCTGGCTTTGCAAAAAACTAACCCCTCACTACAGCACACATCACACATACTTGCAAACTATACATGGCATTTGTGTATACATATTGCTAACATCCTCATTCTGTATCTAAACACTATAAACACAAACCAACTACAGACATACCAACTACAGATAACTACAGACAACATATTTGTCTGTGCCCTACGTGCACAACATGCACCATCATCCCTAATTTCATAAGTAAAGTCTGAACGTGAGATAGACTAACACAATGTCAGTCGAGGGGCCTAGCAGACACCAGTCGCCCTTACAAGAAAAATAGATTTAAACATATTTTTGGATGTTTTAGAAAATATTATGAATTGACCAAATCATATAATTATCAAAAATGTATTTAATACATTGAAATACATCTGGGCATTATAAACACCTGCTCTTTCCCTGACATAGACTGACCAGGTGAATCCAAGTGAAAGCTACGATCCCTTATTGATGTTAAATCCACTTCAATCAGTGTAGATGAAGGGAAGGAGACATGTTAAAGAAGGATTTTGAGGCCTTGAGACAATTGCATTTAAAAATGTTTCTGATAAATGTATTAAATATATTTTAGAAAAATATATGATTTGGCCAAATCTTTATATTATCTAATGTATTGTGGAAATGCATCTAAAAAATATATATTTTAAATGTAACATAAAATAAACACACTGCATTACTTCTTAATCTGTAAATATTTTATTTAAAACAATTCTAGAATTGAATCTGCATTGTTGATTGCCTTTGGGTTATTTCATCTGATTTCATAGCTGTAAAGATTAAGGAAATGTTGAATCGAATTGTGCAATAAAATAATGTATATTGCTTGAGCGTTTATTGAACAGATATTCAATTTAAGTTCAATCTTACCATCAAATATGATGCTGCTATCATAAAGACATCAGGCAGGCACCATCAGTTTGCACCATCAATGTGTTGGGTAGATTGTTAGGGGGTAGAACTGCTTTAATATTGCAGACATATTGTGACTTCTATCAATGTAATTGTCTGCATCATATTATTTTTTTGTAAAAATTTATTTTATTATATTTTCCTTCTTTATTATTTTACCCTAACCCTATCATCCCTCCCCTAATTTGAGTAAACTAATGGACAACAATACTTACTTCTACTTCCAGCGTATACATACTATATACATTTTACAGACACATATTTTACATTAGTTATGTTTTTTGTTACATTTGTTATTTTTAGTCTGACCCTTCAGCTTCTATTAGCCATATATTTGTCAACTATGCTGTGATGTTTCACAAAAGTCTTGCACCTTTCTATTCTCATAGTTTCTACAGATTGTAAATTAAAGATACAATGTTTTTATATTGATTGACTGATTATGTCTTTTCAAATCACCTAGCAGTGCTATTTGCAGAGTTAGCTAAATCTTCAGCCATTCCTGAACCTGCAACCAAAAACCATCAATGTTGGTGTGGACAGTGGAATTAGTAATTAGGTGTATTCATTGCAGATCAGCAATTTAGAATTTAAAATGATGTGCATTGTCCTGAAAAAGGATTGTATAACATTTTTCTTCCACATTTAGTCCATTCCCTTCGACAAAATTCTTAGCATTGACTCACAATTCCAAGCCTTATTCATCTCTGCTTAGTGCTTACACATACAGTATAATCTTCAGGGCTGCACAGAAATTCTCCATTAACGTCAGCGTTTGGAAACAAAATGTGACAGACACATTTGAAGACATTTCTTGAAGTAATTAGTTAGAAACATGACAGTCAAAGCTTAGAAAATCATGCAGTTATAAATACTGGTGAATCAAATTTGAAATAAATATATATTACTTGACTGTTTATTGAACACCTTATTTAGCAGAAGTTCAATATTTACCTTCAGAAATGATGCTGCTATCTTTAGGACATCAGGCACCATCAGTTTGCACCATCGATGTTGCTGTGCACGGGTTCAACTGCCACAATATGTCTCGCAGGCATTTTCCAAATGTTGTTGACTATAGCCTTTCGTTTTCATCCTGACCCCAGCAACACATCACACATCAACTACTCTCTTTGCACTGGCCAAGTCTAAGTACAGTCATCAACCAAGGCCAAGTATACTGGTGGTTCAGTGTTACTGATGAATGTCAGGCCCCCCCGGTAATATATAATGGGAGTATAGTCGAGTTTTGTGAACCAGAGTAAAGCTCCGAGGCCTTCTGAGAGGAGGAAACGCCAGGCTACTGTGGTGAATCCACCAATAAAGCCAAGCGTTCAGGATTCACAGGTTGTGCCCAATAAGCAAATCCTGGTTTAGTGTGTTTGTACTGATGAGAATCTAGTGAATTTCAGCCACTCATGTTGTTGATTAATGTTGTAAGAGTGCTCTGGAAACTCGCATTTAGGTATTTACCTCTGTGAGTATATGCACCCAATCGTATGGTGACATTGATCGCCAAGCTGGTGACCGCTTTTTACACCCTAACAAGAGGCTGATACCCACGGCCCCCATTGGTTCCCCAGTAGAACCCACTGGCAGGCCTCTGCATGGACTTACTGAGTGTTCATCACTGACATAGAGACAGAGCGATATCTCAGGCTCTCCCAAGACAATCTCCTCCTTGCCCCTTGCTGTTGCGCAATCTGTCCTCTTGCCGTTGGCTTCCCTTCATCTCTGTATGAATTCGCATTCTCAATCCTCCCCTTGATACCGACCAGTCTGTTTTCACCACGATGGCTGACAAAGACCAGGGAGCACTCAGTCGCTTGAAATATTCACACACCATAGCAATATCAATGAAAAAAATGTTTTCTGTCTATTTGCATTCTGCCTGGTTGCTTGAGTCCCGGTCCAACAGATAGCCAGCTCACAACCCCCGGCAGCTGGAGCTCTAATTAGCTCTGATATGAGTTAATGTGATGCAACCTGCCAGCCGCCGGTTTGTAAGAACATCCACCGGGATATAAAAGCAACTTAAGGCAACTAATGATGCATCACAGAGAGGTAGCAAGTTTCTATTAGTATCATACGCCTTGTGGAAGTGCTGACACGGATCCAACCAATCTCCTACTGCACGGGACCCACTTTCAATATCTACTCTGAAGCCATATACTGTAGGAATTGTCAATGGTGAATCTGTTTGGCCAATAGTCATTGCCAGTTATTTGAGCTAGCTGTGAAAGTTCTGTTGGAAGCGTCTATAGCAGGAGATTTCAAACTTTTCTTGCCCTGGGACCCCCACACAGGCAAACTGGCAACCCCGGGACCCCCATCATGTTATCAACAAAAAAAAGTAACGTCTTGTCATGAAGTGAATGTTAATGGAAAATAAGTAATCAACATTTCAAATGAATAGATTTGGTAGACGGTGTCATTATTTTGACCTCCCCACAGTTCATTGGAAGAGGGAGTATAAACTAACATCTAAGTCTATTAGCTAGAAAGGTATCTTGGCAGTGTAGAGAAAATGTTGCTGTTGTAAAGATAATTTCCAGCAATTCTAAACAGTTTGGCATGGAGCTGAGAGACAATTTTGCAGTTTTAAAGCTAATTTCCTGCAATTCTATGCATTTTGCCATGACTAATGCTATGTTCCGCCGCTTTTGATTCTCCCTGAGTGTCTAGCTTTTATTTGATTGTAAAGCCTTGTTCTTATTGGCAGTTTGAAGTGACTCAAATCATATTCAATTCAAAAGTGTTCTTTTTCTTGAAGTCTGAACAGCCAAAAAGCACATGGAATCTGATATTTTAAGCCACATTTTAAAACCACCTTCATAGGTTGTTTGAAGTCAGATACATTTTACATTTACATTTACGTCATTTAGCAGATGCTCTTATCCAGAGCGACTTACAAATTGGTGTATTCACCTTATGATATCCAAATCTGATTCCTGGCCAATCGGATATATTTGCCCCTCAAGTGGTTTTTAGACTGTTATTTGGCATATCTTGTTGCTTGCTAGCAACTCTGTTGACAGTTTGATGAGGACATGTGGTAGCTAACTAGCTTGTTAATTGTTCAGAAACAAGTAGGGAATGTGCTAGAAAGCTAAGCAGCTACCTAGCTAGCTAGTTGACTGCTGTGGCTAGCCAAAAAGGACTTGTTTTGTAAGTCCAGATCATTATCACACTATGATTTTGAACATTCAAAGCAACTGGGAAACGTCCATGGCAAGCATTGTTGTCACCTTAGCTTGCTACATAACTTCTGAGTGATAGGAAGCACAAGCACCACCATAAATCAGCCTACACCACTGCGCACGGACCCATCGTTACCATGACAACTAGCGTAGCCATGTCAGCAAAGGACTGCTGTCAGAACACACACATATGATTTGGTCACTTCTAAGAAAACGGATTTGAAAAGGAAAACTGATTTGAGCATTAAGGCCTGCAGTGTGAACGAGGCTTTAGTTTTCAAAGATCGTAATATTAAAACATGACTCTGAAACAGATTTTCCATCCTTTAAAATTAACACTTAGATGGCCTGCCTAAGAATTTTCTATACAAAAAAAACCTTTGCTCCAATGACTATAATTTCCTGGATGCAGAGACATAAAATGGGTATCCACGAAGGTATTCTGTTGCAGCTAGTGATGGTCATAAAATAATAATGTTCCACATCAAAAATCCCCCCAAATCCCCCCCCAAAATAAAATCATGGGCCCCCTGCAGAACCTCGTCCGCGGATCCCAGTTTGAAACCCCCAGGTCTATAGGACCATGCTGGTGCAAGTGTCCTGGGTCCCATTCCAACATCTTGCAGATGTTGTAATGTTGTAATGCAGATTTGTTTTTGCTGCTTTTGCCTGAGGAAATAGATGGTGTTGCTGTCATGACCTTCACGTCTTGGAACATGGCAAGCTAAAGCATACTGCCATAGTACAGTAATTGGTATTTCACTGCATCATTGATGTCTCATATCTTTATAGCATCAATTTGCATCCGTGTCTCAATCATATCGATGTAGTTTGCCAATTAAAATAAGTAAATGTGCTGTATAAGGCGGTAACACACTAGCCTGGTCCCAGATCGGTTTGGGCTGTCTTGCAAACTCCTGTGGTCATTGTCATGCAAAACATGACCAGGCTATTAACACACATCAACTACGACTGCACCTGGTCGTGTGTCTACGTGTCCTTGGCTGAGAGATGCAGATTTATCCAAGAACACCTCCAAGGTCCCATCTTTTATTTAGAATCAAAACACAACAGCAGTACAGAACAATAGGCTGCGTACTCAGTGGTTTGGATTATAGTGTTTCTGTCGCAAGGGTTATGAGTTCAATTCCCTTGGATCTGATACTTTACATTCGGTACATCGCTTCGGATAAAAGCATCTGCTAAATAACTAATGACTCTTCCGAATGTTATCCCTGAATATCGGAACAGTGCTGATGAGAGAATGTCTTAAACCAGAAATAATGAACGTCACAGACATGGGATTGATCATCAACGTAAGAGAAATTCCATGCGTCTTTTTCACTCTCTCCGTCTCAGCCAATGACATCCAGTGATTAATGAGTGCCCAGTTAGGAGGCCAAGTGCATAGTACAGTATCCATGGTGCTGGGTTCTGCCAAGTGAGCTGTATCTCTCAGAGCAGAAGCAGGTCTTCAGAGACAGGCAGATGGGAGATAAGCCCACTCATGCTGCTCTGAGAAATTACACTCTGTGTGATGATGAATGTGCTCACAGGAACCGTTCATACTGCAACTCCATGGGGGCACTAGCAAACATATGCATTATGCATACACACACGTGTGGGTATACACGTCGACACACACACTCAAGTATACACGCAACAGGCACACACGTGCGCATGCACACACACAACCAGATTTTTAGGAGGGCCACGTGGGGTGGGCTATAGTGGGTTTAAAGTGGGACTGATAACATTTACAGTGTCAAGTGGAGATTCCTGTGCAGTGACCCAGATATGCCTTCTGTGCTTCTGTGCAGTTAAATTAGATGATTTATAAACCCCCAAAGGCTCTGTGTGAAACACAGAACTTTCTGTTATCTGTAGCAGAGGTTCCCAAACTGTGGGCTGGGACTCAGTCCCGGCTTTCAACTTACTCTTGAAAGTTGTAGTAGTAGAATGCACAAGGTGCAATTTCTAAATTGGGTAGTTTTCCTCTTGTCATGTCAGTCATTGCATACCTTAGAGATCTATTTATAACTTGTCAGAAATGTCCAGAACAACTAGCCTATGTCAGCTAATGTTTTTTAAGACCATAGATTTTGTTGTAATGTTTGAGTCACTCAAATATCACATGAATACACATACGACATGGCAAAATGTATTGAATTACAAGACAATTAGCTTTAAAACTGCAAAATGCTCTGTTCACCCTATGACAAAATGTGTAGGATTGCAGGAAATAAGCCTTCCACCAACAAGAGGCTTGTGAGTATTAGACAGAAGTAGACTTGGTATGTTCCCCAGTGCTGAGTTTGGGAACCCCTGATCTATAGGAGCTTGGCATCATGTTAGCACCTCAGTACAGCTACAAGGGCTGTGTCCCAAATGGCACACTATTCCCTACATAGTCCACTGCTTTTAACCAGAGCCCTATGGGTCCTGGTAAAAAGTGGTGCACTATATAGGGAATAGGGTGCCATTTTGGACACAGACACAGAGAGGAGCTGTGAACTGACCTAGTTAGTGCTCTCCCAGGCAGTTGCATGTTAGGTTTATTGCAGGACAGGACCAGACACAATGTTATGACTACTGGTAGATGTGCTGCTGATTTACTCTTCTCATTGATCACCATGAGCATTCCTATCAGTAATGCCATGTGCAGTTATCGTATGTTGCTCGAGGACAGTTTCTGCTCTATAGTCTTAAGTCTACATGCAATAACTTATCATTTGCTCTCTTCCATGATGTCACTTGTCTGGGTATCAGAGATTTACTATGGATGCTCCTGTTTCTAAGCCTAGTAGTTCACCAAGGCCCAGTTGTTTCGCATGTTAGAGGCTAACCATGCAATGATCTGCTTCGCCTACAGGTGAGCCACGCAAGTTTGACCCGGGCTTCAGAGGACCTATCCATAACAGGTACTGTATCCTCTGGTCTCCTCTGACTTCCCTTGCATGAAGAAGCAATAGAAACATGTACAGTAATAAGCTTGTAATTGACTCCATGATGGACGTTCAACAGCGTATTGATAGTTATTCCCCAATGGGGTTTTTTCTCTCTCTTTTTGATTTGCGCCAAAAATAGGCCTATAGTCATCTTCTCAATCTGCCATAGAATTTAATTGTGCATTCTATCAAAACCACTACACATCTTATATTTTTCATTTTTTCCCCAAATGAAAATATTGACCTTATTGTTTCATAAGCTTTTTTGCATGTCACTCTATGTGTTGACGGATTGATCGTTTGTCAGGCACTGTTAATAGAGAGGGAGGCTGAGTGCTGGCAGCTGTCTTCGCTACATCACGCAGATCAATAGCTATTAGTTACACGATCGGCTGGCGTTAGCCCAATGACACACATTATTAACCAGCCTGGGAGACCGGAGGAACACAAACTCATATATCACAGGGAAGCTGCCAATTAAGTACTTCTTTCCACATATACCATTCACGTATAACCTGGCTACATCCTTTTTATTTGAATGCCTGGCTTTATTTGAATGCCTGGCTTTATCTAGTACATATACCAATATCCTGTTGCTATGTCTTGTTTACATTTGTTTGGATTGTCATTGGCCCTCACTTGAGTCCGCCATCCCACAAGACAACATAGTAAACAAGATTGCTCAATTACCAATTTAGGATGCAGCTGTGTATGTCTTATAGCCTTTCAACTTCATGGTTTTACTCTTTACACCACTAATTTCTGCCCTGAAGCGTATCATTACTTCATACTGTAGAATAGACATATTCAAGACCAGCTTCATACACTGGTGGGGAAAGCATGTTCCGGTCCCCCCCGAGCTTTTATCTCACCCTCTCCAGCTCGTTTTACTCCTACAGCTGTGGACTAAAGTGAAGACGCTTTGATGTTTATCTGGCTTAGAGGTGTTTTTAAATGAGAACTGAGAGAGAACTGACTCTCCTCCGGTTGTCTTTTTGTCTCAGAAGCTCACTGCCTAAATTAATTCTGTGTCTGTGGTTACTGAACAGTCCTCCAAAGAGTAGAGAAAATGGAGATGCATTGTAGCTCTGAATAATTCCGGCTGCCATTATGCTGCGGTACGGGTGATAAATCAATCCATAAAGTACATCATAATAATGTAAGAATTGAATAATGCCATTGACTAGGGCCGGCACGATACCAGTATCGGGATTCCCATTAGTATCGTGGCAAGGAAACAAAATGCGAAGCAGATTTAAATTCTTTAGGAAAACAGCCCAAATGTTGGAAACCAACATCATTATGTTGTCATCCAGAGTCACATTTATTTTCCAAGCTACAGCACACAATATTTTACATACAGAAGGTCTGCTTTGTTTTCATTTTTGCCTTGAAAAAAATATCCCGATACTGGTATCGTCCCGGCCTGAATAGTGGACTGCACACCTTTTAGTCAAGACACATACATGGACTGTACATTTGTCCTTGAGACTTCTGCAGGGAAGTTGAAAAACATTCAAAACCCCTGTGCCTTCTACTGCTATATCTATTGGCTCTCCAGACCGTGAGAAACTTCCTGGTGTGTTCCAACATGTGGGAATCCATTATCTCTACCCCTCTCTCCCAAACTCTCTCCCTGTTCATTTTCATTATGTGGTGGAAACAGGCGGTCAATGGTGACACACCAGAACTGCAGCCACGCTATTCTGTGGCAGCGTCGACCGGTCATCACCACCACAGCCATGGCAGCCATGGCTCCCCAAGTGGAGTCAGCTTTACGAATAGAACGCTCTGTCACAGAGCTTCACATGTCACTGACAGGAATGCCAGCCGGTACCCACTGCCTCACAGCACTTAGAATAGCAGCACACATACATACCCACCCAGCAGGGGAAAGGAAATGGTTCTAGCCGACAGCTTTTGGTTTAGCTATGGAGATCTAAGACTTTTAGACTATGACTGGGATTTTGCATTGGACCACATTTGCAGTCGGGCTGCGTTTGCGTCACAGAGATGAGAGAAAGAGACCTTGTTTATTTGTCTCATTTACCAGCTTCCTTTCAGCGTTCACCTGACTCAAAGGTTGTTCTGTATTAGCTCTGTAGTGCTAGCTTTGACTTTGCCTTAATAGGTCGTCTCTACTGTTTAATGTAGCCTATTTGAAATGAATAGCGCTTCTTACAGTCACCTTTTCCTGTTGTTTATGAAAATACTTTTCATTCAAGTCGTACAGTTTGGTTTCAATACTTCAAAACCAGATGGTAGGCCTAGGTAGCCACAAAAAATAGATGGGTGTTGGTTAAATTGTGATTTTAATGAATCTAACACGTTTGGAGTGGCATATTTTTTCCTGTGAGCGAGGAGCATTTTTTCGCGGTGCTGTTGGAAAGGACTTTGAGCACCGGAAAGCACCACTCCATGAGCGATGAGTGGGATTTCTGACTGCTCAACTCCGCTCACATACTCTACTGAGTACCACTCTTCATATTGTCAGCATGGTGGTGGCTGCGTCATATTATGGGTATGCTTGTCATCGGCAAGGACTAGGAAGTCTCTAGGCCCTGGGGGTTTGGGTAGAAGACAGTGGAGACTCACTTCACGGTAAGGCAGTGAAGAGGTGACAGAAGGTCTGCTTCAGGGTCCCACCCCCTGGAACTCATCGACTAATCACCCATGATCCCTAGCTACCCTCTGGTCCGCTACACTACCTGACTCAACTCCTAATGGACGCTGAGAAATTCAGTACTCACCATGGCAACCTCGACAGCTCTTGTTCCTTGTCTTTTGAATGAAATGAAAAAGTAGTCCCTCGTCTGCCTCTTTTTAATACCGTGTTTAATATTTGAGCTGGCAGTGCCTTGGGCATCACAGGTCCACTTCACACTGTATCATACTGTCTCTACAGGAATGTTGTCGGTGTGAGGATGGAGACATTTTCTGCCTCGGCTCCCTTGGACTGGGTTTGTTTGTGAAATATGGCTTAGCCTTTAATGTCTCAGTTCCATAACCATCATGTTATAGACTTGTGTCATTCCTTGAGTCTATGCCATCAAATATGATTTACGGTCAGGATTTTTGTGGGTAATGGTCTTTGACAGGAGAATACAGACCTGAACAGATGGTCTATGGGTCAGCTATTAGCTGGAGGGGATTTATGGGCAATGTAATTTGCAGAGATCTCAAATTGGACATTCACAATTAAGTATCAGGTCTTAATGGGAAAATTGCAATCACTGATGGCCACTAGATTATCACCAGCTGATCTCTCATTAAACCGTCATTATGCTCTAAAATCACCTGCACAGCTGATGTCAATTGCAACCATCATCCGTCACCGATTTACCACTCCGTAACGTGGATTTCTGAATTGGAAAGAAATGTGGTAGGGAGAGTAATTTCTTATTATTTGGAAATCGTTATCTTAACCAAAGAAACCGTTGCAAAGTGCTTTGTTTTATAATGACATTTTAATTGTCTAGCAATGTTGTTGCATTTCATATAAAAAAGTATGTGAATTTGGCTATTTAGTGTATTCGGCTATTTGAGCACACAGCCATGCAATATTCACAGACAAACATTGGCAGTAGAATGGCCTCACTGAAGAGCTCAGTGACTTTCAACGTGGCACAGTCATAGGATGCCACCTTTCCAACAAGTCAGTTTGTCAAATTTCTGCTCTGCTAGAGCTGTCCCAGTCAACTGTAAGTGCTGTTATTGTGAAGTGGAAACGCCTAGGATGTCAGGTATGAAGGTAAGACCCAGATGCAGACCACGATGAATAAACAATAGTTTAATATTCCAAAAGGGGCAGGCAATACATTTACATTTACGTCATTTAGCAGACGCTCTTATCCAGAGCGACTTACAAATTGATAGACAGGTCAAGGCAGGCAGGGGTCAGTAAATCAGAGGTGGGGCAACGGTACCGGGCGGAAGGCAGGCTCTTGGTCAGGGTAAGGCAGAGGTTGGTAATCCAGAGGGGAGCAAAGGTACAGGTCGGCAGGCAGGCTCAGGCAGAGTGGTCAGGCAGGTGGGCTCGGAGTCAGGAAAGGCAAGGGTCAAAACCAGGAGGGCGAGAAAAGAGAGACTGGGAAAAGCAGGAGCAGAGACACAAAACGCTGGTTGACTTGAACAAACAAGACAAACTGGCAACAGACAAATAGAGAACACAGGCATAAATACACAGGGGAAGATGAGCGACACCTGGAAGGGGGTGGAGACAATCACAAAGACAGGTGAAACAGATCAGGGTGTGACATTGGAGCAACAACGGCTCAGCCTCGAAGTGATAGGCCACACAAGCTCACAGAACAGGACCGCCGAGTGCTGAAGCGCATAAAAATCGTCTGTCCTCGTTTGCAACACTCACTACAGAGTTCCAAACTCTCTGGAGGCAACGTCAGCACAAGAACTGTTCATCGGGAGCTTCATGAAATGGGTTTCCATGGCCGAGCAGCCGCACACAAGCCTAAGATCACCATGTGCAATGCCAAGCGTCAGCTGGGGTGGTGTAAAGCTCGCCGCCATTGGACTATGGAGCAGTGGAAACTCGTTCTCTGGAGTGATGAATCAGGTGTCACCATCTGGCAGTCCGATGGACAAATCTGGGTTTGGCAGATGCCAGGAGAACGCTACCTGCCAGAATGCATAGTGCCAACTGTAGAGTTTGGTGGAGGATGAATAATGGTCTGGGGCTGTTTTTCATGGTTCGGGCTGGGCCCCTTACTTCCAGTTAAGGGAAATCTTAACACTACAGCATGCATGACATTCTAGGCAATTCTGTGCTTCCAACTTTGTGGCAACAGTTTGGGGAAGGCCTTTTCCTGTTTCAGCATGACAATGACCCCGTGCACAAAGCGAGGTCCATACAGATATGGTTTGTCGAAATCTGTGTGGAAGAACTTGACTGGACTGCACAGAGCCCTGACTTCAACCCCATCAAAGTCCTTTGGGATGAATTGGAACACAGACTGCGAGCCAGGCCTAATCGCCCAACAACTGTGCCCGACCTCACTAATGCTCTTGTAGCTGAATGGAAGCAAGTCCCCGCAGAAATGTTCCAATATCAAGTAGAAAGCCTTCCCAGAAGAGTGGAGGCTGTTATAGCAGCAAAGGGGGGACCAACTCCATATTAATGCCCATGATTTTGCAATGAGATGTTCAACGAGCAGGTGTCCACAAACTTTTGGTCATGTACAGTAGTGTATGTCATTCTTCCATTTATCTTTTTCATATTTTGATTTAATTGTTCCTGGTAGGCTGTTATTTCATTTGGGTGGGGGTAGTGAACGCAGACAATGACCATTCCCCATGCCATTTCCGCTGTCTAGTATCAAGCCGGCTTAACACCGTAACAGCGTAAGATCTGCTGGTCTGCTTGTTTTTTTTTTAAAGCTTAGTTTAGCCTGCAGGTGCATGTACTCCCCATTAGTAGCGTTTCATGAGAGCACCAGCTGTTCCGGACGACTGTGTGATCACGCTCTCCGTAGCGGATGTGAGCAAGACCTTTAAACAGGTCAACATTCACAAGGCCGTGGGGCCAGACGGATTACCAGGACATGTACTCAGAGCATGCGCGCACCAACTGGAAAGTGTCTTCACTGACATTTTCAACCTCTCCCTGAACGAGTCTGTAATACCTACACTACCGTTCAAGAGTTTGGGGTCACTAAGAAATGTCCTTGTTTTGAAAGAAAATGATATTTTTTTTGTCCATTTAAATAACATCAACTTGATCAGAAATACAGTGGAGACATTGTTAATGTTGTAAATGACTATTGTAGCTGGAAACGGCAGATTTTTTATGGAATATCTACATAGGTATACAGAAGGCACATTACAGTGAGGGAATTAGTATTTGATCCCCTGCTGATTTTGTACGTTTGCCCACTGGCAAAGAAATGATCAGTCTATAATTTTAATGATAGGTTTATTTGGACAGTGAGAGACAGAATAACAACCAAAAAATCCAGAAAACGCACGTCAAAAATATTATAAATTGATTTGCATTTTAATGAGGGAAATAAGTATTTGACCCCCTCTGCAAAACATGACTTAGTACTCGGTGGCAAAACCCTTGTTGGCAATCACAGAGGTCAGACGTTTCTTGTAGTTGGCCACCAGGTTTGCACACATCTCAGGAGGGATTTTGTCCCACTCCTCTTTGCAGATCTTCTCCAAGTCATTAAGGTTTCGAGGCTGACGTTTGGCAACTCGAACCTTCAGCTCCCGCCACAGATTTCCTATGGGATTAAGGTCTGGAGACTGGCTACGCCACTCAAGGACCTTAATGTGCTTCTTCTTGAGCCACTCCTTTGTTGCCTTGGCCGTGTGTTTTGGGTCATTGTCATGCTGGAATACCCATCCACGACCCATTTTCAATGCCCTGGCTGAGGGAAGGAGGTTCTCACCCAAGATTTGACGGTACATGGCCCTGTCCATCATCCCTTTGATGCGGTGAAGTTGTCCTGTCCCCTTAGCAGAAAAACCCCCCCAAAGCATGTTTCCACCTCCATGTTTGACAGTGGAGATGGTGTTCTATGGGTCATAGGCAGCATTCCTCCTCCTCCAAACATGGCGAGTTGAGTTGATGCCAAAGAGCTCCATTTTGGTCTCATCTGACCACAACACTTTCACCCAGTTGTCCTCTGAATCATTCAGATGTTCATTGGCAAACTTCAGACGGGCATGTATATGTGCCTTCTTGAGCAGGGGGACCTTGCGGGCGCTGCAGGATTTCAGTCCTTCACGGCGTAGTGTGTTACCAATTGTTTTCTTGGTGACTATGGTCCCAGCTGCCTTCAAATCATTGACAAGATCCTCCCGTGTAGTTCTAGGCTGATTCCTCACCGTTCTCATGATCATTGCAACTCCACGAGGTGAGATCTTGCATGGAGCCCCAGGCCGAGGGAGATTGATAGTTCTTTTGTGTTTCTTCCATTTGCGAATAATCGCACCAACTGTTGTCACCTTCTCACCAAGCTGCTTGGCGATGGTCTTGTAGCCCATTCCAGCCTTGTGTAGGTCTACAATCTTGTCCCTGACATCCTTGGAGAGCTCTTTGGTCTTGGCCATTGTGGAGAGTTTGGAATCTGATTGATTGATTGCTTCTGTGGACAGGTGTCTTTTATACAGGTAACAAACTGAGATTAGAAGCACTCCCTTTAAGAGTGTGCTCCTAATCACAGCTCGTTACCTGTATAAAAGACACCTGGGAGCCAGAAATCTTTCTGATTGAGAGGGGGTCAAATACTTATTTCCCTCATTAAAATGCAAATCAATTTATAACATTTTTGACATGCGTTTTTCAGGATTTTTCTGTTGTTATTCTGTCTCTCACTGTTCAAATAACCTACCATTAAAATTATAGACTGATCATTTCTTTGTCAGTGGGCAAACGTACAAAATCAGCAGGGGATCAAATACTTTTTTCCCTCACTGTATCTGCAACCATCACTCCTGTGTTCCAATGGCACGTTGTGTTAGCTAATCCAAGTTTAGCGTTTTAAAGGCGAATTGATCATTTAGAAAACCATTTTGCAATTATGTTAGCACAGCTGGAAACTGTTGTTCTGATTAAAAAAGCAAAAAAATTGGCCTTCTTTAGACTAGTTGAGTATCTGGAGCATCAGTATTTCTGGGTTCAATTACAGGCTCAAAATGACCAGAAACTCTTCAGTCTATTCTTGTTCTGAGAAATGAAAGCTATTCCGTGCGAGAAATTGCAAAGAAACTGAAGAGCTCGTACAACTATGTGTACTACTCCCTTCACAGAACAGCGCAAACTGGCTCTAACCAGAATAGAAAGAGGAGCGGGAGGCCCACGTGCACAACTGAGCAAGAGGACAGCAAAAACATGAGTTTCAGAAGAAAGTTATTGGTTTCTGGCCATTTTGACCCTGTAATCGAATCCACAAATGCTGATGCTCCAGATACTCAACTAGTCTAAAGAAGGCCCGTTTTATTGCTCCTTTAAGTAGGACAACAGTTTTCAGCTGTTTTTAAAAAATATTTTAAAAAATTTATGAAAGATTTAGCAGTGCTAACATAATTGCAAAATGGTTTTCTAATGATCAATTAGCCTTTTAAAATGATACACTTGGATTAGGTAACACAACGTGCCATTGGAACACAGGTGTGATGGTTGCTGATAATGGGCCTCTGTACGCCTATGTAGATATTCCATTAAAAATCTGCCATTTCCAGCTACAGTAGTCATTTACAACATTAACAATGTCTGCATTGCATTTCTGATCAAGTTGCTGTTATTTAAATGGACAAAAAAATTACTTTTCTTTCAAAAACAAGGACATTTCTAAGTGACCCCAAACTTTTTAACGGTAGTGTACATGTTTCAAGCAGAACACCATAGTCCCTGTGCCCAAGAAAGCGAAAGTAACCTACCTAAATGACTAGCACCCAGTAGAACTCACGTCAGTAGCCACGAAGTGCTTTGAAAGGCAGGTCATGACTAACATCAACACAATAATTCCAGAAACCCTAGACCCACTCCAGTTCGCATACTGCCACAACAGATCCACAGATGACGCAATCTCAATCGCACTCCACACTGCTCTTTCCCACCTGGACAAAAGGAACACCAATGTGAGAATGCTGTTAATTGACTAAAGCTCAGCGTTCAACACCGTAGGGTCTATATCTCACTGGTCATCCCCAAAGCCAACACTTCCTTTGGCCGCCTTTCCTTCCAGTTCTCTGCTGCCAATGACTGGAACGAATTGCAAAAATCAGTGAAGCCGGCGTCTTATATCTTCCTCTATAACTTTAAGCATCAGATGTCAGAGTAGCAAATGGCCAAACTATCACTACACAGCCAATCTGTAAATAGCACACCCAACTACCTCATCCCCATATTGTTATTTATCCTCTTGCTCTTTTGCACCCAAGTATCTCTCCTTGCACATCATCATCTGCACATCTATTACTCCAGTGTTAATGCTAAATTGTAATTATTCCGCCTCTATGGCCTATTTATTGCCTTACCTCCCTACTCTTCTACTTTTGCACACACTGTACATAGATTTTTCTATTGTGTTATTACCTGTACGTTTGTTTGTGTAACTCTGTGTTGTTGTTTTTGTCACATTGCTTTGCTTTATATTGGCCAGGTCGCAGTTGTAAATGAGAACTTGTTTTCAACTGGGCTACCTGGTTAAATAAAGGTGAAATAAAAATAAATAAAATAAAAAATAAATACGATGAGACAGCCTATAGGGACAACAACCTGTCCCTCATTTTGAGCAAGACAAAGGAGCTGATAGTGGACTACAGGACAAGGAGGCCCTAACAGGCCCCCATTAGTATCGACGAGGCTGTAATGGGGCGGGTCGAGAGTTTCAAGTTCCTTGGTGTCCACATCACCAACAAACTATCATGGTCCAAACACACCAAGACAGTCGTGAATAGGGCACGACAACATTTATTCCTCCTCTAGAGACTGAAAAGATTTGGCATGGGTCCCCAGATCCTCAAAGTTGTCAGAGGAAGTCCCAAAAAATTGTCAAAGACTCCAGTCACCCAAGTCATAGACTGGTCTCTCTGCTACCACACGGCAAGCGGTACCGGAGCACCAAGTCTAGGTCCAAAAGGTTCCTTAACAGCTTCTACCCCCAAGCCATAAGACTGCTGAACAATTAATCAAATGGCCACTATTTACATTGACCCCCTTTGTTTTTACACTGCTGCTACTTGCTGTTTATTATCTATGCATAGTCACTTTACCCCTACCTACATGTACAATTACCTCGACCAACCTGTACACCCACACATTGACTCGGTACCGGTACCCCCTGTATATAGCCTCGTTATTGTTATTTTTTTGTTACTTTTTATTACCTTTTTAACTTTAGTTTATTTAGTAAATATTTTCTTAACTCTATTTCTTGAACTTCATTGTTGGTTAAGGGTTTGTAAGTAAGCATTTCACAGTTCACATGTGCCGAATACCTGCTGTATTTGGCACATGTGACAAATACATTTGGATTTGATTTAAAGGAATCCAGCGTTAACCTGCAGGAGTATGTTAAGTTCTGACTGTTTGTTGCAATCAAGCCCATGTAATTCAGATGAGATTGGTAAGAATAGGCCCATTTTAATTCAGCAGTGAGAAATAAGTTTGTTATAGGTACTGTAGTTCTGGATCTCAGCCATTTAACTGGGAAGGAATCTAAATCTTCACTAATGTTGAACTCAACAAGCCCCATTTTCTCTCATTAGCATGGAATGCAAATGCAAATGCAGTTGCAATTACCTACAGTATTTATGTAGGGCTATGATCATTCTGCTTAGTAGCAACAGCACTTGCGAAACAATCCTGGATAATTTGCGATGCAAAGATTGAACTGTGCAACTGCCTCAGTCTAAATCAGTTTAAGAGCCACCCTTAGTAAACCTAAACCTAAACGTTTTCGCATGTGTGTTTGTCTGTGTATACAGCATATTTGTTTCTGTGTATGTCTCTATATAAGTAGTTTATCCTTTTTAATATCCATTGCAATGAAATTGATATTCTATGTGCATCAGTGGCCTGAGCTCCGCGGGACCATCTGCTATTTAATCACAAAATGGTGTTCGGAGGCTCAAAAGCAATGTGCGTATGTGCTGCTCGTGGAGTCTATGGTGGCATCACGCTGCATACAAAACAAGGACAAGCAGCTACCTCAAAGGAGCACCACAGCAGAACTGCCTCTGGCCTCCACTCGACACAGGCTTTCTTCCTGGGGATGAAAGAGGAGTGTTTAAAGCACGAGGGCTTGAAGGTCTTACTTTTGGGTGTGTAGTTCCTTATTGTAGCCTTCACAGAGCATGCTCTGTATGATAAAGTTCAGACTTGGATTGCACTTGCTCTGTCTGAGGGGACACCACAGGGTGGAAGTTGGGGAGGGTTTTTGAAGACGGGGCCAAGGCAGAGCAAGGCTGACAGCTCCTCTGGGGTGAGAGAAGTGTGAGAGACGAGAGAGGACTTCTTATTTGTGGACAGATGGAGAAACCCCAGCTGTGAGAGAGAGATCCTCCCCTCTCTAAAGCAGAGATGTAACATACTATTGTGCAATCCAACCTTCAAAACCTCTGGAGGGGTCTCTGTGGAGAGCATAAACTCTGGGGGTTGAAGCATGTCTCATTAGAAATTGGAGCTCGGAATGTTTTTCTCTGAGCCCTGTGTCTTGAGATGCCACCTGGCCTTGTCAGGTTGCAAATGCTGCACCCAGCTTAGGAGCTCAAGTACAAGCCCACTGTCAGGGATGCCATGGCAAGGGCAGAGCCCTTGGTACTAGGCTCATCTAATTGACACTCTCTCTCTCTCTTATCTCACTCCTTCTGTCCCTCTCTTTCTCTGTCTTCTCTCCAGGGGCTGCACGGATGTGGTGTGCTGTGTCGTATTCGTCGTCTGCATCCTCGGCTACATCGCTCTGGGCACCGTGGGTGAGTTGTCATGTTGCTGCTTATTTCATCAGACATGTTGGTTTCACAACACCACAGCCCACCCTGTGATGATGCTCCACGTTGTGCGAGTCTAAGTCCCGTGTGTGTGTGTGTGTGTGTGTGTGTGTGTGTGTGTGTGTGTGTGTGTGTGTGTGTGTGTGTGTGTGTGTGTGTGTGTGTGTGTGTGTGTGTGTGTGTGTGTGTGTGTGTGTGTGTGTGTGTGTGTGGCATTCGTCTGCGTTCATGAGTTTCTGCTTGCCTAGCTCTCATCTTGACAAAGTCTTTGGGTGGGAAAGGGAAATGCATTTAACCCAACCCTTCTGAATCAGAGAGGTGCGGGGGGCTGCATTGATCGATGTTCACGTCATCGGCGCCCAGGGAGCAATTTTTTTCCACCTTGCCCGGCTCGGGGATTCGAACTGCGTTCCACCGACTGCGTTGCCATTTAAATGCTAGATAATGTTTTGTATTGGATCCCGTTTTGCATTGAGCAACAGAGCCTCTGGTATTGTGAAGTGTGTGGGAGGTGGAAATATGAGTACTTGAATTTCCCCAGAGACAGACCCATTCCTTAATGAGTGGGAGTCAGCAACATCAGAGTCTAATGATTTTATGTGAGTCACTTTCTGAGGTTACTGTATGGCATCTCCCTAATCTGTGCGTCTAATCTCTTGATTGGGGGATTGACCATGTTCTCCAGAGTTATGGGTGACATCCTCTGGCCTCCATTCCTTTTAAGGGACTTTGAGTAGTTGTGCGTGGCGACGTAAACGCAGCCTTACTGCAGTGTGTTCCTCTCAGTAGATTGGAATCTATCATGTGACTCTCCTCACACGCACACACCTCAGTCTGTACAGACACAGACATGCATGCTTAAACACACACACACACACACACGCGTGCACACACACAAACACATTTGTTTTGCTATTCTTGTGGGGACCAAACAATTGATCCCATTCAAAACCCTATGTTCCCTAATCTTTAGCCTAACCCTAACCTTAAAGCTAACCCCTAAGCCTAAAATATATTTTTTCCTTGTGAGAACCAGAAGGATAGTAAAACCAAACACACACACACACACACACACACCACACACACACACACACACACACACACACACACAAACACACACCCCTCCCCCCCACACACACCCTAAATTAGTCAAATCAGCTGTCTTTTCTCAAAGTGCAGTCCCTCTGACTCCCATGTGCAGTGGAGTCACGTCTCAGTCTGGGCAGAGGAAGGACTGTCTGTTGCCCAATTACTTTAAGAGAGCCAGAGCCATGAAAATGGAGGTGACTTCAAATAGACGCTGGCGTGTTCGCAATTTCGTGAACACCTTTTCATTCTTTCTCCTCGCCCGTGGTCTTCCTCATGCACAAGCTCTCCGTTTCATCCTGACTATTGGGTGAGGCAGGTACCGTGTTGTTGGCTAGAAAGGGAATAGAATAGAATGACTTGTCCTCTGAAGTAATTATTTTCTGTTAATGTCTTGAACAGGTTAGAAAAACAAATTTGCAGCTTGGATTGAATTTCAGAGTAGTCTCAAAAGATACAGACTGGTGTTGAAAGAGTGTTCCAATAATTGGATTACCTTGGCCTTGGTTTTGTTGGTGGATGCTTTTTGCATCACTTTGATATTTAAAATAGAAATTGTGCACCAATATTGAATTTTAAAAGACTTTGAAGTGCCCTTTTTTAATATTGTGCCCTTTAATATAGACCTCAAGGAAAATTCAACAAATCAGATTTTCTATATGAATAAAGACTTGCTGAAGTGCCACATTTCAGCATTTTTACATGTCCCTCTAGGCACGTTCTGTGACTTCTAGGGAGATTTTAACAAGTTTTCACCATTATTGTTATACCCTACTAATTTTTTTTTGCCTTGACAAAGTAATTTCTAAAATATGATTATTTATTTAATGTGATTAGTGACTCATTTACGTATGTCCCTCATTTTAAGGTCAACCCTGTTACGTAAGCAGAACTCTCGATTTAATATGAGTAAACTATTCCTTTTTAAATGTTATTTTCTAAAGAAACATTGAACATCTAATAGTCAAATCATAGTGTAAACGCAGGTGAGCTGGTTTTACCCTTTTTGGCCATTTTCTGGTGTTTTGTGATGGAAAACTGACCATAATACGTAAACCCTGTAACCCATAGGCTATTTTTTTTTTTTACAATTAAATGTATTGCATTCAATTGTCTCTCCCTGTTGCACGAATGAAGCTTCCATTCCCCCTGTCACAAGGGGATTTTTGGCTGTTACTTTATATGGCACTTAACAGGCACTTACTAAAGTCATTTTTTAAATGTAACCTCTTGAGATGGGAAAACTTGTATTTTTTTAATGAAGTTAAACATGTGCTCTTTATGACAATGTTAAAAGTAGTTGAAATCAAAACGTTTTTATACTAAGTTACACTTCTCAAAAGGTACCGAATTGGTGAAACGACCCAGTGGTTTTCACTCATATTATCTCTCTGTATTCTGTAAGGGTAGTCTCGCAAGGTTTTCAGGTTGTCCTGTAATTGCTGAACAGCCAGCTCTCAGCTTGACTCGCTAATCTTTTCATATCTGGCTTTTCTGATTGTGATTCATAATAGGAGTCTACCTTTTGATCCCGTTTGACCTGCTTTTTTAAATTTATTCTGAAGTGATTATGTTAGTGTGTGTTACAGGCGGGCAAAATATTCCCATATACACACAGCCAGGGAGGTCCTGTCACTGACTCGTAAATGCCCAGAGTGATTGACAGTTGAAGGGGCAGGGAATGAGGCTAATGATGTGGCCGTTTGTCTGGTTGCAGCCTGGATCCATGGCGACCCCAGGAAGGTGGTCTACCCCACCGACAGCCACGGACAGTTCTGTGGACAGCAGGGGACCCCCAACGCGTGAGTATAAAGAAAGATGCCAATCTTTTAGTGCACTTGAAAGAGATACAAAGCAGCTTGGGAGGTGTGTCGGCTTTAACACTTTTGACACCTGCAATACGGCACAAACAATCTCAGAGAAATCATAACGCAGAGAAACTGCTTTTCCCTACGATTTAATATCCGGCCTCAGCATGTCAGTTGTATTAGCCTTAGTGAGTTGTGGACAGTGGAAGGTAGGCCCACTAAATGGCAGGTAATCTAGTAAAGAAAACAAGTAGGTGGCCAGTATGATGCAGGAAAACATTTTGTGAACTATATACAGGTAAAATGTATAATAATACAAATAAGGAGCAACGTTGCCTGAAGAAGACTATAGTTGAAACACGTTGGAGTTGTGCGTCCTGTTATGACAATCATAGGCTGATCTTTGTCAATATAATCTGAATATAGTTTTTCTATAGGTTTTCCTGCATCACACTGGCTGCCTACTAGTTGTATTAGTCTGTAATATTTAGTTTATTGAGTGCTTTGCGCACCGTGTATGAAAAGCGCTTTATAAAGAAGCATGAACAACCACCACGGACTTTCCTGCTCCCTGTGTTTTTACAACACTGTTTGACAGACAGATCAATCTGCTGTTAGATTTTCAATACAACGTTTGTTCTCAGCGTTCTCTAATAAAACTGCCGTTGTCTTCGTGTTGAGAAACTAATGACTATTCTCTCCATTTCCCTGTGGTTACAGCAACAAAGCCATATTATTCTACTTCAACATATTGCAATGTGCCAATCCTGCCGTTCTCATTAACCTCCAGTGCCCTACAACCCAGGTGAGAGCTGCCTCTTAACGCTGCAGACATTATGCTATTATGTTCCCGCTCGTTTTTCTCGCTTGTTCTCTGTCATTAAGCGTTGATTAATGCTTGGCTGTCCCTTTCCTCGTCTCTTCCCAGCTCTGTGTCTCCAAGTGCCCAGACAGATTTGCCACATACCTAGACATGCAGTACAACTACAGGTACAACAAGAGCTACTGGGAGTATTACAGGCAGTTCTGCAAGCCGGGCTTCGACAATCCTAGAAAGGTACCGAGACTGATGCCTCCAGTCACTTATGGTCTCACTTATCAAGTCCTTGAGTGTTCTGAAACAGATATCTTCTGTAATGGTTATCTATCTATAAGTCGGTGGAGTACTCACGTCCACTGCAGCCGTTTTCAGCTCAATATTAAAATATTTTCTATGGAGCATTAAAGTACATTACTGTGATTGTTTTAAATGAAAATGGTCAAAAAGAAACAAAAATAGCTTCCTAGCAAAGAGCAAGCAATCATTTTGCCAGGACTGTCTAGGAGTGGTCTTAGTGGGGAGGGGAAAACTGATAACTAGCTGTTATTGGCAGAGAGGTTTGGAACTCTCTTTCTTATTGGTCTATTAACTAATTTACCGCCTAGTGATGTCACCAGACAGGCCAAAACTCCATCCCACCAAAATAGACAGAAATTTCAGGCAGTGTTATCAGACAGCTCTTACACAATTCCACAGTATTATTCCAACTAGGGCTGACCCCAATTAGTCGACTGGTTGATTGTTTGGTCGATAGACTGTTGGTTGACCAATATTTTTTTTGTTGAGCAGTAGCATATATATATATATATATATATATATATCTATATATATATATATATATATATATCATTTTTATTTTTTTATTTTTTTTATGGCACACGAGAAACCTGCCTGATTCGCACCCATCTCAGTAAACGAATCCATTGCGGAGGCCGTAGGGATGGCACAGCCCAAGAAGAAGGGGAGTGTGGCTAAAATGCACAATGCACATCTCTCTGCAGAATGCGCTCTCTCCCGACAATTTGTGCACATTTATTGTTTCTTTCATAACTTCATTTTGTGAATTGTTTGCGTTGGATGGTTAGTGTATATCAATTCACCATTACATATATCACCAGTAGTACATTTATCATTAATTCCTATCATATCTAATCTACAATGTTATGGTCATTTCTATTCATGCATTCAATATATTATTATTTCAGTCTATTATCATTCTCATTGTCGGAGTGGACACGTTGTTTGCAGAACACACAACCTATGCTTGTGAGAAACAATTTTTGTTTATTTAATTCCATTTACGAGTTTTGTCAATTTAGTCATTGTCTTTTGTTTGGAGTGCTCATGTCAATGTTGAGTAAGGACGCGCACCTGATTACGCATAGAAGTAGGTCTATAGGCTACAAATGTAGGCATGTAAATGTGCCCATTTGGGGATCTGATACTATTTCTGATTGGCTTAACGCACCACCACTAATGAGTTGTGGAGCTTCTCAAAGTAATGTTTTCTTCACCTCAAACAGCAAGCAAACAAAGTCTGTTTTTACATCCATTGAGAATGACAATAGTTCCTCAATGTATTTGAAAAATCTTTCCAGCTATTCCTTTCAATAACCACTCAGCATGAAAGGGAAAAAATATCATGCTGTGATCCAGTGGAAACGTCATGAAACAGGCCTGCCTAATGACCTCTTATCCCTTGCGCAAAATAGCCTACAACTGTGTCTGTCCTGAGCTCACTGGTGCAGGAAACAATAAGCTCCCAGGATATTTTATACAATGTTGCAAGTTTGCTAGCACAAGCTTTGGGCCTGACCCAAGTTGATACAATGCTTCAAGTTTGTTGCAGACAGGCCATGCATTGCCAATGTGATTTATATGATATTTATTTTTATTCAGATATTTTCTACCTGCAGGCTGCAATGTTTTTGTTTGTTGGCTTTATGTAGGCTTTTTTTTTTTTTACATTGTTTGTAATGAAGACACAGGGAGTCAGGAAGCAAGTGCAGTTGGTAAGTTTAATAACAAGAAACATGAAGATATACAAAACCAATACTGCCTGAAGACTGAGGCTAATGAAGGCTAAATGAAGGTGAAGTAATAAAAGTAATGATGAAGTCCAGGTGTGCATAACGATGGGGAGCAGGTGTGTGTAATGATAGTTGCCAGGTGTGCGTAATGTAGGTTGCAAGGACCATTGGTTAGTAGTCTGGCGGCGTCAAGCACCGGGGCGGGAGTAGGCGTATCATCATTGGCAATGGCAACCTATGTTTTAGGTTTGTGTCACTTTCATTTAGATTTGGATAGAATTTAGATTAACCACTTGACAATGATTTTGAGATATGAAGATGTTATTATGAATGAAATGAAACAGTTCCACGAAAATGTGCACATGAAAACCATAACTGGAAGGCAGATGGGTAGAAATGGTAAGATAAATTGGCATTCCACATGAGAAAGGTTGACAAATCCTCGTGTAGCCTATTACCAGCAACTTCAGGAGAGTAACGGCAGAATCTGCAAAAGCCAGCAGGAGGGAGAGGAGGATGATCGGGTCAGGTTAAGGTTTTTTTCTTCTGGTTATCTTGTTATTTGGCTCCCTCTTGAGTAATTTCTGTCTTATTTCATCAAACAGTGTGCTTAAAGCATCAGATAAGCTTAATACATATAGTTGATTTTATTTAATCACAAACGGTGTGTCTATACATGGAAAATACACGTTTTAAAATTTAGACCAATCGATTAGTCGAAAGAACAGACGACTTTTGGTCGACCATGATTTGTTTTAGACGGGGACAGCCCTAGTGGAAATATATATAAAACACAGGAGAATCATTATTTTGACCACACTGGGCCTTTAAAGGAACTTTCTCTGTTCTTGGAATTAAAATAAGATCAATAATAGTGTTCAATAGTAGCGACCAAGGCCCTTCCTTTTCAGGAATTCAAATCTTATTGGCGTCAGATTGAGTCATTTAGTTGTTGCACAGAATATATCTTGTTGTATAGAAATGATACAAAGCAATATCATTGGATGTGTTTTTCTGTAAGTACTAGGCCTAATGTACTATGTAAGGAAACAAATGAGAATGTCATTTGAAAGTCCTGTGAGAGAAAAGCGTGAGGAAGGCGGCATCTGCTGATGTCACTCACAGCTCTGTGATACTGGTCCATGTTCGTCAGACATGCTGGCATGGCACATCAGATGAGACTTAGAGAGACAGAAAGAGAGAGAAAGGGGGGAAGGGAGAGTGTGAGAGATGGTGTGTGGGAACTCATAATCACACTGTTACTGCTGAATCGTTGGTTCTCCCACCCACACTGTCTACTCAGTCAGTACCCAGAGCAGAGTGATAACTGAGGAATAGAAGATAGATCAGAGAGGGTTCCCTACCAGTCTGTTCTGTACTGCATGACAGACAGTCGTCTGTTCCGAGTCAACTCAGCCACACGCCCACTCCCCTCATGGTCCTGTTGGATAATGGCAAAGTCATAGGATATGATGATAGGATATCTTACCAGTCATCCTAACCTAAAATACACATTTTAATATTCCGACCAATTTATTCGTCGAAAGAACAGACGACTTATAAAAACTCAAGTCTGAGGCTTTGACGTCACCAAGTGGGTATTGTTTGACTTCTTCTCCCTCTCGCCTTTTCTCTGTTTAGTCCGTTGCACAAGTCTTGAGAGATGAGGACTGCCCTTCCATGATAGTGCCAAGCAGACCTTGTAAGTGAATCCAGGTTCTGCACACAGTTCATCCACTATCATTATTGTGACTTCCATACTGTCTATTCCTAAGACTTAGATTCTGTGGGAGGGGAGGGCATGTGACGGGTTGGAAAAGGGATATATATATATATATCACAGTGTATGAAATTTAAATACCAAATTGTCAAAATATCTGTTTGTGTGTTTCAGTCCTCCAGCGGTGCTTCCCAGACTTCATCACCAGGAACGGGACTCTAACTGTCGCCAACAAGACCGTCTTCAAAGACGGCTTAGGTAAAACAAGGAGCGTGATCGATCTCCGAGACGCTGCCAAGTAAGTCCTGCTCTCCCGATTGTCGCTCTGCAGAAGCCTTTGTTGTTGTCGAAATCTTGGAATTTCTGCCGAGAGAGACTATGGGATGAATTGTGTAAGTGGGAGGCCTATTAGGGTTGGTGGATTCACATGGTTTAATATTTTTGACCAGTAGACCTGAAAGATTAATTAACGCTGTACAAATCTGTTCACTGTGGCCTCATTGAGGCCATGTTTGGGAATTCAAATGCATTTAAACTATTATATTGTCATAGGGATTCTAACTTGGAACCCAGAGTCAACTGGACAGCTATTGCAGGGTAGGACAACTGGGCCATGATCACTCATGCCCAGTAGAGTGTGGAGTGTGGATCGTTCATGCACATTGAAAGCCGTCTATGCATGTTTGCATGGAAATGCAGCTCACGCTGTAGCTTCAGAGTAGTACAGTTAAGTGACTTTCCTCATGCTATGCATATACAGTCTATAAAACGATCAATACGTATGGATTAACTTGTGGGAGAGATAAGAGAAGAGCAATTAAGGCAGATGCAGGGTCTTGATAGTTTTGTGTTAACGAGCTGCCATCATTAGTTCATCATGTTTGCTTTTGAAAGAAGGATGTTATGACCAGTTGAATGCTTTTCCTTTTTAGCCAAGTTACCGCCATGCAGCAAGGAGTGGAAAGGTCTCAAACTAATTACAGTATTTTAACCTTTAACCGTAGCCTTCTGTAGCCCCGAGCTCACTGTCTGCAAACTAACCTTCCCACCTGACTGTGCGTCATGGGTAATCTGCTGCTGTTCCTCTCCGACTGTGGCTGTGGAAAGGAAAGAGGACAGATTACCTTCAAATGTTGCCTGATGTGGAGCTAACATCCATATTGAAGCCCTAACAAAGAGTTACAACTTAGCTTACAGTTAATGTACTATATTGGTCTTTAAAAGCTGAGAGTTACGTCACCTCCTAGCTTTCATCAACATCTCCCTTCAGTGATATTTTCTTATCATAATGTTTGCAAAGATTTCATTTCGTGAAACTGAATAAGAGCAGCCTCAGCATCAGATTAATGCAGTAATTAGTGTTATTACCACAGTAATTATCACAAGTTATTTATATATCGGCCTAGCTCTGACTTTCATAGACTATATTTGAACACAAATAGAGTTACACAGGTGACTAGTCATCTAATGTCATCTGCATTGTTTTGACTGGTAATGTCATTGTTTTGACTGGTAATGTCATTGTTTTGACTGGTAATGTCATTGTTTTGACTGGTGTAATGCTTTTGTTATGACAGGTGTAATGCCATCTTTCATCTCGCCCAAACTTTGAGCTGTGTATGTCCTCGGCATCTGTAGTTAGGATGACTGCGCCACCATTTCCAATTAGAAATGACAGTCTTTGTAGATGGGCGTTTTTGTCAAAGAAAAAATAAGAAAAATCTCTCCAGCTCTTCTTCTGTTGATGGTGAACCCTCAGGCATGGCTCATCTCACCCTCACGCATGATTTGTCAACAGCCCATAAGTGCCTTTCACATATTTTCCCCTGAATGCCAAGCACTTCAAAGAGTTGTCCAAGGACAGAGCATTTCCTTCCAATTACACTGCCTCCCACCAAAAACTTTAACAAAGCGTCAATTATTTTGTTTTCGACAGGTTTGGCCAAACTCCATCTGTTAAAGCCTGGTCTGTGGAGTGCGTTAGGCACAATAGCACAGCACTTATGGTTTCATTGGTACACACAGAATTACTGGGGCTCCTTTTTCCTAACAACAAAATTACTTTAGTAGGTTGCATTATGTGCTATTATAGCTGTACGGTCATGGGCTTTTTAGAGAAATATGATGGTCCAGATGAAATAAATGCCTAGAGTGAGCTTTCCTCCTGACGGGTGGTAGCTGTCCTCATAAAACAGACTGAGATTGGTGCTCGACTCACGAGACATTCTGCACAGCTCCAGGGAAGGTTGGTTCTAGTCTCTTGCTACTGCTGTTCACCAGTCCTGTAGAGTCTGATAATCTAGTGAGTAAAAGCATCAGCGAATACTTTGGGTCAGATATCTACAATAACACTCTAGAGAAAAAAAAAAGGTTCCAAATGGGTTCTTCGGCTGTCCCCACAGGATAACCCCTATTGGTTCCAGGTAGAACCAAAATGGTTCTACCTGCAACCAACAAGGTTTCTTCAAGGGATATCCTATGGGGACAGCCGAAGAACACTAAGGTTCTAGATAGCACCTTTTTTCCAAGAGTGTAGTGTTGTCAGTTTACCAATGCAGTAATGAGGACTCACAACGCCAGATATTTGCACAATGTTTTGTCACAGAACAGCTGTAGGTACAGTGGTTCTATGGTGGATATCTGATGAAGTATTCCTGGTGATTTTTGCCATCAGCTCTTTGTCCAGCTTGTACTGTACATTGAACTGTTACCATTTTCTGCTTGTTCATGTAGTTATGACAGAAAGAGATGCCTACAGGAATAACTAAGCTTCAAGACCCATTTGTATGTATTAATAATCCTCGTTCCTGAGGGTTCGTTTGCTACTGTGGTGGAGTAGTAACCTGCTGCTTCAGAGTCATAGAGAGCATTGCTGCTTCCTAGCGCTTTGATAACACTAATATGTTGACGTGTGACACATTTATAAGGGACGCCTGCCTACAACCTGTGCCGTCTCCCAGCGTTGTACAGCCCCCTCATAAGATGCAGTGTGTCGTTACCCTGTGCTGTGTGTGCAAGTGAGAAGGATTGCAACACAACACAGGCCAATGTTCTCTCCGTAAATGAGCATGTTCTCATTCTTTATTTCTCACTCAATCTTTCGCTCTCGCTTCTCCTCTCCCTCCCGCACAGTGGCATTACCAGTCTGCTAGACGCCAAGGAGGTTGGCATGAAGATCTTTGAGGACTATGCCAACTCCTGGTACTGGATCTTAATGTAAGATCGACACACGTGTGTCCTCGTGCATTCATGCATGTATTTTTGTATGTGTATATGTTTTACTGTGGTCCTCACTCTTACACAAAAGGTGTGTTTGTGTGTGTTTCTAGAGGTCTGGTGATAACCATGGTGGTCAGCCTGGCCTTTATCCTGCTGCTGCGGTTCACAGCCGGAGTGCTCCTGTGGCTCATCATCTTCGGAGTCATCGCTGTGGTGGGCTACGGTTAGTAGTAGAGTACACTCTCCGTCACTGGCCCAAAAGCTACTTTAGCCTCACTAAAGGAGCACAATGCCATCTTTAGTACATTATCCACACTTCACCAGCCCATACGGTACTGAAGGTAAACATACCGCTACAGTATGTAGATTTGTGTGGGAGACAGTGTCCACATCTTCTCACTTCCAGCTGTCAGTCAACCCCTCTGTTGTCATGGCAAGCGAAATGTAGCAGATGTACAGGTGCAGTATCTCACCGTGTCACATCTCTTTCTCTCTCTCTCTCTCTCTCTCTCTCTCTCTCTCTCTCTCTCTCTCTCTTCTCTGTCTTTCTCAGGGATCTGGCACTGCTACTGGGAGTTCAGTACACTGAGAGGGAAGCCGCACGGGGATGGTGACGTCACCATCTCTGACATCGGCTTTCAGACGGACTTCAGAGTTTACCTGCAGCTCAGTCAGACCTGGCTCATCTTCAGTGCGTGGGCATCCACTTCTCCCATCTATTTGTTTAGCACAGGAAATACAAGCCTAGCACAAGGCTGTCAGCTCCGTTTACTGTGTGTATCACAAGGTGCAGAGTCTCTTGAACTTGCTGTGAAGCAGTTGGATGCAAAACATGTCTGCTGGTGTTGCGTTTGCTTCTCAATCAGTCAATTAATTACAGATGGGGAAACCATAGGATTTCCTGTTAACTGCATGCAACATGATATTGCTTAAATGAATTGGGCAAACGCCAGGAGAGGCGATGGTCTGAGGAATAGCACGTTGTTTCTGCTTAATAGTAATCGTTTGTGTTGCAGTGATCTCCCTATCGGTCATTGAGGCGGTCATCATAATAATCCTGATATTCCTGAGGAGGAGAGTGCGCATCGCCATCGCTCTGCTGAAGGAGGGGAGCAGGTGAGTGGCAATCTTTTCTCAGGAGAGTGACTCTGACCTTCTCTTGTTGTGTCACTTTGAATAGAACCCATCGTCTGTGTGCTCAGTGTTGGAACATTAACCTAACTTTTAACTACTCTTTCTCTTTCTCTCCATTCTCTCTCTCTTCGACCAGGGCCATTGGCTACATCATGTCCACTCTCTTCTACCCGATTATCACTTTTGTGCTACTGGCCATCTGCATAGCGTACTGGGCGGTCACTGCTGTGTATCCTCTCTATATATTTACCAAGCCTCATCCTCACTGTACTATGTGCACACTTTACACAGTTATCTTGACATGCAGCGTTACCCATTGTAGCTACGGGTGAAGCATTCTGAGCTATCACCCATGGAGTCATAGTGATTGGAATATACTTGAACTTGACTGGAATTGAATTGAACCTAATGAAACTGCTGACCCCTTAGTTGAAATCCCAATATTGATGGCTCTTAGGCAGGTACAAATTGTGATGCTTGTTTCTGCTTCCATTCCTCTGTGTTGTCCTTAACTGGTTTTGCCCTCAGCTTCTTGGCGTCTTCTGGCGATGCTGTCTACAAGGTCATGTCGACGCAGGACAAATGCATGTATGCCAACCTCACCTGTGATCCAGAGGTTTGTTTTTCTCTCTGCTCTCTTCCTCTTTATCACATTGGTGTTATTGCTGTATTGAAAACTACTGTATGCTATTGGCCTTGAAATCCTGAACAGGAGTACACATCATTCAGCTGTGACTAGCTAGCCAGTGACAACATCTCTGAGCTCTGGTTACATTCGGTCTTTCATGAAATGGCACCCTACTCCCTATTCTAGGGAATCGACAATGGGGTAAGGGTGCTGTTGTATGCTCTGACCAGCTCAATATAGGGAATTAGGTGCCATTTCCTTCTAACCCAATAACTTCCCTTATCTCTCTAGACCTTCAGTCAGACCAACGTGACCAAGGTGTGCCCTGGCTCCCAGTGCACCTTTGCCTTCTACGGAGGCGAGAGCCTCTACCACCGCTACATCTTTGTGCTGCAGCTGTGTAACCTGCTGGTGTTCCTGTGGCTGGTCAACTTCACCATCGCCCTGGGACAATGCACCCTGGCCGGGGCCTTCGCCTCCTACTACTGGGCCCTGAGGAAGCCCCAGGATATACCATCCTGTCCACTGTTCTCCTCCTTCAGTAGGGCTGTAAGGTAGGCTGGCTCAAATTCTTTTCACTCGTCAGAAAACCCCCACCTTCATTGAATGGGGCGGCAGGTAGCCTAGCGGTTAGAGCTTTGGGCCAGTAACCGAATGGTTGCTGGATCGAATCCTCCGAGCTGACGAGGTAAAAAATCAGTCGTTCTGCCCCTGAGCAAGGCAGTTAACCCACTGTTCCCGCGCACGCCGAAGACGTGGATGTCGATTAAGGCAGGCCCCTGTAACTCTCTGATTCAGAGGGGTTGGGTTAAATGCGGAAGGTCACACAACTGACTTTCCCTTTCCCAGTTATATGGGATTAGCACATAAGGAGGAGGGTGTTGGGTTGATATCCCCTAAGGGAGTAATCCTAGTCCTGCACTATAAATCTATATTAATGGAGAGTCTCTATTAAGCGTGCCTTCTAGTCCAGGACTACACTTAATCTGTGTCCAGGAAACTGGCCCTAAGTGTGTTTAGGTGTTTAAGCCTATGATTTGAAGGGGGATGTGAGTGTGTATGGTGGATGTATACAGTGCATTCGGATAGTATTCAGACCCCTTGACTTTTTCCACATTTTGATACATTACAGCCTTATTCTAAAAAAGAATGAAATAAAAAAATTGTCCTCATCAGTCTAGACACAATATTCCATAATGACAAAGCGAAAACAGATACCTTATTTACATAAGTATACAAACCCTTTGCCTTTTGACTCGAAATTGAGCTCAGGTGCATCCTGTTTCCATTGATCATCCTTGAGATGTTTCTACAACTTGGTTGGAGTCTACCTGTGGTAAATTCAGTTGATATAGACAGGCACACACTTGAGCAAAAACCAAGCCATGAGGTTGAAGGAACTGTCCGTAGAGCTACAAGACAGGATTGTGTCGAGGCACAGATCTGGGGAAGGGTAGCAAAACATTTCTGCAGCATTGAATGTCCCCAAGAACACATTGGCCTCCATCATTCTTCCAGAAGGACAACCATATCTGCAGTACTCCATCAATCAGGCCTTTATGGTAGAGTGGCCAGATGTAAGCCACTCCTCAGTAAAAGGCACATGACAGCCCGCTTGGAGTTTGCCAAAAGACACTTAAAGGACAGACCATGAGAAACAAGATTCTCTGGTCTGATGAAACCAAGATTGAAGGAGGAAACTGGCACCATCTGGAGGACACCTGGCACCATCCCTACGTTGAATTATGGTGGTGCAGCATCATGCTGTGGAGATGTTTTTTACCTGCAGGGACTGGGAGACTAGTCAGGATCAAGGGAACGATGAATGAAGGTTCACCTTCCAACAGGAAAACAACATTAAGCACATACCCAAGACAACACAGGAGTGGCTTCGGGACAAGTCTCTGAATATCCTTGATTGGCCCAGCCAGAGCTCTGACTTGAACTCGATCTAACATCTCTGGAGAGACCTGAAAATAGCTGTGCAGCGGTGCTCCCCATCCAACCTGACAGAGCTTGAGAGGATCTCAAGAATGGGAGAAACTCCCCAAATACAGGTATGCCAAGCTTGTAGCCTCATACCCAAGAAGGCTCTAGGCTGTAATCGCTGCCAAAGGTGCTTCAACAAAGTACTCAGTAAAGGGTCTGAATACTTAGGTAAATGTGATATTTCCGTTTTTGATTTGTAATAAATTTGCTAACATTTCTAAAAACCTGTTTTTGCTTTGTCATTATGGGTATTGTGTGTTATTTGATGAGGGGGAAAAAAACTATTTCATCAATTATAGAATTAGGCTGTAATGTAATAAAATGTGGAAAAAGTCAAGGGTCTTGAATACCTTCCGAATGTACTGTAAGCACATTTTTTCAACATACACATGAGCAGTTTGGTAATACAGCATATGGTGTATCTTCCAGGTACCACACAGGCTCTCTGGCATTTGGCTCTCTGATTCTGGCTGTAGTGCAGATGTTCCGCATTGTTCTGGAGTATCTGGATCACAAACTCAAAGGTGGGTTTTGTGCTCATACTAAACCCACTGCCTTTTTTATATGTTTATATACAGTGGTGTACATTTATTTTACCTTCATTTCATGACGATGATCATCATGCCTTTTCAGGTGCGCACAATGCTTTTACCCGCTTCCTGATTTGCTGTCTCAAATGCTGCTTCTGGTGCCTGGAGCATTTCATCAAGTTCATGAACAGGAACGCCTACATCATGGTGAGTTTGGGACGGTGCAGAGTTAAATCTCTTGTTTTCAGACATTTACTTTCGATACCATTCCTTCAAGAACAGCAGATCAGGCAGTTCTGATAAACATCTTACGCAAACTGTTGGAAACATGAATACTTTCTCGCACCAGATCGCGATATATGGGAAGAACTTCTGCACCTCGGCTAAGGATGCTTTCTTCCTCCTGATGAGGAACGTAGTGAGGTAAGGCACTGTGAAGCTTGCTTTCCATTAGAATAGAGTGAGTCTGTCTGTCATGGGGGTGACTGTCTCTCTCTTGGGCCTCTGGGTTTCTCCAATGAGTTTCCTTTCCTCTGTAGGGTGGCAGTGCTGGACAAGGTGACAGACTTTCTGCTCTTCTTGGGAAAAGTGCTTATTTCAGGGAGTGTTGGTGAGTTCCCTGTCTTTCCCACACCCTGGTGTGCTGACTATGTCTAACCACTGTATGAGTCACGATACGCAAAGGGAAGGAGTACTTTGAAACAGTGACACTGTGCATGCTTGAGTTCAGGCTTCTCTTTGAAAGGCGCTATTTCTATTCTGGTTATTAGTCGTTAATTTTTCTATTGTTATTTTTTATTTCCCCCCAGGTGTTCTAGCGTTCTTCTTCTTCACCCGTAAGATACCAGTTATTCAAGAAGAAGTGCCATCACTAAATTACTACTGGGTCCCCCTGCTGGTAAGACATATCACTACATCAAATGTAGTTTGGGTCAGCAACGCTTGTTGAAAAGTGTGTTCACGGACTTCGACTTTTCTCTCATTGACAGACGGTGATATTTGGATCCTACCTGATTGCCCATGGCTTCTTCAATGTCTATGCTATGTGTGTGGACACCTTATTCCTTTGTTTCTGTAAGTACACCATTCATCTCTTTAAATACAGCCCAGTCTGGGGGTGCAAGGGTGTTTTTATATGATACAAAGTGAACACACAAAGACACAAGGGTCTGTGTTGGAACTTTGTTGGTGAGTTGAAAGGTTCTCCATGTCATATGGCCCTCTTAGAACGTTAGTGGTGGACAGTTTTCTTAAATAAGTCAGGCAGAAAGGTTATTATTGCTTAAATGTTTTTACACTGTAATTATTGTTTTACCAATTAAATGATTTCTATCACGTGTTCTTACAGTGAAGAATTAGTGAAGACTATTAAACGATTTGAATTGTCTGGAGACTGTTATTTGCATGTCCTCTGTCAAACCTTGCCTTGGCTGCACTCTAATCACTGAACTAGATGGTTATAATTCACTGGCCATTTTGGCTGACTTAAACCATTCTAAACTTTTCTCCTAATTAATTTTGCTGCTTGACTTTCTAAATTGTTTGGCTCTGCTAACTCCTTTCTCTCGTATTCTCTCTTTCTGCCTTCCTACCTACACGTTGTCTGCTCCTCTCCTCCTTCTCTGTGGCAATGCTTCCTATCCCGTGGGGCCCGGTTAAGGTGAAGACCTGGAGAGGAACGACGGCTCGCCCCTCAAGCCCTTTTTCATGTCCCCTCAATTGCACCGAATCCTCCGCAGAGAGCAGGGCTCCAAACTCTCTGCTGCCTCCTGATAGGCCACCACACTGAACATCTGCCTAGTGATAGGCCAGAACACTGACTCACTGAAGGAATGGCCCAGTGGGAGTGTTTGTGGTCTGGAGCATACTAGAGCAGAGCCTATTGGCTGGGCTGGACTCCAGACTGGCCAGGACTGACCAGAAAGGCCTTTGCAGGACATGGCAGGACCCAATAGGGTGGTGTATGTGGGTGGGGGTTATGTCAATTCAACTTCCTCCCTCTCGCTGCCACTGCCGTTGATACTTCTGATACTTGCCTTTTTTCTCTGTCATGCTTCTGTCCCTTTCTTTCTCTGCCGTGCCGACACTGCTGATCTCTGCCTTACTTAGAGAGCGCTGCAGCAGCACAGCGTGTGTGTGTGTGAGAGAGAGAGAGAGAGAGAGACAAGGGTGAAATTGCCATTAGCCCAACACATAGCAAGAGGCACACATACTGCAAAAGGAGATCTCTGTATTTCGGATGCAATTGGTGTACTTTTTCAGATGGTCAGGACATTATGGAGTTGTGGGGTGACACAGTACAAGGGCACCCCCTTCTGACACTACTGTGTTTGTGCAACGGTTATATGTACTGTAACTTAAGGTCATGTTTAAGGTGAAGTTGCCCTTAGACGCTGATCTTGGGTTGGTCTGTTTAGCATTTTCCTCACCAGTGGTTTAAGGTTAGGATTGGGGTAGGTTTTACCAAACCCCAGAGCTGTTTTAGGCACTCGTGTGGAAAATAACCTTGACGTGGCTTTTCTGTCAAGCATGATCATTTTCTTTAGGATATTTATGATTAACATTAGTTGAAGAGGCACTTTTGGTCCACCATATTTATTGACACTGTTACAGATACTTCTACAGAGTCCTGGGCACAAGAACACTGCTCCAAACTTTATGTGTAACGCTACACAGATAAACCCGAACGCGCCCATGAGTCTACAGAGTCACAGACACTTGTCGGACGGTTTGGTTTTACAATCATTGATATTACTGTAAGTGACCGATGTAATGTTGGCTAACGACGGTTCAAGACGGTCGTGTACACACGGATGCTGATGCTAAGAATGAGATTTGAATAGACCCTGGCGCGTTTTGAGGAATTCCTGAATGCAGTTGCTAGTAAACGTGCCTAATTCCACATGGGAGAAACGTTCCTCTTATTGTTTTGTGGTTTTACATTCTAACGCCGAGAACCGTTTCTAAAAGAAATACCGTTTCTAAAAGGATGTTAAAGCCATTTTTAGTAATTTTATATGGAATAGTAGTGCTGTTTTTAATACTAGGTACTGTAACTCTCATCTGTTTGGAGGATTTGTAATGTTTTTGTACAGCGGAACTCTTTTGTATTGATGACTCCATTTTTAATTTTTTTTTGTTTGTTTTTGTGAATGGTTCCATTATAGCACAACTCTTGGGTAATTGATATCTTAATTTGTATTAAACAGAGGGTTTATGAAATATTTACATTGACGCTGGGTTTGTGGTATTGCAAAGGATTTGGGGAAGACCTGTTGTCAAACAATGGGTTTGAGGTAATAAAAGATGGTTTGGTTGGGATCAAGTGGGTTTTATGAAACCGAGAGTAAGTATCAGAAAAATGAGTTTGGTATTTCAAATAGATTTGGAGTAATATGACTGTGTTAGAGAATGTTTAATGGTAGGTTAAGGGGTATGTAACATAGTGTCTGTAGTATGTGACTGGCTGTGTGTTCCTGTCCTTAGTGGTGGATCTGGAGGTGAACAGTGGCTCTGCTGCCAGACCCTTCTACATGAGCAGCACCCTGAGACAAATTCTCGACAAGAAGAACAGCAAGAGGAGGAAAGACAAGAGATAGCGGGGAAGATGAGAAGAGAGGAACAGATACAGGGTGACTGGAAGAGACAGAGGCAGGAGAGAGGTGATGGAGATGGGGGAAGGCACCGGTGCATGATGTAGAGATGGAAGACAGACAATTCTAATCCTGGTCCATATTGTACCTGATACCATTATTATTATGCTCTTTGGACATAATATGTGAATTGTCTTATCTTGCCTTACAGTACTTGGATGTACTAACAAACTATCACCATGAATGCACAATGACAACAGTACGGTTAGCTTAACTGTGGCCAAATCGTGCATTTAAAGGCAACTGCAAGTTCTTGGTTTTACCAATGTACTGTGAAGCACTTACTTGAGTGAACAGCGAAGTGTACATTTTGTATAATAATAGGTTGCACCACATACTGCCTGTCAGCAGGTCCATGTCACTCTGTATGTAGGAACTCAAACCAGCCACAAGATGCTACTCTTAAGGTGGACATCTTAAAGGTCCAGTACAGCTGTTTTTAATCACGATATCAAATCATGTCTGGGTAACAATTAAGTACATTACTGTGGTTTCAATAGCAAAAACAGCTTCTTAGCAAAAGAGCAATTTCTCAAGCGAGAATTATGCTAGGACTGTCTGGAACTGGTCTGAGTCGGGAGGGGGAAACTGAAAACCAGCTTGTATTGGCAGAGAGGTTAGGAACTCTCGTTCTTATTGGTCTATTAGCTCATTTGTCACCTGGTGATGTCACCAGGCAGGCCAAAACTCCATCCCACCAAAACAGAAAATATAAATGTTGACTGCACTGGGCCTTTTAAGAAACCTTCCAAGAGGTTACACCAAGGCAGCTGAGTGAACGGCTGCTTGGGTTAATACTGTACATGAAATGTCCGTAGTTACCATGTATAATTATGCTCTTCAAGCTCCTTGGAGCACTAACTTTTATTTTCTCCTATTGAGAAAGCTATTTGCCATACATTGTCCGTTATGCTAATGTCTCGTTGAATCAACCTTCTAACTTGTCCAATTGTAAGTATGTAATAGCCCTACAATTAGGTGCTTCAGTAAGTGCCAAAGAGCAATGGAAATCAGCAGGAATGCAGCGTCGAGGACCCTTACCTGTATATGTTGGATTCTAGCCACCATTGATCATAAATCACACAGTGTTACAAATTATGTTTCCCTCTTGTATGCCATTCAAGGTTTTTGGTCTTCGTCCCATTCCTTCTTTGTGCAGCAGCACCGTGGGGACAGATAATGTGCCATTACTATGTCTGTCCCATAGTGGCATCACTGCCAGTATCAGAGATAGAGCATCCTTTTCCACTGGTATACAGTAGCACATGCCCATACATGCACACGCCATTTTGTTATTGAAATTCGACCTGTGTAAGGGCACAACAACTTCATGATCATGTAAATATGGAAGTAATGCATATCCGGGAATAATTTCAATGGATTACTACAGGCACCTGTGCTTTCTTCTCTCCCTGTTATTGCCATGAAAGAACAGTTCCACTTTAATGCAACGATGCTAATAAACTATTTATGACTATGCATATGCTATAGTATGTACAGTGCCTTCAGACAATATTCACACCCCTTGACTTTTTCCACATTTTGTTGTGTTACAAAGTGGGATTCAAATGGATTTAATTGTAATTTTTGTCAACGATCTACTCTAAATAATCTGTAAGTGAAAGAAAAATTGAGAGAATGCCAAGAGTGTGCAAAGCTGTCATCAAGGCAAAGGGTGGCTACTTTGAAGAATATCAAATATAAAATGTATCTTGATTTGTTTAACACTTTTTGGGTTACTACATGATTCCATGTGTGTTATTTCATAGTTTTGACGTCTTCGCTATTATTCTACAATGTAGAAAATAGTCAAAATAAAGAAAAACCCTTGCATGAGTAGGTGTGTCCAAACTTTTGACTGGTACTGTAAGTGAATTATTGCAGACAGGATGCATGTTTTGTAATATTTTTTTATTCTGTACAGGCTTCCTTCTTTTCACTCTGTCATTTAGGTTAGTACATGTATTGTGGAGTAACTACAATGTTGTTGATCCATCCTCAGTTTTCTCCGTTCACAGCCATTAAACTCTGTAACTGTTTTAAAGTCACCATTGGCCTCATAAAATTCCTAGCGGTTTCCTTCCTCTCCGGCCACTGAGTTAGGAAGGACGCCTGTATCTTTGTAGTGACTGGGTTTATTGACACACCCTCCAAAGTGTAATGAATAATTGCACCATGCTAAAAGAGATATTCAATGTCTGTTTTTTTTATTTTTATTACATATCTACCAATAGGTGCCCTTCTCTGCGCGGCATTGGAAAACCTCCCTGGTCTTTGTGATTGAATCTGTGTTTTGAAATTCACTGCTCGACTGAGGGATCTTCAAGATAATTGAATGTTGGGGTACAGAGATGAGGTAGTCATTAAAGTACATTTTTACTCCTGAACTTTAGTTTTGCCATAAGGGGTTGAGTACTTATTGACTCAAGACATTTCAGCTTTTCATTTTTTATTCATTTGTGAACATTTCTAAAAACATAAGTCCACTTTGACATTATGGGGTATTGTGTGTAAGCCAGTGACACAAAATCTAAATGTAATCAATTTTACATTCAGGCTGTAACACAACAAAATGTGGAAAAGGCAAGGGGTGTGAATACTTTCTGAAGGAACTGTACAAGATGACAAAAGAATATACAGTCTGTAGAGTAATGTATCTTTCTACTCTCCCACTCAATTCCATTGCCATGTGGTAGAACACTGTACCTTTGACAAATCAGACAAGGAGGCCAATAAGAGGAATCCCTCCCTCTTTAGGAAGTGAATTATTTTGGTTTGCCACAGTAAACAAGTAGACACACGTAAAAGCTCATGGTTAGTGTGTGCCTTACATTCCCCTCTACCTCTCAAGGACATCGCATGGACGGATCACAAACAGCACGGCGACAAGATGCTAAAAGACTCTTGCGGAGAGAGTGCCTGACATGTCTGTGACTGATGCATACAGCATGCCTACTGTATCTTCTCTCCAATGGTAGATTCCTAACTTCGTTCAGAGATGTTTTTATTTTTTTATGTAAAGAATTTTGCGTATCTTGCATATGCTTTATTTTAAACAACAGTGAGTATGTATGAATGTTTGGACTGTATATAAGCATATTATTTAATAACAAGAATATTTGATTGGGGTTTGCTTTAGTTTTTGTTATAAATTGGTGCTAATCAACCATTTGTGCCTTATTGAGTATATGGAGGTGCCTTCCATGCCTTGTATCATTCTCAAAAAATGTACATTACATTTATGATGTTGACTGAGTCCATTTTTCCCGTTTAGCTTAGCTTCATTGTGGTACTGTTGGTTGTTGGTGTGAGTAGAAACTGTCACTATTCTATAAAGTCATTTTGTCAATAAACATTTATTTTCTTAATCACATACAATAAATACATGAAACAACAATTTAAATACTGATGTACAAATAATTCATAATTTAAGATAAACTTCACAATGGTTTGTCAATGGCAGTCTAGTTTCCCCCCTTAGATAACAGATCGGCATCAAACTGTGGCACTTTGCAATAAATACACAAAGCTCTGCACCCACTCCGGTTATCCAACTGATGTATAAAGTATGACAATGGTTGTGATGCAACTCATATTTGTATTGTACAAGAAAGAGTTTGTACGTGCAAACGTGTTTACTCAACCATTGTACTTGTGTAGTAATTGTGTATATATTTTTGAAAGGGAAAAATAACTGCTGTATCAACCGTTGTGACAAATGCATTGAACATCAGTTGTACAACTTAAGTGTGTATGGGGCTCCTTTCAGACAGATAAGGCTTCTAACATGACCCTTACTGACAAGTCACATGAAATGTTACACTTAATTAATTTGTTAAGAAGAAACCTACTAGACTGAAGATCCCTGGTGGTGTGTGAGGCTCTGGCAAATATCTGTGTGTGTGTGTGTGTGTGTGTGTGTGTGTGTGTGTGTGTGTGTGTGTGTGTGTGTGTGTGTGTGTGTGTGTGTGTGTGTGTGTGTGTGTGTGTGGTGTGTGTGTGTGTGTTTCTGTGTTTCTGTGTGTGTGTGGGGGGGGGGGGGTTCAGGCGTGGGTCACAGGAAGGGAGGTCATGGCGTGGGGGGGCAGCAGAGGATGGAACAGCATAGACTGAGGGGAGTGCACTGTGGAGATAGAGGACAAGCATGAGACACTAATAATACATACATCACTACTTTATAGTGCGCTACTCTGGTCTTATAGGGCACATAGAGCTCTGGTCAAAAGTAGGGGCACAATATAGGGAATATGGTGCCATTAGGGACGCATCCCATATTGAAAACAAATGTTTCGTCAAAGCCCTAATATCTCTTCTATTAAATCTGTTTCTATAATTTCAGACAACCAGAACTAAAATCTTGAGTAATTGGGTCAGATACTCAACCCATTCTGAAAACGTTATGCTTGAAATCATTGCTAGAAATACCCCCTCCCACTTTAAGCACCACCGCCACCCAATTCTGATACGTCCAAATAACCAGTGGCAGAAAACCAGAGCACCAGAAACACTGTCTCTTTTAAGTCATCGCAACCCACAGTCTTTGGACAGACATAACGTTAAATGATACCATTTATGTTCCAGTCTATCCAGAAGAGATTACTGCTCCTATAACTCTATTTGACTGCTAAACACACTGCAGCCCAGAGATATACTCATATGTCTTTCTATATGGCTCTGGTGCAGCCTAAATTGTGTCCCAAATGGCACCCTATTCACTTTATAGTGCACTACGTTTGACCAGGGCTCATAGGGCCAAAATGTAGTGCATTATAAAGGGACTAGGGTGCCATTTGGGACGCAAGCTATCTCGCAGGCTATCTCTTAGCTTACCATCGATGTAGGAGTGCAGCGCGGTGAGCATGGAGCCCTCTGGGGTGCCGTAGGCTGTGTACTGCAGCTCTTCTGGTGCCGGGGTGGGCTGGGAATGGCGACCGGGCTGCAGGGAGGACAGGGGGGTGGCTGAGGAGTGGTTGGGGCTCACATGCTTCTTATGGCGCGCTCTGCAGTTCTGGAACCAAACCTGGATGGGATATAAGAAGTGTCTGTCATGTTTTAGTACTGGCATTCAATAGTGACACATTTAATTAACCCTCATACTTACTACCTACCGACTGGGGTCATTTTAGGGTGGTTTGTTTAATTAATAAACTTTTTCATGACCGTGTCAATCAACTTGTTCTTAATGAATCCATATAATTGTTTAGTGTTTCTGTATCAATATGGACCTTTGGGGTAATTTTGACCCCAGCCAAAAGGACCTAATTCTGCCTTTACACTCTTAGAAAAAAAGGTGCTAAGTAGAACCATACAGGGTTCTTCGGTTTGTCCCCATAGGGGAACCCTTTTTGGTGCTGGGTAGAATCCTTTGCAGAGGGTTCTAAAACCCTATATGTAGGGTTCTTCAAATAACCCCCTTTATATGGTTCTACCTAAAACCCTCTGTGATGGGTTCTAACGAGAACCCTTTTATCTTTGGAGAGTTCTTCCTAGAACCCTCTATAAATGGTTCCACCAGCCTTATTAGCCTTTAAAATTGTATTATTTATGACAATACATTACATACTGTACTGTATATCATAAGGCCTTTCTTTGAGGGCCAAGTTATACTCTAACACAGTGGTGTTAGGAATCCCCTGGTTTTCAGGCCTGCAAGTCACATTATGCATTATGGCTTGTAAAGTGATGTGTAATTCCTATTGGAATCGAGCCAAAGTTAGGATATCCAACAAGTGGATTTGTTAATCACCCACAACCTGCATTCAGAATGACTGCCAAGGTAGGGAAGATTGAATACTGAGACTACCTCAATCATCTGAACTGTAGCAACCATCTCAGTAACTGGTGCAATAAATCCAATTACAAACAGATTGGATTCGTTTAGAAAACGGTATGTTATTTATCTTTGTGTAGCATTAAATTAATCAACCAATCAATGTGCATGGAAAAACACAGATATTACTTAAGCGATAAGGCTAAGGGCTGTTCTTATGCACGACGCAACACGGAGTGTTAGGACACAGCACTTAGCCGTGGTATATTGGCCATATATCACAAACCCCCGAGGTGCCTTATTGCTATTATAAACTGGTTACCAACATAAAAGTAAAAATGTTGTCATACCAATGTTATACAATCTGATATACCACAGCTTTCAGCCAATCAGCATTCAGGGCTTGAACCACCCAGTTTATAAAGTAAAACAAACAATTCTGAAAATCTCCATGCAATAGAGCATGCTGGGAAATATTATTCATGGTTCTATGTGAAACCCTTCTTCGCTTCCAAATCTACCCTAACCAGAAACCGTGGATGGATGGCGGCATTCGCGCTAAACTGAAAGCGTGAACCACCGCCTTTAACCTTGGAAAGAGGTCTGGGAATATGTCTGAATATAAACAGTGTAGGTATTCCCTCCGCAAGGCAATCAAACAAGCGAAATGCCGGTACAGGGAAAAAGGGAATTCGCAATTCAACGGCTCAGACACGAAACGTATGTGGCAGTGTCTACAGGAAATCACAGACTACAAAAATAAAACCAGCCACGTCACGGACAACGACGTCACGCTTCCAGACAAACTAAACACCTTCTTTGTCCGCTTTGAGGATAATACAGTGCCACCGTCACGGCCCGCTAACAAGAACTGTGCCCCCAGGTGGTGAAAGAAGGAATCAACATCTCTACCTCACTGACCCTCAACACTGGGGCCTCACAAGGGTGCATGCTCAGCCCCCTCCTGTACTCCCTGTTCACCCACGACTGCGTGGCCATGCACGTCTCCAACTCAATCATCAAGTTTGTAGATGACACAACAGTAGTGGGCTTGATTACCAACAACGACGAGACAGCCTACTGGGAGGAGGTAGGGGCACTCGGAGTGTGGTGTCAGGAAAACAAACTCTCACTCAACGTCAACAAAACAAAGGAGATTATCGTGGACTTCAGGAAACAGCAGAGGGAGCACCCCCCTATCCACATCGCAGGGACAGCAGTGGAGAAAATGGAAAGTTTTAGGTTCCTCGGTGTACACATCAACGACAAACTGAAATGGTCCACCCACACAGATAGTGTGGTGAAGAAGGCGCAACAGCGCCTCTTCAACCTCAGGAGGCTGAAGAAACTTAGCTTATCACCCAAAACGCTGACAAACTTATACAGATCCACAATCGAGAGCATCCTGTCGGGCTGTATCACAGCCTGGTACGGCAACTGCTCTGCCCTCAACCGCAAGGCTCTCCAGAGGGTGGTGTGGTCTGCAAAACGCATCACCGGGGGCAAACTACCTGCTCTCCATGACACCTACAGCACCCGATGTCACAGGAAGGCCAAAAAAGATCATCAAGGACAACAACCACCCGAGCCACTGCCTGTTCACCCCGCTATCATCCTGAAGACGAGGTCAGTATAGGTGCATCAAAGCTGGGGCCGAGAGACTAAAAAACAGCTTCTATCTCAAGGCCATCAGACTGCTAGACAGCGATCACTAACACAGAGAGGCTGCTGCCTACATGGAGACCCAATCACTGGTCACTTTAATAAATGGATCACTAGTCACTTTAAACAATGCCACTTTAAATAATGCCAGTTTAATAATGTTTACATATCTTACACTACTCATATCATATGTATATATTGTATTTTATACCATCTATTGCACCTTGCCTATGCCGCTCAGTCATCACTCATCCATATATTTATATGTACATATTTTCATTCACAGGTAGTTGTTGGGGGAATTGTTAGATAACTTGTTAGATATTACTGCACTGTCGGATCCAGAAGCACAAGCATTTTGCTACACTCGCATTAACATCTGCTAACCATCTGTATGTGACCAATAACATTTTATTTCATTTGATTTAAATAATCCTTCTTGCCTTCCAAAGAATCATCAAAGAATCTTTTTTTTTTCTTCCAAAAACAGTTCTTAATATGCTAAAGGTTCCTAGTAGAACCCTGTGCCTTACAAAGAACTCTTGACTTCCAAAAAGGGTTCTTCTGATCAAAAATGTTATTGGTAGAACCCTATCCCTCCACAAAGAACCGTTATGGAACTATTTTTTCTAAGAGTGTAGTAATTTGATAAATAGGACCTTTACGTGAATCTAGGTTACTGTGGAGACGTAATATCAAGTTATCCATACCACCAGAGGGTGGAGGGGGACCTGTATCAGTGATTTTGACCAGATAGACCGATCATCTGCCGAGATATAGCACACCATGTACTCTTGCCTGAAATTGTACTTTTCTATACCACGTTTCGTACAACTGTGTACAAAAGAAAAAGTTACTTGGTGGTATAAAACATTAGTCAATGGTATAAATATTTGATAGAACTGCAATACAGAACTCAGAAACACTCTGAATCTACAGAGAGCAGTATTGGTGTGTTTTCTCTGAAAAATAGTTACTGTAGGCCAAATCTAAAAAAGTATTTTTTTGAATCCAGGTTTCTTTGGAGACATTATATCCAGTTATACATATGGTATCATCAGTGGGTGGAGGGGGACCTGTATTAGTGATTTTGACCAGATAGACAGATCACCTGCTGATATGGAGCACCTTATGTACTGCCCTATGGTTATACCTAGTTATAACTATGTATGACACTGTACAAAATCAAAATCACCTTACATATATGCTTAGTTGCAGTCAAAACAGCTCATAAAAGTATTTCAGTCATATGAATACTTGGTAGAACTGTAACACAGAAACTAGCAACCCTCTAAATGTATACAGTGCATTCGGAAAGTATTCAGACCCCTTGACTTTTTCCACATTTTGTTACGTTACAGTCTTATTCTAAAATGCATTAAATACAAAAAAAAATCCTCATCAATCTACACACAATACCCCATAATGACAAAGAAAAAACGTTTTTTTAGAAATGTTAGAAAACGTATTACAATTAAAAAACAGAAATACCTTGTTTACATATGTTTTCAGACCCTTTGCTATGAGACTCGAAATTAAGCTCAGGTGCATCCTGTTTCCATTGATCATCCTTGGGAAGTTTCTACAACTTGATTGGAGTCCACCTATGGTAAATTCAATCGATTGGACATGATTTGGAAAGGCACACGCCTGTCTATAAAAGGTCCTACAGTTGACAGTGCACGACAGAGCGTAAACCAAGCCATGAAGTTGAAGGAATTGTCCATAGACCTCCGAGACAGGATAGTGTTGAGGCACAGATCTGGGGAAGGGTACAAAAAAGTTTCTGCAGCATTGAAGGTCCCCATGAACACAGTGGCCTCCATCATTCTTAAATTGAAGAAGTTTGGAACCACCAAGACCCGGCCAAACTGAGCAATCGAGTGAGAAGGGCCTTGGTCAGGGAGGTGACCAATAACCCAATGGTCATTCTGACAGAGCTCCAGAGTTCCTCTGTGGAGATGGGAGAACCTTCCAGAAGGACAACCATCTCTGCAGCACTCCACCAATCAGGCCTTTATGGTAGAGTCGCAAAATGGATGCCACTCCTCAGTAAAGGCACATGACAGCACGCTGGAGTTTGCCAAAAGGCACCTAAAGGACTCTCAGACCATGAGGAACCAGATTCTCTGGTCTTATGAATACAGGATTGAACTCTTTGGACTGAATGCCAAGCGTCACGTCTGGAGGAAACCATCCCTACGGTGAAGCATGGTAGGGGCAGCATCATGCTGTGGGGATGTTTTTCAGATGCAGGGACTGGGACACCAGTTGGGATTGAGGGAAAGATGAACGGAGCAAAGTACAGAGAGATTCTTGATGAAAACCTTCTCCAGAGCGCTCAGGACCTCAGACTGGGTCGAAGGTTCACCTTCCAACAGGACAATGACCCTAAGCACACAGCCAAGACAACGCAAGAGTGGCTTCGGGACAAGTCTCTAAATGTCCTTGAGTGGCTCAGCCAGAGCCAGGAATTGAACCCGATCGAACATATATGGAGAGACCTGAAAATAGCTGTGCAGCGACACTCCACATCCAACCTGACAGAGCTTGAGAGGATCTGCAGAGAAGAATGGGAGAAACTCCCCAAATACAGGTGTGCCAAGCTGGTAGCGTCATACCCAAGAAGACTCAAGGCTGTAATCGCTGCCAAAGGTGCTTCAACAAAGTACTGAGTAAAGGGTCTGAATACTTTTGCAAATGTGCTATTTCAGTTTGGTTTTTTTAAATAAATTTGCTAACATTTCTAAACCTGATTTTGCTTTGTCATTATGGGGTATTGTATGTAGATTGATGAGGGGGAAAACGATTTCATCAATTTTGGAATAAGGCTGTAATGTAACAAAATGTGGAAAAAGTCAAGGGGTCTGAATGCTCTCCGAATGCACTGTACATAGTGCTGTATTGGTGTTTACTCTCTGAAAAAAAGTTATTATTTGGGAAATGTTATATAAATACCAGACTTCCTATAATATTGTCCAAAATTCTATATGTTCAACTTGTTATGGTATTTGGGTTGCTGTAACATTTGGTTTAAAGTGACTTTTAGGATTTGGGCATGCTTTTTGAAGCATCCTGCCATAGGTACTGCCACTCCCATTGTTTCATTATCAGTGATGCTAATGCTGGCTGTGGGGTAAGTACTTAAAGAAAACTACACCATGTTCATGGGCCTTGTCTCTTGGGATCAATGGATGAATACATTTTTGTCAATAAAATAAAGTATATTTAGAATTTTAGTGTTGTTTTTACCACATAAATATGACATAATTAGTATTTACTTAAAAATTCTAAAAACTAAATGATACTACAATTAACTGACGCTAAATCTGATTTTTTGTACTGACAGTGCCTTCAGAAAGTATTCACACCCCTTGACTTTTTCCACATTTTGTTGTGTTACAACCTGAATTTAAAATGGATTAAATTGAGATTTGTTGTTACTGGCCTACACAGAATACCCCATAGTGTCAAAGTGGAATTATGTTTTTCAAAATTTGTACAAATTAATAAAAAATGAAAAGCTGAAAAGTCAATAAGTATTCAACCCCTTTGTTATGGCAAGCCTAATAAGTTCAGGAGTAAAAATTTGCTTAACGTTTCACATAATAAGTTGGACTCACTCTGTATGCAAGAATAGTGTTTAACATACTTTTTTAATGACTACCTCATCTCTGTAACCCACACATACTATTATCTGTAAGGTCCATCAGTCGAGCAGTGAATTTCAAACACAGATTCAATCACATAGACCAGGGAGATTTTCCAATGCATCGCAGAAGGGAACCTATTGGTAGATATGTAAAAATGTAAAAAAGCAGACACTGAATATCCCTTTGAGCATGGTAAAGTTATTCATTACACTTTGGATGGTGTATCAATATACCCAGTCACTACAAAGATACAGGTGTCCTTCCTAACTCAGTTGCCAGAGAGGAAGGAAAACGCTCAGGGATTTCACCATGAGGCCAATGGTGACTTTAAGACAGTTACAAAGTCTTTCAGGATAAAAAAGAAATGGAATGGAGCTAAGGACAGGCAAAATCCAAGAGGAGAAACCTGGTTCAGTCTGCTTTCCACCAGACACCTTTCATCAGGACAATAACCTAAAAAAACAGGCCAAATCTACACTGGAGTTACTTACCAAAAAGACAGTGACTGTTCCTAAGTGGCCGAGTTACAGTTTTGACTTAAATCGGCTTGAAAATATATGTCAAGATCTGAAAATCGTTTTCTAGCAATGATCAACATCCAAATTGACAGAGCTTGAAGAATGCTGAACAGAATAAAGGGCAAATGTTGCACAACTCAGGTGTGGAATGCTCTTAGAGACTTACCCAGAAAGACTCACAGCTCTAATCGCTGCCAAAGGTGATTCTACATGTATTGACTCAGGGGGTTGAATACTTATCTAATCAAGATATATTAGTGTTTTATGTTTCATGAATTGTTTACAAATGTTAGAATTTTTCTACCACTTTGACATTAGAGTATTTTGTGGAGATCATTGACAAAAATGTACAATTAAATCAATTTTAATCCCACTTTGTAACACAACAAAATGTTGAAAAAGTAAAGGGGTGTGAATACTTTCTGAAGGCACTGTATGTGGATTGTATTATATATATATATATAATATTTCCAAAGTATATATATATATAATACAATCCACATACAGTGCCTTCAGAAAGTATTCACACTTTTTCAACATTTATTTATATATATATAATATATCAGCTGTTTCCAGCTACAATAGTCATTTACAACATTAACAATCTCTACACTGTATTTCTGATCAATTTGATGTTATTTTAATGGTCAAAAAAAAATTGCTTTTTTTTCAGAAACAAGGACATTTCTAAGTGACCCCAAACTTTTGAACTGTAGTGTATTTATTAGATATAATTTTTTTGTTTAACAAAATATGCTAATCTGTACTTTTACTAAACAGTCTGTTTTCATTCGTTTTTTTATTACTGATTTTTACATGTCTAATGGTGTTTCTTATTGGGTCAAAATGACCCCAGTTGGTAATCCATTTATGCAAAATATGTTGGTAGTATGAGGGTTAAAGGGGAAATCTGACATTCAAACAACAACAAAGCTGCCACCCCACCACTTGTTTTGGTAAACAGATGTACCAATCCCAGAATGCTGTTTTTGAAGACATTTCGGGAAACCCGGAAGGTACAAATCCTCAAAAATATTACAAATGAACTGCAGAAATTCAGTAATATCCTATGTTGATTAAGGCATGCGTCGATTAGAACTGTGTATGAATATCTAACCTGTATGACTCTCCTACTCAGGCCTGTCTGCTCTGCTAGCTTCTGCAGGGTCTGGGCATCTGGGTTGTTGTCCTGGGCAAACTGGGCCTGCATCACCTGGAGGGGTCATAAGGTCTAAAGAGGTCAATCACAGGTCAATCCCATGTGGTCATCCATTGTTCCTCACTTGGCCTGAACCCATTGACTGGGAACAGTCAGACACTATTGACAATTAATGCCTGCCAAGCAGAATTTATGCTCCCATTAAGACTTTAAATCTCAATAGAACAAACCTGTGGCATTAATCCATATTGAACCAAAATTCAATATCCAGCTATCTCAAAATGCTATGTAATATATTGTGGCTATGTTTGGGAGAGATTGACAGTACAGTGATACTCACCTGTAATTGGTCAGCGGTGAAGCTGGTGCGCGCTCTTTTCGACGGCTTGGGCTGATTCACTTCCTGTTCTGTTGGCATCGCCCCCTCTAGGTTCACACCATTTCCTAATTAGAGATGATGGATCTTCTTAATTAATGAGCTCATAATCATGATACTCGACATGGCAAGCATAAGACAATAATATTAAAGCTTATCTTGTTTATTGACATCTATACACCAAATGGCTTCTTATCTGAGAAATGGGAAGTTACTTTTGTTCCCTATCAGAGACAATAGGCAGTTAAAAAAAAAAAATAATCAATTGACAATCTAATTTAGGCTGTTTTATTATAAATGTCAAGGGGCTTTATCTTTTGGTTGATGTATTTTACAGTATAGTAAAGGTATACATATATATGATCAATTTGACCAGAAATGATGAATCAAAGAAAATGCATTCATCGTATTGTTTTTTTCCTCAGTGGTTTCCAGAACGTATTAACAAACATAATACAATATACATTGTTGTTGGGAGCTGCTGGTGCAATAGTTCTCCAGGCACCACATTAAGCATCGGTTTATTCAGGAACAGGTGGAAATATCAGAAATGTAAGTAAGAAACACTTTCAACATTATCTATTTTGTTAGTACTACTTATTTAGGCTCCACTTGACCTATGTTGATAATAAATAAGCATTAGTATATTTTTTAATTGACAAAGATTGCTGCATTTTATAACGAGTTACTCGATTTATTTTCTATCATAATTCAGGTCGCTATACCAGTATAAATGGTGCTAATATTTGTATTACTCTGCTGCAGAATGCTCACCTTTCTCCACGGCGCGTTTCAGGTTGTCCAGCATACAGTCGTAGTGGACACGACACAGCACCTTCTCCTCCACCAGGGCAAACTCTTCCCCCGTGGACAGCTGCCTCTTACAGGAGAAACAGGCGAAACACGCCAGGTGGTACACGTTGCCCTTCGCCCGGCGGACCCAGTCTGTAGAGTGGATATTTCGACCGCAGCACGCGCACCATGTTCCATATCTTCTGCAATAAATAGTCTGCAGGTTTTAATAGTCAGGTAAATACTTGCCATTTTGGTTAGATGGTGGTTTAGTCGTGGAATTAAATGCTAAATCAAATAAAAGGACATCATAAATAGCATATTAACTTATCCCCCCCTCCTCTCCGCTGTAACTATTCCCAAGGTCGTTGCTGTAAATGAGAATGTGTCATTTTACATGGTAAAATAAGGGTAAAAAATATACATTTTTAAATGTAGCCGCAACATGCTATCCAATCTTGTAAATAACATGTTACAAATAAATTATAATAATATGTTTATTTATTTATTTATTATTTAGGCCAAATACGATGATGTGAACACGCATAGAAATGCCTTACATTCAAAACAAAACAAAAAAACACTCGATTTGATTGTATATGTGTTCAAGAACAATTTCCAATACCTAAAGTAGTCCAATTTGCAAAAGACCTCTTTTTCTTTGATGTAACAACTTGTATGACTGCCAAGCGATGTTTGGCACACGCTACAGGAGAGACAACGCACATGCCAGCACAAGTCGTTAACCTATGAAAAAAAACATACAATAATGAAATAACAAGAATATTCTTACGTTATTTCGTAGTAGGCTAATGCTAATAGAAAAATTGTTGTACAGTAAGTCGACTAAAATCAATACAAAAAGGTACAAGCTATGCACGAAAATGACCACCCCAAGAAAATGTGAAACGTTGCAACAAGATGCAATCACAAATGTTACCTTCAGCAAGTATTTATCCAAAATGTCCTCACTGCAACTTGCACAAACAGTTCTACCCAACAGAGGTGCAGACACCATCGCCTGTAGCGACGGGGAGGATGAGCCGTGGGAGCAGGAATCGTGATCCAAAACTTCCACCGGTGTGCCCTGAATAGAACAACATACCCGCGGTTAAGACGCAGGTTCTGCGGAATATTACTTTATACACCTGCTAACAAAAACTTTGGCGCAAATTACGCATTGGTGCCAATTACTAATGCGGGAATTGGACGTCTCAGGTTATCCGGTCCATTCCAATTATTATTCTTACTTGCTAAATTATTTTTATTTTTTTGATTTTGACAGACTCATAGGGTTGAAACAAAACAAACAAACAAACATCTCTACCTTTATAACTTAAAAATAATTGCATGTGAGTAGCCTAATGCGTGGTGAATTTGTAAGCAAAAAAATATTGTTTAGTTTTCAAATTATTCATTAGATCAAATTAGGAAATTTTACCATTCGAATTTCTCTCCTGCCCTCTCTCCACCTGCTGATAACCTCTACGTCGCCTTTGCAATCTTCACACATGACTACAAGCTATAGGAACTGGGGTTTTGGTCTGTCACACTCAGCGGCTTTCAACAAAAAAAACTCCCCAAGCTACATCCCATAACTATCATCCTCTTCACCTTTTAACATGACAACCCCAGCGATTATCAAAATTACATTTAAAAAGGGAAGGATAGCCATTACTTTAAAAATACAGGCGACACTTGAGGTAATAGTTATCAAATGTGCATTATGCTCTTGAGATTTGCATTTGGGGATTTTGAACTGCTTAGCACATCGCTTGACTCCCCAATGTATCAATTTCGCATGTCAATCAAAACCAGCGCGAGGTAGACAGGGAAAGGGAATTGATTTATTTAATAACACCAATTAATTTCGACACAAACGTTTGCCCGGGACAACCTAAAGGTGAAGAGGTCTCATTAACTACTTGAGTCTTAATTGCTGAATATTTAAGAAGTGAAAACACTGAACCTGCCGCTATATAAGACGGACAATATAATATTGACAGGTATAATTGGCAAAGTAATTTCAAGCAATTCTATTTCAACCCCTTTTGTTATAATTTTGCGCACTTTTTTTACAATACACTTATAGCTATATCTTTGCAAGCTGCTGTGAAAGGAGGGCACAATTCTTGTTCCGATGAAAGCAGCATCTTTGACCCATCCTTTTCTTTTTTAAGTAGGTTAGGCCTAGGCTAGAAAAACAGAACTTACCCCATCGTTGGAAACGTTTTCATTCTCATCAACAACATTGCAACATTCTAATTTCTGTTCACTTTTCCAGTGCATTTAAATTGTAATTATCGGTAGTGCGCTGAACAACCCAACAGCAACTTCCTGACAGTTTCAAATGTCAATATCCCTTTCAAGAGTAGTTAAATTTGTGGTAAGATTATTCCTTTTGTCTCCTTCGACTCCGAGAATAGCCTACTTATAGATTTAGCCTATACCAACCCAGGAGGTTTTGTTTTCTTGAGGGAGGGACATAATTCATATTTCCCTGTCTGCTAAGGCCGCGCCTACCTGTCAAATGTTCACTATCGTTTTTGTTTTTAAATAGACCCACTGTATAAGTCTAGGAGGAGGAAAATGCCATTCAATGGTATATAATTAACCCCAATGGAGTATTGTAATTGGTGCCATTGTTTTTGAGTATTTGATAGCCTATGTAAAGGCATGTAAGTGTATGCCGAAGTGGTTATTTCAAATTAAATCACTTTCGATTCAAATTCGTTTTTATGAAACGGCACAGAACAGTTTCAGCATAAACAATGAAATGACAGGCTAGGCAGTAATGCGTATTTTATTTTTATCGCATGGGCATTTGACAATACAATATTTATTTAAATGAATTGATCATGAAAGGCTGGTTGTATAGTACCTGAACATGTTCATTAGACTACCTAATTTATTTGACTAAAAAGATGCAACAAAACGTCACTTAGTTTCAGCCTGTATCTCGTGTTTCATAACAAATGCTTTATGACAAAATATCACAAGATATTGGAATAGTAATTCTACACGAAGCTTGCTAGAGTGTTGAGTGATTTTTCATAGTCAATTGTCATTTTACTATCAAATTCTACATATACCGTCAGATTGTGAAGATTTGTCATCTCAATTTACCCTCAAGTTCTTTTCAGCTCCACCTCTCTCAACCTCTATATTTTTACTTGTCCCGATGAAGGAAAGTTATAGCCAGTCTGTTGTGCCATCATGCCACTCCTTGCCATTCCAGGACAAGGAGTTGACATGATAGCACATGTCCGGTACTAGGAAGTTTTACCTATCAGTTTTACCTCATTGTCATATACTGTATTACCTTCAGTGAAATTCATTTATCATCTTATCTCGCTTTTATGGCACACCCAAGCCTGGAAACATGCTGCAGTCGGTTAGAATGTCATGTGTTTTTCAGGGGGGTATTTTACATTCCTTTTATTGATCGTAGGTATTTATTTTCATCATAAAACGATTATTCATTCATTGATTAAATTAAATGAACGATTAGGCGGTTCACTTTATTGTTTTTTTCGGCGAGTCCCTCAGGTTTTGATAATAAACCACCTGCAAAATAAAAATCTCCATTGCACTTGAATTGAATTGACAGTCTCCATAGAAGTCCATTGAGCCAGCTCATATGCTCTCAAAATGCAAACTCATTCAGATGACAGTGTTTCTGCATTACTGAGAGGTGGCTATTGGAAAACAAGTTTTATGACTATTACCATACTTCCTAAATCAGCATGCAAATCATCAACATCAACATCAACATACCCATCTCATCTCATCTTATGATATGGGGCAATTCATTAAATGTTACTATCATACAAGACTCACTACCAATTTTTCTTTCAACTCAAATTGTCTGGATTGACGCATTTGTCATTGATGATGATAACAACACACGTGAGATGAGGGGAAGGGGTGGGAGTGAGGAAAAGGAATTCTGTAAATATCTGCCTTGCAAGCAATACACACATGCAGTGTTTTGCATTTTCTCTCTCTCTCTCTCTCTCTCTCTCTCTCTCTCTCTCTCTCTCTCTCTCTCTCTCTCTCTCTCTCCTCTCTCTCTCACACACACACACACACACACACACACACACACACACACACACACACACACACACACACACACACACACACACACACACACACACACACACACACTCAAAAAAACATGCACGCACACACATGCACCTACGCACGCATTCGCTCTCACACAAGGAGAAAGGAGACCTGCGGTGGTATGAGCAATGTGCCTTATCATTCCATCTAAGTTCCGCTGCAGTGGTGGATAAAGGGCCTAGCGTGCTTCCATCGAGATGCGTCCTGTTTCACCTTCTGGAGATAAATACTCTCCTATCAGACGACTCATCTCAAGCATGGCACATTGTAGCAGACAAACACTTTTGGGGGGTGGCATGAAAATAGCGGCCTGGGGCAAATGCAATGTGTGTCCTGCGCCCCTGGACATGCATCACCAAAATTCAGATGGCTATGAGTGCCTAATAGAATCCTCTCAGATATCTAAACACAGAATCAAACCAATAACATTTACTTCTTTACCTGCGTTACATCACTGTGTATCACATTACAAAATCAATATCAATTGGATATTTGACAGATTTCAAGTGTTTCATGGGTAAGGTTTGAACCAGGCATGAGGTTTTCCTTCTAAAAGTTATAGGCATTTGCATGGCTGAGTGAATCCACAAATGTATCGCATGATGCAGACCAGACAAAACATGAGAGATAAGAGGGAGGGTAGAAGTGCCTCCTCTATCAACATGCTTATGGACTGATTTTACTTAGTTTTTTTCCTGCTTTTGTCTTGCCATCACTGCCTTACTGTCGTGGGTGAGCTCTGGCGCGGTCTGGTGACCGTTTTCCAGATAGCGATGGAACTTAGTCCTACGGGTATCTTAACGATGCATCTTTCCTACAACGGCCGAAGATGTATCATGCTTTTCCCAAAACGCCACGCAGAGATAACGGTCGCTAAGTCCGTTGTTGGAGCATGTGTCGATGGTGATGGGACGGAAAGAAAGAGAGCGCTGCTCTCAGATCAGCTTTCTCCATTCAAATCTTGCCTTAACATTGGAATTATTTCACAATATTGATGACGGATCAGCTACTAGAGCGATATTACCACCTACGGCTGCAAATATTGAGGCGGCTTATTCTAAAGCTTACCCAATAAAAATGCACAAAATCACCAATTTGACAAATCATTGCACACATCTTAGGCTACACATCATGATATATTTTTAGACAAATTACAAACAGTAGCCTACAAGTAACAAAATAGAACCCAATTGATGGAACATGAAATGTATTTCAATATCATTGAAATTGTCTCAGTGGCGACCCGTCATTCAGGGCAGGTGGAGCTCTTTTGAGCCCCTCATTTTCAACCAAATAATATATATTTTTTAAATCGGGGGGAGCTTGCCCCCCCCAATGTTATTTTGGCATTAATACATGTCACATATCAGTTTGCAAACAATTAAATATATATATATATATATATATCGTTGAGTTAATAAAGGCATACAAGCATGGTCTGTTTTTTGTTTTCTTGAGTGAGGCAGCTCCAAAATGCAGATGTTTCAGCCTAGCTCAGTGCTTTCTGTGGTGGTGGTGAGAGCCAGCAGAAAATACGAGCATTGCGCTGTGATTGGCTCAGTGTTCTGTCACTCATGTGGACAGTACGTCATGCCAAGTTTAAATCCTTAGTAAGTGTAGACATCCAAAATGTCAGCCCATTGGGTCCTGCCATAGAGTTATATTACAAGTGCCCTTCCAAGAAGGCTCAAGGTCATTGGCCACAGATAAAATTATGTCAAATCACGTTATATGTACAGTAGCTTTGATTGGACTGATCATGTCAACATCTTACTTTCAAAGTCTTAGTTAGCAGTCATCATCATGAATCAAGTCAACAATCTACAGGCAAATCATTTTTAATCCTTGTCATATGAAGAGAAATAATGAAGAGAAATTATAGAAACGTATAGATTCTCATCGGCCATTGGACATAAAGATTACACAACAAGTTGGAAATAACAAATTCAACAATGAGTGGTTTGTAAGGACTCAGTGGTTAATTGCAAGCATTGCAAAGCAACCACTAGCCTGCCATTTAATAGAGTGGCTGTGTCTTTTAAATCCAGGGAATGGCAGACTTTGATGACACAATTTGCCCACAAAGGACCGCTGCGCCACCTTCACAAGGTGAGTCCAAGAATGTCTTGTATGCTGCTGCATAAATGATGTAATATGCCAGGGAGATATGTATTCTGCAGCTAAGAAAGTAATACTAAGTGTATGTTGTGTAGTAAGCTGTTAGTAGCCCATGTGCCTGGTCTTTTTTGGTCTATTTTCACCAACGCGGTATTGTAAACACATCGTTCGTGGCCTGGTGTGTGCTTGATTGCAAACTTTTTTTGTACAGCTTTGACAGTGCTACTGATAGTAGCGGTGGCACTTGGCTTGCACGTGCATATTCAGAACACACAACATTCTATTTTAGAATTGTGTTATTTGACGTGTCAAATTAAAAGCTTGTTTTAATGCGTCAAATAGTGGTATATAACGTGTATTGTTTTTGACACGCAAAGACCCAACCGGCGTTCAATGTGCCTCACCCTAATAATTTGGTCTATTTTCACCTATTACTTTCACCTACTGTTCTGACTTGGTGGGACACATGTAGCCTATAACCTGTTATAGAGAAATGTAATCATCGAATATTGTAAGAGCTTTCATTGTCTGCTTATATGCCCCCTTTATTTATCCTACGGTTCTGACTTGTTGTACAGGGAGTAAACTGTAAGAAAGGCCAATGTTCTAAATTCTGTCGCTGTACATTTCAAAAGTGCTGAACAAATAGTTATATTGACTACGTCCGTCGTCGCTCGCTCATTAATGTCTTAATCGAAATGAAGGATTTCTTCTTATCCACTTGTCGTCCCCATATGCCATAGTTTGTACATTTCAATTGTTAGCAGAAACCACATTTGTTTAAGCAAGTCAGACATATCAGCTATGTTTTTTTAAAGGCAGTAAATGAGGCTGAATGAACTGTTTCGCTGCCAGACAAGGCTCCGCTGAAAGCCAGGTGTAGCAGTGGTAAGGTGTTGGGACTGCTGTTGGAACTCTGCTGTTGTGACAGCTTTATGTAGGCCCTAACAGTTTGTGGGCACTTTTTGTCACCGTTATAGTGCAATTAATGTATTGTTTAGTGTTGTGTTGTGTAGTGGCTTTGCCTGCATGCATCCCACTTTTTTTTTTAGTCCCACCAAGATTTACATGCTAAAAATTGCCACTGAATAGGCTTATAGCTTAGGACTACTGTTTATATTTTAATGCAATCCTCTCGGTTTTCATTTGAAGCATTTATTTTTATATGTCACTTGTTTTTTATCAATTTCAACGACATTGGCAACATTGTATTTGTGTATGTTGCTTGTTTGAATCAATTGCAAAAACACTGGCAACTTTTTATTTGTCGTCAACTTTGTTCTGTAGTTATCGTGGTCACAGAGAGATGTAAAGGCTAAACCAGGGGTAGGCAACCCAGGTCTACAGTGCCACAGGCACTTCATGTTTTTGGTTGAACTGAACTGGAAGACCAGGTGTGTTGAATTTAGGCAATCACTGAACTGATCCGTTTTCTCAGTTGGTCAGTTGAGGTACCTAGCTGGAACAAAATTCTCACTCCAGGGCTGCAGTCCAAACTTAAAGTAGACAGCCCTAAACCCTCAGCCCTTGAATGACGTTTTACATCGTTACATCCGAGTGTACCTTAAATGTCCCTTGCCCAAGAGAGGGAGAGTGATGATCAGAGAGGCAAGTCCTTTGTGGAAATCTTGAAGTTGAGCTTAATAGCAACCCACCTAAATCTTTAATGCACCTAGCAAGCTAACATAGCTAGCTAGCACTCCTGTCAGGTAGCTAGCTACCCATAGCTGGCAAGCTGGCAAGCTAGTGTAATAGTTTGGTCATTTATTCCGATACATTTCAGAATTCCAAAAATATGTTTATGAATCTAGCTACGTTTTAGGCTCTTCACTACAAGACTAAGCCAATTTACTCAAGATAAAATCAATGGTATCTACAGTATATATATTTTTTAGCGAGCTAGCATCATAGTTTTGTCTGACATGCTGAAAATGCAGCAGTGTTGGTTAAATTTTACATTTATGAATTGGACTTTTACTGGGATTCCAGAGGGAAAGTGACTAGCGCAAGGGCTGGGGGGAGAAAACGAATGGGTTTGGACTGCAGCCAATGAACAGGGTTGCCTACCCCTGAGCTAAACCATGTGATTCTATGTTTAGCAGAGATCTTCTGTGTATAAAGTGACTCGGGAAGGCACTTAGCTGTTCTACGGCTGTGTCTACACTTGACACTTACATGGGACATTGACCTGATATCATAATACGAAGAAAGCATAAAAACTACAGGTCTAGACAAACAAAAGTTGCATTGTGGTTGGATTGGGTTCAGATCTGGCTGACCACTTCAGGTGATCAGGGACACATTATGTGCAGATTTCTCTTCAGTCTGGATCAGTGGCGATTTTAGCTTGTAAATCTTGGGGGGGCAAAAATATCTAGATGTTTTTGATGCATGCCAGCAAAGCTACTACACAACACAACACTAAACAATACATTAATTGCACTATAACTGTGACAAATGGTACCCACAGACTTTTAGGGCTTACATAAAGCTGTCCCAACAGCAAAGTCCCAACAGCAGTCCCAACACTTTACACCTGGCTATCAGCGAAGCCTTGTCGGCAGTGAAACAGTTTATTCATCCTCATTTACTGCCTTAAAAAAAAACAGCTGATATGGCTGACTTGCTTAAACAAATGTGGTTTCTAATGGCAATTGAAACTATGGGATAAGGGGATGACGAGCGGATAAGAGGCAATCCGCAATGTCGATTAAGGCATTAATGAGCGAGCTAGGATGGACGTAGTCAATATATCAATTTGTTCAGCACTTTTGAGATGTACAGCGACAGAATTCTAAACATGGGCAATACAATATTCTCCCTGTACACCATGTCAGAACCGTAGGATAAATAAAGAGATAACCAGACAATGGAACCTCTTACAATATTCGATGATTACATTTCTCTAAAACAGTCTATAAGATACATGTGCACCACCAAGTCAGAACAGTAGGTGAAATTAAGAGGGGAAAAGGGACCAAATTATTAGGGTGAGGCACATGGGCTACAAACAGCTTACTCCACAACATACACTTAGTATTACTTTCTTAGCTACAGTATACATATTTCCCTGGCATATTACATAATTTATGCAGCAGCATACAAGACATAATTGGACTCACCTTGTTGTGCTGTTCTCACTTGAACAGGAAGGTGGGGTGGCGATCCTTCATGGGCAAACTTTGTCATCAAACATCAAAGTCTGGCATTCTCTGGATTTATGGTTCTTTCAAGACAACTGGGAACTCGGAAAAAAACATGGTCGAATCATGATGATGTCAGTGATCTTCAGGTCGGAGCTCTAGAAAGAGCCCAATTTCCCGACTTACAATTTCAATATGTATTTTCCCAGTCAGAGGTTGTTTTTTCCAGAGTTCCCAGTTGTCTTGAACTCACTGATGTCAGATTTCCCAGTTTTGAGTTTCCAGTTATTTTGAGCGTGGCAGAAGTCATGATGGACAGAGAGCATGGCCAATGTTGAATGTTTATCCTTTTAAGCTTGGAAAAGAGACCTTTAAACCCAGACCTGGGACCACACACTCACTCCACTGAATAGCAGGCTAGTGATTGCTTTGCAATGCTTTCAGTGATTCCTTCCAAACCACTGATTGTTGAATTCGCGATTTCCAACTTGTTGTGTAATGTTTATGTACCTATAATTTCTCTTCGTTCTTTTTCTTCATATGACAAGGATTAAAAAGGATTGTCCATTAGATTGTCCACTTGATTCATGATGATGACTGCTGCTAAGATTTTGAAAGTATGATGTTTACATGTTCAGTCCAATCAAAGCTGCTGTAGATATAATGTGATTTGACATCATTTTATCTGTGGCCAATGACCTTGAGCCTTCTTGGATTGGCACTTCTAATGTAACTCTATGGCAGCACCCAAGATGTGCGAATTTTTTAGCTCTACCTTTAGATTTGGCGGTGATGTAGTGTCCCCATGAGTGACAGAACACTGAGCCAATCCTGGTTCAACTAGAGAGCATTACCAACCCCTACGCTCCATATTTTCCGCTGGCTGCCCCACCACCACAGAAAGTACTGAGCTAGGCTGAAACACCTGCATGTTTGTATGTGGCTTTATTAACTCAATGATTTTTCATTTATTTTTTACACGGTTTGCTAACTGATATGTGACATGTATTAATGCCAAAATAACATGCAAAACTTTTTTAAACTAAAAGGTGTGGCTCAAAACAGGTGAACCATGAATGACGGGTCACCTTTGGTCTGGATGCAATCAAGCTACCAAAAGCGCATACAGTGTGCGATGTCAGCAGCACTCCGCCTACAAGTCTCCAGAAAATGTGTGTTTTGGGAGCAAGAGGCAATTTCTTTCATTAAATGTTGGAGGAAATACGTTCCTAGTGTGTGAGGAATGTGTTTTCTGGTTTCATAAATGCTAGACAGCTAGCTTATTTTTAAAATGTTTTTGTTGTTGTTGTTGTTGTTGTTTGGCTAGGGTTATGTTAACCTGTTTGCAATCCCTTTAGCTTTGCTAGCTAGCTTACTGGCTAGTTACAGAAGTTAGCTGGCTAGTTAGCTACAGTAGTTGGCTCCTGCCATCAAGTTGTTGTTGTGTTATTATCAGATTTAGCCTGTTCCACCGTTAGCAGAATAGGGTGCGTTTCCATTTAACTATCTTGTGTCGATAAAAACAGCTGGACGTAATGACGTCACACCTATATAAACATTTTAAAAAATCCCGCAAAACCAAGTGTGTAATAAAAATGTAGTGGTTGTATTGTTTCCATTACACTTGGAAACACTTCAACCGGTGATTTAGTGCATTTGTATTGGATGGACATTAGAGTAAGCTGCCTCAATATTTGCAGACTAGGTGGTAATAGCCTATCTCTCTAAGAGCTGATCCGTAGTCAGTATTGTGAAATAATTATAATGTTAAGGTAAGATTTGAATTGAGAAATATTTTCTGAGAGCTCCACTGCCTTTCTTTCTCAATTCAGCTCCTAGAGAGATACTGTATTATCACAAGTGGTGTAAAGAACTTAAGTAAAAATACTTTAAAGTACAACTTAAGTATTTTTTTTAGGTTATCTGCACTTTACTATTTATTTATTTTACTTTTACTTCACTACATTCCTAAAGAAAAGAATGTACTTTTTACTCCATACATTTTCCCTGACACCCAAAAGTACTTGTTACATTTTGAATGCTTACTGTAGCAGGACAGGAAAATTGTTAAATTCACGCACTTAAAGAGAAAATCCCTGGTCATCCCTACTGCCTCTGATTTGACAGACTCATTAAACACAAATGCCTTGTTTGTAAATTATGTGTGTGCCCTTGGCTATCTGTAAATTTAAAAAACAAGAAAATTGTGTTGTCTGGTTTGCTTAATATAAGGAAATTGAAATTATTTATACCTTATTCACTTTTGATACTTAAGTCTATTTTAGCAATTACATTTATTTTTGACACTTAAGTATACACTGCTCAAAAAAATAAAGGGAACACTTAAACAACACAATGTAACTCCAAGTCAATCACACTTCTGTGAAATCAAACTGTCCACTTAGGAAGCAACACTGATTGACAATAAATTTCACATGCTGTTGTGCTAATGGAATAGACAACAGGTGGAAATTATGGACAATTAGCAAGACACCCCCAATAAAGGAGTGGTTCTGCAGGTGGTGACCACAGACCACTTCTCAGTTCCTATGTTTCCTGGCTGATGTTTTGGTCACTTTTGAATGCTGGCGGTGCTTTCACTCTAGTGGTAGCATGAGACGGAGTCTACAACCCACACAAGTGGCTCAGGTAGTGCAGCTCATCCAGGATGGCACATCAATGCGTTCTGTGGCAAGAAGGTTTGCTGTGTCTGTCAGCATAGTGTCCAGAGCATGGAGGCGCTACCAGGAGACAGGCCAGTACATCAGGAGACGTGGAGGAGGCCGTAGGAGGGCAACAACCCAGCAGCAGGACCGCTACCTCCGCCTTTGTGCAAGGAGGAGCAGGAGGAGCACTGCCAGAGCCCTGCAAAATGACCTCCAGCAGGCCACAAATGTGCATGTGTCTGCTCAAACGGTCAGAAACAGACTCCATGAGGGTGGTATGAGGGCCCGACGTCCACAGGTGGGGGTTGTGCTTACAGCCCAACACCGTGCAGGACGTTTGGCATTTGCCAGAGAACACCAAGATTGGCAAATTCGCCACTGGTGCCCTGTGCTCTTCACAGATGAAAGCAGGTTCACACTGAGCACATGTGACAGACGTGACAGAGTCTGGAGACGCCGTGGAGAATGTTCTGCTGCCTGCAACATCCTCCAGCATGACCGGTTTGGCGGTGGGTCAGTCATGGTGTGGGGTGGCATTTCTTTGGGGGGCCGCACAGCCCTCCATGTGCTCGCCAGAGGTAGCCTGACTGCCATTAGGCACCGAGATGAGATCCTCAGACCCCTTGTGAGACCATATGCTGGTGCGGTTGGCCCTGGGTTCCTCCTAATGCAAGACAATGCTAGACCTCATGTGGCTGGAGTGTGTCAGCAGTTCCTGCAAGAGGAAGGCATTGATGCTATGGACTGGCCCGCCCGTTCCCCAGACCTAAATCCAATTGAGCACATCTGGGACATCCTGTCTCGCTCCATCCACCAACGCCACGTTGCACCACAGACTGTCCAGGAGTTGGCGGATGCTTTAGTCCAGGTCTGGGAGGAGATCCCTCAGGAGACCATCCGCCACCTCATTAGGAGCATGCCCAGGCATTGTAGGGAGGTCATACAGGCACGTGGAGGCCACACACACTACTGAGCCTCATTTTGACTTGTTTTAAGGACATTACATCAAAGTTGGATCAGCCTGTAGTGTGGTTTTCCACTTTAATTGTGAGTGTGACTCCAAATCCAGACCTCCATGGGTTGATAAATTTGATTTCCATTGATTATTTTTGTGTGATTTTGTTGTCAGCACATTCAACTATGTAAAGAAAAAAGTATTTAATAAGATTATTTCATTCATTCAGATCTATGATGTGTTATTTTAGTGTTCCCTTTATTTTTTTGAGCAGTGTATTTAAAACCAAATACTTTTTAACTTTTTAGTAGTATTTTACTAGGTGACTTTCACTTTTACTTGAGTCATTTTCTATTAAGGTATCTTTACTTTTACTCAAGTATGACATTTGGGTACTTTTTCCACCACTGATTACCACCTCGGCTGCAAACAGTGAGGCGGCTTATTCTAATGCGTACTCAATAAAAATTCACAAAATCACAGATTTGGCACATCATTGCCCACATGTGAGGCTACAAATCATGACATGTATTGAGACAAATTACAGACAGTAGCCTAAGTAGAAAAATAGAACTAAATGTATTGAACATGAAATGTATTTCAATATGATTGAAATAGAACTATAGCCTACTGTATCTATATTTCAATGCAGTCATCTCAGTTTTCATTTGAAGCATATTTGTATACATTTCTTGTATCAATTGCAAAGACATTGGCAACTTTGTACTTGTTGTCAACTTTGATCTGAAGTTATGGCGGTCACAGAGAGATGGATAAACCATGTGATTCTAGGTTTAGTGGAGATATTCCGTATATAAAAGTAACAACGCACTTAGCTGTTCTAAAAGGCAGTCTGAGGCAGGTGTTAGATTAAGATAGTTTTCAAGTGCAACGTTAATAACGATGCTCTAGGTTCTAAAGATGAACTTAGCCCTAAGATGTGTTATGTCTCTGACTAAGGTTAAATGAGATGACAGGCTGTTTTATCAAATCGATTACCTAACGTTTAATTGATTATGTGATTTTTTTTATTATTATTATTTTTCAACTTTATTTAACCAGGTAGGCCAGTTGAGAACAAGTTCTCATTTACAACTGCGACCTGGCCAAGATAACGCAAAGCAGTGCGACAAAAACAACAACACGGAGTTACACATGGGATAAACAAATGTACAGTCAATAACACAATAGAAAATATGTATTGAGTGTGTGCAAATGAAGTAAGGAGGTAAGGCAATAAATACGCCATATTGGCGAAGTAATTACAATTTAGCAATTAACACTGGAGTGATAGATGTGCAGATGAGGATGTGCAAGTAGAAATACTGGTGTGCAAAAGAGCAGAAAAAAAATATGGGGATGAGGTAGGTAGTTGGTTGGATGGGCTATTTACAGATGGGCTGTGTGCAGCTGCAGCGATCTGTAAGCTGCTCTGACAGCCAATGCTTGAAGTTAGTGAGGGAGATATAAGTCTCCAACTTCAGTGATTTTTGCAATTCGTTCCAGTCATTGGCAGCAGAGAACTGGAAGGAAAGGCGGCCAAAGCAGGTGTTAGCTTTGGGGATGACCAGTGAAATATACCTGCTGGAGTGCATGCTACGGGTGGGTGTTGCTATGGTGACCGGTGAGCTGAGATAAGGCGGAGCTTTACCTAGGAAAGACTTATAGATGACCTGGAGCCAGTGGGTTTGGCGATGGTGGGTAGTATATGGGGCTTTGGTGACAAAACGGATGGCACTGTGATAGACTGCATCCAATTTGCTGAGTAGAGTGTTGGAGGCTATTTTGTAAATGACATCGCCGAAGTCAAGGATCGGCAGGATAGTCAGTTTTACGAGGGTATGTTTGGCAGCATGAGGGAAGGAGGCTTTGTTGCAAAATAGGAAGCCGATTCTAGATTTAATTTTGGATTGAAGATGCTTGATATGAGTCTGGAAGGAGAGTTTACAGTCTAGCCAGACACCTAGGTATTTATAGTTGTCCACATATCGGCCCGAGAACTGCCGATAAGAATATAGTGACTGACAGAGTCGAAAGCCTTGGCCAGGTCGATGAAGACGGCTGCACAGAACTACTTTTCATCGATGGTGGTTATGATATCGTTTAGGACCTTGAGCTTCTGATTGAATTAAACCATGCAACAATTAACTCATTAATAACCTTGGGCACCACGGAAGCATGTTTATAGAGCTGCTGTCTTCTGAATAAAAACCTTGAGAAGCTATGCTACCATAAATACAGAATCTTATGCATTCTAATAACCGCCCATTCGGGAAAGGAAAATGCAAGATATATATTTACTCAGAGCTGCACTTCGATAGATGGAAGACCCGTTTGCCCAGCAGAGATCGCCATTGTCCTCTGAAGAATCTTTCTGGTCGTAGTGTTGTAGAGCGGATACATTGAAGTACCCTGTCGTTCTTAGGAGATTGCCTGTCCTTTCCTAGGCCACGTACGTTTACAGCTGCAGCTGATAACGCGATGTCTAGGATCTATCACTTATTCTTTAGTGAATAATAGTTCAAAGTTCATACCAAGTTGCCATAACCAGCTTGTGCTGTATTCTGGCTGGTCTAGTTGAAATTCACCATTCCAGCGTGGTGATCGTCACCTCCACGTTGAAATTCGCCCTTCTAAACATTTCTTGAGCTAAATGTTAATGATCGTTATGGGGGCTTTTGTACTGGGGAGGAGAAGGGGCATGTTTCATCCTTCTAACCAATGTCTGTGCTCCCATGGGTGGGGTTACGGATTGAGCATAAGTTAACTTATGATTCAATTCTCTCATTTCGAAGCTAAAATCACATTTTATCTTCTCACAAATAGTTTCATGTTTAATCACAAGATTTTGCAACATTTTGATGTAAATCTGATAACTAGAATGTGTAGACTATCAAAGATACAATTACGTCGTCCTATCATCAGTAACAATCTACCAAAACAATGACTGATCTGACATCGTATTCTTTAAGTACCAACGGACCCTTCCATTACAAAAATATTGTATCATTGTTCAACTTTCTGATGTTACCATCTTGTAGAGTCTTTCTCTGTGGTAACAAAAGGGCTTTCCAAAAGTCCATTCTGTAGAGTGGAGAGAGAGTTTCGGTATTTATGAAAGGTCATAAACTGGTGGGGGGGAGAAAGAAAGGGGGGGGGGGGGTTATGACCCTCACCCAACAGGGCTAAGTCATGACAGTCCCCCTCTGTTGGGTTCAATCTTGTGATTATCCTGCAAGAAGCAAACCAACATAAAAATGTTGTGGGTTGTCCTGGTTGTGGGTCATCGTTGCTGTCCCCCTCTGGTGGTTTACCTTGGTAGGTTTTCTGGATGCTGCAACATACCACAGGAATGGCCAGGGGATGTTAGGCTTGGTTTCTGTCCAGCACTTTGTGACATCATGTCACGTCCTGACCAGTAGAGGGTGTAGTTGGGTCAGGACGTGGCAGAAGGGAGTGTGTGTGTTTTATTGTTTCATTGATTTTGGCCGTGTGACTTCCAATCAGGCACAGCTGTAGAGGGTTGTGGTTGATTGGGAGTCACACATAAGTTGCCTACGTTTCCTTTGTGTTTCGTGGGTAATTGTGCTTGTCATTGTGGTTGCACCTGACAGGACTGTGTTGGCTGTCAGTTTTTTTTTCTTTTTGTGAATTGCATAGTGTTCGTGTATTAAATATGACGAACCCTAACTCCGCCGCATTTTGGTCCACTTCTTCCTCAGACAGCCGTTACAGAATTACCCACCAAACCAGGACCAAGCGGCGGAAGAGGAAGGAGCAGCAGGAGTACAGCGTGATGGACCAATGGACTTGGGAACAGATCCTGGACGGAGAGGGACCATGGACTCAGGCTGGGGATTATCGCCTCCCGCAGTGGGAGATTGAAGCGGCGAGAGCGGAGAGGCGCTATTACGAGGAGAGAGAGCGCAACGAGCGCGAGAGGCAGCCCCAATAATTCTTTTTGTGGGGGGCACACGGGACAGTCGGTGGAGCTGAGGTCGGAACCAGAGCCAGTCGGGATGACATTGGAGGTGAGCGAGGGATATGAGGCAGAGACTGTGACGGGGTTAATGGGGAAATTAGGAGAGAGAGAGATGAGAGAGCTGCTAGTATGGTGCATAAAATACGGCATTCGCCCTAATGAGCGTGTCGTGGGAATGATGTCACCTGAGGCAGCTCTCCATCCTCGTCCTGAGGTGCGTGCTGGTTGTCTGGTAAAGACTGTGCCTGCGCCCAGAAACAGGCCTCCTGCATGTCTTCCCAGCCCTGCACGTCCTGTGCCTACGCCCAGAACCAAGCCTCCTGCATGTCTTCCCATCCTGGTCAAGCCCGTGCCTCCTCCACGGACCAGTACTCCAGTAGGTCTCCCTATCCTGGTCAAGCCCGTGCCTCCTCCACGGACCAGTCCCCCAGTGGGTCTCCCTATCCTGGTCAAGCCCGTGTCTCCTCCATGGACCAGTCCTTCAGTGGGTCTCTCCACCCTGGTCTCTCCTGTGCCACCTCCTCAAACCAGGCCTCCAGCGGGTCTCCCCAGCCTGGTGAATCCTGAGCCGGAACTGCCAGAGTGGCCAGACTCCCCGGAACTGCCAGAGTGGCCAGACTCCCCGGAACTGCCAGAGTGGCCAGACTGCCCGGAACTGCCAGAGTGGCCAGACTGCCCGGAACTGCCAGAGTGGCCAGACTGCCCGGAACTGCCAGAGTGGCCAGACTGCCCGGAACTGCCAGAGTGGCCCTCCTGCCCTCCGGTCCTGCCAGAGTGGCCCTCCTGCCCTCCGGTCCTGCCAGAGTGGCCCTCCTGCCCTCCGGTCCTGCCAGAGTGGCCCTCCTGCCCTCCGGTCCTGCCAGAGTGGCCCTCCTGCCCTCCGGCCCAGCCCGAGGGGGGCCTCCTGCCCTCCGGCCCAGCCCGAGGGGGCCTCCTGCCCTCCGGCCTAGCCCGAGGGGCCCTCCTGCCCTCCGGCCCAGCCCGAGGGGCCCTCCTGCCCTCCGGCCCCCCCTTATTGTTTAGGTGTTATTTTTTGTTGGGGTATTGGGGATTTTCTTGTGTTTTCCTTTTTTAGGTGCATCCCGGGGTCTGCACCTTGAGGGGGGGGTACTGTCACGTCCTGACCAGTAGAGGGTGTAGTTGGGTCAGGACGTGGCAGAAGGGAGTGTGTGTGTTTTATTGTTTCATTGATTTTGGCCGTGTGACTTCCAATCAGGCACAGCTGTAGAGGGTTGTGGTTGATTGGGAGTCACACATAAGTTGCCTATGTTTCCTTTGTGTTTCGTGGGTAATTGTGCTTGTCATTGTGGTTGCACCTGACAGGACTGTGTTGGCTGTCAGTTTTGTTGTTTTTTTGTGAATTGCATAGTGTTCTTGTATTAAATATGACGAACCCTAACTCCGCCGCATTTTGGTCCACTTTTTCCTCAGACAGCCGTTACACATCAGCTGATGTAAGAAGGGCTTTATAAATAAATTTGATTGATTGATGTCCGGGTTGAGGATCGCCGTTCCGGACCTGTCGTCTGGTCATCCAGACTGGAGGATCTGGGCAGTAACTTAAGCAGATGTTAACAACACACACACACTCACAAAATATATAATTACATTTCCTCCCAAATGAGTGGCGTTGTGGCACTAACTGATGGTTGTATGGGGAAGTTATTTTTGGCTCTATCACTTCCTAAGTGTCAAAGAAAATGAAAGAAAATTAATAAAAGCATAAACAAAAGATAAATACAAAATATAGTTATCACACCTTAATCCTCTAATTGGACTGTATTCTATATACGTCCAAGGTCTTGGCAAAATGACTATCATGGCATTGTCTCTAATGCCATGTCTAGGGCATACCTAATTTGTGGTGTGTTGCTTAGGGCACTATCCTAAGTTGATAACTAGATGTTAAGTCCACAGCTGTGAGGAACTAGTTTTGGGCAGTCTACAAGACCTATGGACTTCTGGGGAGAAACTGGTGAGTACGGCGGCAGTAGGGTCAAAGGCCTCAAGGTAAATTTTTAATTAAGTGATCCTAGCCACAATCCTCATTGAATGTTCCGATGTACATGTGCGTTTATGCTTACACAAGCGTGCGTGCCAAGGGAAGAAAACCAAGTATCCTGGTCTCCTACAACTTGTTCAGAATGAGTCTGACACAATCAGGTCATTTTCAGGTCAATGCCTGGAGGTCAGTCAGAATTGGTGTCGAGGGAGTCTGTAGTGGTTTTACTACAAGTCATTGTGTCTTCCACTATTGTAGTGGCGGTAGGTATGAAGAAGACTATTTCATAGCTATGATATCCACGGAGGAGCTAACCTCACGACGGAAGTACTCTATAAGCACTGAACCAGTCGTACGTGGTGTGATCATGGTTCATGACTTCTAATAACTTTCCTCCTGAATGGAGGGTTCTATTTATTAGTGGCATGTATGTTAACCATTGGAAGAGTGCTGTTGGTGAAGTGCAAGGTTTGATTTGTTAGGTCTCTAACCTTCTTACTGATTGTAGCTGGACTAACTGTTGCTGGCATTGGTACTGGTACTCAAGGGGACCAGGTATCCTACCGATTTGTTCTGAAATGTTATCCTACTGGAATAAATGATTAGAGCACTTTACTAGTTGCATTCTAGTGGCTACTACACATGGCAAAGAATCATTATTGTTGCAATTTTTTGGGGAGGTGGAAAGGTCCACTGGACTTCTTTTACGATTAGTGTGGTACACCTCAGTGATATCTCAGATGTGTTCTGAGTTATCCCCATCGAGGAGCCTGTCCGCTCCTCTCTGTTCTCATGGGAAAGTTTACAGATAGATTTTTTTCCTGCTCTGGCGGCCTCGTACGATGCTGCTCATAGTCTCGACCCCCCCACCGGCCTCGAGGAGGCTCATGGTTCTGGGCTGGTATTCCCCCCTTTGTGTCTCGGGACCCCCCCACCAGATGTTGGTGTGGGTATCCGAGGCACAAATGAAAAGGTCGGACCCTGTGTACGAGTTGTCAGCAGCCGCGTAGGTTGTAGATTGGCTGTAACCATTCAACCAAATCTCCTGGTGTTTGTGCTTCAAAACGCTCAGTGGCTGTCGAGGCCTGTCAGTCACCACAGCGTCCGTGTGTGGCGACCGTTCCAGTACCTGCGAACTGAGACGAGGATATGGTTTTGCAATATGGCACAGCGTTTCACCAGTGGGAATCATCGGGTCAGTTGCGGGTGTCAGTCCCCCTCAAATCGGAAAATGTATCATCGGAAGCAGAGTACACTCTGCGCGTCAATGCTTTTAATCCTGAGACTGCTGCAGTGCTTGCGGAAGTGTCCGGAGGACAAGAGAAGTTAATCTCAACAACAGTATCGCATGACTCCAAGGAGGAGGGAAGCTGGTCATTCACAGAGACTGCTGGCTCTAAATCATGAATAGGCTTTTCAATCAGGTTTGCTGATTGAAGGTTACGAGATACCGTAATATCTCCTTGGGTCAGATACAGCACCGAGAAGTGTTGAGACATCCTTTTCAAAAGGGGTCCTTGTGATAGATGGTTCTTGTGGGTGACTGTGTTGCAGTCAGCGGTTGGAGATGACAGTGTGGTCGGTGGAGACTGCACAGTTGCCTGTGACCATACTTGGTTGGTCTTCCAATCCATCAGAGGGATCAAACGATCCATCAAGTCTGTTCCGAGTAGCAGTGGTTCAGATTCGAGGCTGGCAACATACACAGGGTGAACAAGCGATACGTCTTGGAAAAGTAGTTTCAGCATGATTCGCGTTGTGAGAGGCGAGGTAGCCTGAGTGACACCTCAAAGGAAAGTATTGCATCGTTCTGTTTTCAACAAACGTTTAGCTGAGTTCAAAGCATTTACTCGAGCCCAAATCAATTAGCACATGACAGGTTAAGCAGTCCTCCAGGACTGTTTCCAGGTATGGGCGCCTTGAGTTGCGTTTTGTGGCCATGTAGCCCACAAAGTGGGGTGGTCGTTTGCAATGACGTGGTGTGTCGTTCTGTTCATGGTGAAAACAGACTGACTTCTCGGGTTTCGAGTGGAATTGGATCTTGCGAAGTTTTTGATCTTCTTCGCAACCTTTTTATCAGAGCCTGTAGACAAAGCCTGCATGCTTGTGTCTTGCTCTAGCTGGCCCAGGATAGGGTCTTGAGTGAGAGCGGGGGTAATTTAATTGTTAACGTCCTTGCTAAGGGTGTAAATTCTGGCTGACCTGTTGTTCGGCAATTCCACGTCTAGTCATAGTGACTTGTCTGGGTTATCACATTTTTTCTTTACTTCTCTTAGCAGAGCTTTAGAGAGTATTCACGTATGTTTCAGTCATTATTGAACCCTTCGTCACCCTTGTGTTCTGACACTTCGGGTGGATGGGGTGCAGGAACGTAGTAATCCGGTCGATTGTAACGGTAGCCATTTCGCTGGCGACGTACTTTACAGTTATGTCCACCGCGGTGGGTATTAGTATTGTGGTTTCGTGGTAGAAACTGTTGCTGTGTGTCATCTCTTGATGTTTCAATACCTAACAATGCACTCTCTAACTGGAGTGTGTGCTCCTGTTCAAACTTCAGAACTGGGATGTCAGGGCTCTCAGAGCTGCACACCTTTTGATGCCTCAAAAGCTGAGCGCGTAAGCTGTCTGAGTTCAGAGATTGGCAAACCAACGTGGGCGGTAAGGCCCAAGTAGGTAATGAAGTTGAGATACATGTTCAACAGAAACATTTGTTTGAATGGTAACAGCTCTTCCATTCCTGTTTCAGTTAAGTAGGCCAAAGTAAGCTGAACGAAGCCTATGATAATAAGCTTGTGGGTGTTCATTCTGAGCTTGTTTGACAGTGTTAGCCAGTGAGCTGTCGTGTTTGTGAGTCGCAGGACCACAGAATTAGGCTGAGAGAGGCTGGACTGAGAGCTTGTAGGCCTGTTGTAAGGCAGGTCCTCACCAGAGATCACCGGCAACAATGTTGCCTATGGGCACAAACCCACCGTCGCTGGACCAGACAGGATTAGCAAAAAGTGCTCTCCAGGTTTTGTCTCACCAGGGATGATGGTCGGATTCACGTTTATCATTGACGGAATGAGCATTACACCGAGGCCTGTACTCTGGAGTGGGATCGATTTGGAGGTGGAGGATCCATCATGGTCTGGGGCGGTGTGTCACAGCATCATCGGACTGAGCTTGTTGTCATTGCAGGCAATCTCAACGCTGTGCGTTACAGGGAAGACATCCTCCTCCCTCATGTGGTACCCTTCCTGCAGGCTCATCCTGACATGACCCTCCAGCATGACAATGCCACCAGCCATACTGCTCGTTCTGTGCGTGATTTCCTGCAAGACAGGAATGTCAGTGTTCTGCCATGGCCAGCGAAGAGCCCAGATCTCTATCCCATTGAGCACATCTGGGACCTGTTGGATCGGAGGGTGAGGGTTAGGGCCATTCCCCCCAGAAATGTCCGGGAACTTGCAGGTGCCTTGGTGGAAGAGTGATGTAACATTTCACAGCAAGAACTGGCAAATCTGGTGCAGTCCATGAGGAGGAGATGCACTGCGGAACTTAATGCAGCTGGTGGCCACACCAGATACTGACTGTTATTTTTGATTTTGACTGGCAAATCTGGTGCAGTCCATGAGGAGGAGATGCACTGCAGAACTTAATGCAGCTAGTGGCCACACCAGATACTGACTGTTATTTTTGATTTTGACCCCCCCCTTTGTTAAGGGACACATTATTCCATTTCTGTTAGTCACATGTCTGTGGAACTTGTTCAGTTTATGTCTCAGTTGTTGAATGTTATGTTCATACAAATATTTAAACATGTTAAGTTTGCTGAAAATAAACACAGTTGACAGTGAGAGGTTTATTTTTTTGCTGAGTTTAGAATGTGTAGACTTTCAAATATACACTTCTGTCGTCCTATCATCATCAGTAACAATCTACCAAAACAATGACTGATCTGACATCGTATTCTTTAAGTACCAACGGACCCTTCCATTTCAAAAATATTGTATCATTGTTCAACTTTCTGATGTTACCATCCTGTAGAGTCTTGCTCTGTGGTAACAAAATAAATATGAAAAAAACAGAATATGACAGATGCGTTTGAAAAAAATGGTAGATGGAACTTCAAGCCAATCTATGCTTGATCCAAAAATGTGGTTGGAGGCTCCATATGGAGGATGTGATGCAATCGTGGAGCTCTAGAGGCATGCAGAGGCCAAACTGAGCTCAGTACCGCATCGCCGTGCACCTCCCAAATGTTATAACAATGCGGAGGGCTTCCTATAGCTCCGCATTGACATGATTGGTTGACGGTAGGTGAGGGCAGGAGGTCCTGTATAAACACAAACTCACTTCCTTTACAAGAGCTCTGCTCAACAGCTCTGCACTGCTCAGCAAAGCGCAAGACGTTTTAATCTCCTGCCATCTGCAGAGACCATATCAATTCATTTCTATTTTCAATTTAAGGGCTTTATTGGCATGGGAAACATATGCTAACATTTCTAAAGCAAGTGAAGTAGATAATAAACAAAAGTGAAATAAAATTAAGAGTAAACATTACACTCACAGAAGACGTTTCAAATGTCATATTATGTCTATATACAGTGTTGTAACAATGTGCAAATAGTTGTAACAAGTACAAAAGGGAAAATAAATACAATGGTGTTTGTGCTTCACTGGTTGCCCTTTTCTTATAGCAACAGGTCACAAATCTTGCTGGTGTGATGGCACACTGTGGTATTTCACACAATAGATTTGGGAGTTTCTCAAAATTGGGTTTATTTTTCGAATTCTTTGTGGATCTGTGAATTCTTTGTGGATCTGAGGGAACATGTGTCTCTAATATGGTCATACATTTGGGAGGAGGTTAGGAAGTGCAGCTCAGTTTCCACCACATTTTGTGGGCAGTGTGCACATAGTCTGTCTTCTCTTGAGAGGCAGGTCTGCCTACGGCAGCCTTTTTCAATAGCAAGGCTATGCTCACTGAGTCTATACAGAGTCAAAGCTTTCCTTCAATTTGGGTCAGTCATAGTGGTCAGGTATTCTGCCACTGTGTACTCTCTGTTTAGGTCCACATAGCATTCTAGTTTGCTCAGTTTTTTTGTTTATTCTTTCCCATGTGTCAAGTTTGTAGTGCCCTCTCTTTTTGTTTTCTCATGATTTGGTTTGGTCTAATTGTGTTGTTGTCCTGGGGCTCTGTGGTGTCTGTTTGTGTTTGTGAACAGAGCCCCAGGACCAGGTTGCTTAGGGGACTCTTCTCCAGGTTCATCTCTCTGTAGGGGATGGCTTTGTTATGGAAGGTTTGGGAATCGCTTCCTTTAAGATGGTTGTAGAATTGAACGGCTCTTTTCTGTATTTTGATAATTAGCGGGTGTCTGCCTAATTCTGCTCTGCATGTATTATTTGGTGTTTTACGTTGTACACAGAGGATGTTTTTGCAAAATTCTGCATGCAGAGTCATTTTGTGAATTCTTGGTTGGTGAGTGGACCCCAGACCTCACAACCATAAAGGGCAATTTGGTCTATAACTGATTCAAGTATTTTTAGCCAGATCCTAATTGGTATGTTGAATTTTATGTTCCTTTTGATAGCATAGAAGGCCCTTCTTGCATTGTCTCTCAGCTCGTTCACAGCTTTGTGGAAGTTACCTGTTGCGCTAATGTTTAGGCCGAGGTATGTAATAGTTTTTTGTGTGCTCTATGGCAATGGTGTCTACATGGAATTGTATTTGTGGTCCTGGTAAGTGGACCTTTTTTGGAACACCATTATTTTTTGTCTTACTGAAATTTACTGTCAGGGCCCAGGTCTGACAGAATATGTGCAGAAGATCTAGGTGCTGCTGTATGCCCTCCTTGGTTGCTGACAGAAGCACCAGATCATCGGCAAACAGTAGACATTTGACTTCAGATTCTAGTGGTTGAGTCTGTGTGCTGCAGACTGTTCTAGTGCCCTCGCCAATTTGTTTATATATATATATATATATGTTGAAGAGGGTTGCATCCCTGTCTCACCCCAAAGCCATGTGGAAAGAAATATGTATGTTTTTTGCCAATTTTAACCGCACCCTTGTTGTTTGTGTACATGGATTTTATAATGTTGTATGTTTTCCCCTCAACACCACTTTCCATCAATTTGTATAGCAGACCCTCATGCCAAATTGAGTCAGAAGCTTTTTTGAAATCAACAATACGTAAGAAGACTTTGCCTTTGTTTTGGTTTGTTTGTTTGTCAATTAGGGTGTGCAGGGTGAATACGTGTTCTGTCGTACGGTAATTTGGTAAAAAGCCAATTTTACATTTGCTCAGTACATTGTCTTCACTGAGGAAATGAACTAGTCTGCTGTTAATGATAATGCAGAGGATTTTCCCAAGGTTGCTGTTGACACATATCCCATGGTAGTTATTTGGGTCACATTTGTCTCCACTTTTGTGGATTGGGGTGATCAGTCCTTGGTTACAAATATTGGGGAAGATGCCAGAGCTAAGGATGACGTTAGAGTTTTAGTATAGCCAATTGGAATTTGTTGTCTGTATATTTTATCATTTCATTGAGGATACCAACAACACCACAGGCTTTTTTGGGTTGGAGGGTTAGTATTTTGTCCCGTAGTCCATTCAATGTAATTGGAGAATCCAGTGGGTTCTGGTCTTTAATAGTTGATTCTAAGATTTGTATTTGATCATGTATATGTTTTTGCTGTTTGTTTTTTTGTTATAGGGCCAAAAAGATTGGAGAAGTGGTTTATCCATACATCCCCATTTTGGATAGATAACTCTTCGTGTTGTTGTTTGTTTAGTGCTTTCCAATTTTCCCAGAAGTGATTAGAGTCTATGGATTCTTCAAATACATTGAGCTGATTTCTGACGTGTTGTTCCTCCTTTTTCCGTAGTGTATTTCTGTATTGTTTTAGTGATTCACCATAGTGAAGGCGTAGGCTCAGGTTTTCTGGGTCTCTCTCTGTTTTTGGTCAGATACAGTGGGGGGAAAAAAGTATTTGATCCCCTGCTGGTTTTGTACGTTTGCCCACTGACAAAGAAAGGATCAGTCTATCATTTTAATGGTAGGTTTATTTGAACAGTGAGAGACAGAATAACAACAAAAATATCCAGAAAAACTCATGGCAAAAATGTTATAAATTGATTTGCATTTTAATGAGGGAAATAAGTATTTGACCCCCTCTCAATCAGAAAGATTTCTGGCTCCCAGGTGTCTTTTATACAGGTAACGAGCTGAGATTAGGAGCACACTCTTAAAGGGAGTGCTCCTAACCGCAGCTTGTTACCTGTAAAAAAGACACCTGTCCACAGAAACAATCAATTAATCAGATTCCAAACTCTCCACCATGGCCAAGACCAAAGAGCTCTCCAAGGATGTCAGGGACAAGATTGTAGACCTACACAAGGCTGGAATGGGCTACAAGACCATCGCCAAGCAGCTTGGTGAGAAGGTGACAACATTTGGTGCGATTATACGCAAATGGAAGAAACACAAAAGAACTGTCAATATCCCTCGGCCTGGGGCTCCATGCAAGATCTCACCTCGTGGAGTTGCAATGATCATGAGAACGGTGAGGAATCAGCCCAGAACTACACGGAAGGATCTTGTCAATGATCTCAAGGCAGCTGGGACCATTGTCACCAAGAAAACAATTGGTAACACACTACGCCGTGAAGGACTGAAATCCTGCAGCGCCCACAAGGTCCCCCTGCTCAAGAATACATATACAGGCCCGTCTGAAGTCTGTCAATGAACATCTGAATGACTCAGAGGACAACTGGGTGAAAGTGTTGTGGTCAGATGAGACCAAAATGGAGCTCTTTGACATCAACTCAACTCACCGTGTTTGGAGGAGGAGGAATGCTGCCTATGACCCCAAGAACACCATCTCCACCGTCAAACATGGAGGTGGAAACATTATGCTTTGGGGGTGTTTTTCTGCTAAGGGGACAGGACAACTTCACCACATCAAAGGGACGAAGGACGGGGCCATGTACCGTCAAATCTTGGGTGAGAACCTCCTTCCCTCAGCTAGGGCATTGAAAATGGGTCGTAGATGGGTATTCCAGCATGACAATGACCCAAAACACACGGCCAAGGCAACAAAGGAGTGGCTCAAGAAGAAGCACATTAAGGTCCTGGAGTGGCCTAGCCAGTCTCCAGACCTTAATCCCATAGAAAATCTGTGGAGGGAGCTGAAGATTCGAGTTGCCAAACGTCAGCCTCGAAACCTTAATGACTTGGAGAAGATCTGCAAAGAGGAGTGGGACAAAATCCCCCCTGAGATGTGTGCAAACCTGGTGGCCAACTACAAGAAATGTCTGACCTCTGTGATTGCCAACAAGGGTTTTGCCACCAAGTACTAAGTCATGTTTTGCAGAGGGGTCAAATACTTATTTCCCTCATTAAAATGCAAATAATTTTATAACATTTTTGACATCTGTTTTTCTGGATTTTTTTGTTGTTATTCTGTCTCTCACTGTTCAAATGAACATACTATTAAATTTATAGACTGATCATTTATTTGTAAGTGGGCAAACGTACAAAATCAGCAGGGGATCAAATACTTTTTTCCCCCCACTGCAGGTTTCTCAATTTCTTCCTTAGTTTTTGTTGCATTCTTCATCAAACCATTTGTCATTGTTGTTAATTTTCTTAGGTTTTCTGTTTGACATTTTCAGATTTGATAGGGAGGCTGAGAGGTCAAATATACTGTTTAGGTTTTCTACTGCGAAGTTTACACCACTATTACATTGGAACGTTTTGTCTAGGAAGTTGTCTAAAGGGGATTGAATTTGTTGTTGTCTAATTGTTTCTTGGTAGGTTTCCACACTACTTTCTTTCCATCTATAGCATTTCTTGATATTATTTAATTCCTTTGGCTTTGATGCCTCATGATTGAGTATTGCTCTGTTCAAGTAGACTGTGATCTTGCTGTTTTCTGATAGGGGTGTCAGTAGGCTGACTATGAACGCTCTGAGAGACTCTGGGTTGAGGTCAGTGAAAAAGTAGTCTACAGTACTACTGCCAAAAGATGAGCTATAGGTGTACCTACCATAGGAGTCCCCTCGAAGCCTACAATTGACTATGTACATATCCAGCGTGCGACAGAGCTGCAGGAGTTGTGACCCATTTTTGTTGGTTATGTTGTCGCAGTTTTTAATTTTTTTAATGTTATTTCACCTTTATTTAACCAGGTAAGCTAGTTGAGAACAACTTCTCATTTACAACTGCGACCTGGCCAAAATAAAGCAAAGCAGTGTGACACAAAGAACAACACACAGAGTTACACATGGAATAAACAAGGGTACATTCAATAACACAATAGATAAAAGAAAGTCTATATACAGTGTGTGCAAATGGCGTGAGGAGGTAGGCAATAAATAGGCCATGGTAGCGAAGTAATTACAATTTAGCAGATTAACACTGGAGTAATAAATGAGCAGATGATGATGTGCAAGTAGAGATACTGGTGTGCAAAAGAGCAGAAAGTAAATAAAAACAGTATAGGGATGAGGTAGGTAGATTGGGTGGGTTATTTACAGATGAACTATGTACAGCTGCAGTGATCGGTTAGCTGATCAGATAGCTGATGTTTAAAGTTAGGGTCTCCAGCTTCAGGGATTTTTGCAATTCGTTCCAGTCACTGGCAGCAGAGAACTGGAAGGGAAGGTGGCCAAAGGAGGTGTTGGCTTTGGGGATGACCAGTGAGATATACCTGCTGGAGCGTGTGCTGCGGATGGGTGTTGTTATCGTGACCAGTGATCTGAGATACGGCGGAGCTTTACCTAGTATAGACTTATAGATGACCTGGAGCCAGTGGGTCTGGCGACGAATATGTAGCAAGGGCCAGCCGACTAGAGCATACAGGTCGCAGTGGTGGGTAGTATAAGGGGCTTTGGTAACAAAACGGATGGCATTGTGATAGACTGCATCCAGTTTGCTGAATAGAGTATTGGAAGCTATTTTGTAGATGACATCGCCGAAGTCGAGGATCGGTAGGATAGACAGTTTTACTAGGGTAAGTTTGGATGCTTTGTTGTGAAATAGAAAGCCGATTCTAGATTTTATTTTGGATTGGAGATGTTTAATATGAGTCTGGAAGGAGAGTTTACAGTCTAGCCAGACACCTAGGTATTTGTACTTGTCCACATATTCTAGGTCAGAACCGTCCGGGCTAGTGATGCTAGTCGGGCGGGTGCAGGCAGCGAATGGTTGAAAAGCATGCATTTAGTTTTACTAGCGTTTAAGAGCAGTTGGAGGCCACGGAAGGAGTCTTGAATGGCATTGAAGCTCGTTTGGAGGTTAGTTAACACAGTGTCCAAAGAAGGGCCAGAAGTATACAGAATAGTGTCGTCTGCATAGAGGTGGATCAGGGAATCACCCGCAGCAAGAGCAACATCAGTTGCGCCTAGGGGGTCATATGGGGGAGGGAATCTTGTCACCTTCAGGTAGGTGTTTGTCCCCCTGTGTGCTGAGAGTGTCAGGTTCTTGTCCAGTTCTGGAATTTATGTCGCCACAGACTAGTACATGTCCATTGGCCTGGAAATGATTGATTTCCCCTCCAGGAGGGAGAAGATGTCTTCATTAAAGTATGGGGATTCTAGTGGGGGGATATACTGTAGGTAGCACACAGGAGGACATTTTTCTCTGTTGAAATAATTTCCTTTTGAATTTCTAGCCAAATGTAAGATGTTCCTGTTTTGATAAATTTAATAGTGAGTTAGGTCTGCTCTATACGAAATTAGCATACCCCCCGAGTCCCTTCCCTGTTTCACACTTGGTAGTTTGGTGGATGGGACTACCAGATTTCTGTAACCTAGAGGGCAGCCAGTGGGTCCCGCAGGTCTTGGAGAGTGTCTCGCTGGTCTGGGCGGAGTGTCTATTGATCTGTTGCTCCTGTGTGATGTGTTGGGACTGCGGTTAAGGGCGATGTCCTTTAGGGTCCGGGCGAAGGTGGGCACTGCTTCCTTGTATAGGTGGACCAGGGTGGAGCCAGGTAAACATTTTTTTTTGAGGCAGAGTCACGGGAAATACTTGCATTTACCCGCTGTATGGTAGCAAGGTGAAAGTCTTTTCGTGGTAGCAGGGTGGAGATAACCACTTGTGCGTTGGAGAAAGTAGAATAAGTTTTTTCAATCACTCCCTTGAGTGCTGTGGCCACCCTTTCCTGCTGTGCTCTCAGGTCATTTGTGCCTGTGTGTATTATTATGTGGCTGGGTGTAACGCCCTGGCCATAGAGAGGGTTTTTTTGTTCTTTATTTTGGTTAGGCCAGGGTGTTACATTGGGTGGGCGTTCTATGTTCCTTTTTCTATGTTTTTGTATTTCTTTGTTTTGGGCCAGTAGGGTTCCTAATCAGAGGCAGCTGTCTATCGTTGTCTCTGATTAGGAATCATACTTAGGCAGCCTGTTTTCCTTTGGGGTTTGGTGGGTAGTTGTTTCTGTTGTGTGGTTTGCACCGACAGAACTGTTGGCTTTCGTTGTCCCTGTTTGTTTTTTTGAAGTGTATCATTAAAAATCATTATGACCACTTACCACTCTGCATCTTGGTCCCCTCTTCCAGACGATCGTTACACTGGGTGACCCTACTTGGACAGAAGGTCTAGGGTGCGCTGGGTGTTTGGACACCAGTGTTTAGACATTGTATGTTTGGGAAAAAGTAGTTTTCTTGTATATATTTCCCAATTGAGTCCATAAGGAGTACAATCTGTGGCTTGTGTATGTCCTCAGTGGGTGTACTCTGTGCTAGGAGGTTAACTTTCCGCTTGGGGTGGCTCGTCTGTGGGGTTGGGTAATGAAGAGGTCTGGTATGACACGCTCGGGATGGGGGTATCTTTCTCAAGAGAGAGATTATCCTGCTGAGCTCTCTCTTTGATAATGTGAAAGTCCAGCTGAAACTGTTTGGGGTTTCCCTGTACCTTTACTGTTCCAGATGTATACACGTTCACATTTGCTGACTCAGAGTCCTCGTTGTCTAGCATCCTGAGTTTCCACCCATCGGTAACACCTCCCCTCTTATTAACAGAGGAGTTGTGTGTTGATAGCATTGTCTGTGGGGATGGTCTGTGTGGAAGATTAAGTTGCTTATGTTCCCATTTTTATAACAGTCAGCAAAAAGTGTCTCTTGATTTTCCATAAGGAGTGTCATTTTGTACTCTTTTTGTGCCTTATTGTTTTTTACGTACAGAGGGTACTGTATTTTAATTATCTCTGAACAGCAGGAGGGGGCTTTAAAGGCCTCTGCATTTGGTTGGGGCAGGCTGTGCGACTCTCCTGCCATTGTTGGGCTCAAGGGCTTTGACACCTCTCACTTCACACGTCAGTGCTAAATTAAGTTGTATCTCTTTGTCCTAGCAAGCTTGGTAGCCTTAACTTAGCATTCAGTCCTTATAAAGTAAAATATATCATTGTAATGGATTTTTCTTCTTGGCTTTTGAAAATAAAAAATAACTTCAGACTTAACATTACTCACTCAGTTCCAGGTTGGATGGTGTTTTCAGGTTTTTGTTTGTTTGCCAGAGCATTTGCTGTACAGTTTGGGAATAATAATCATTGGTATTAGGAAGCCTTCCAGGTAAGTCCGTCCAAAATCAGGTTGGGAGTTTTGATTCGGAGTGAAGGTTATGTTGTGGAGGGTAGCATCCTGTATATGCCCCTTCCAAAAAATCTAAGTTTATGTAACTCTGAATCTATCTTTTTGTAAAAACATGCCGAAAATCTTAAACATGCCGAAAAAACCGAAAGGTTACTGGATAGAATCCCCGAGCTGACAAGGTAAAAATCTGTCGTTCTGCACCTGAACAAGGCAGTTAACCCACTTTTCCCCAGTAGTCCGTCATTGTAAATAAGAATTAGTTCTTAACTGACTTGCCTAGTTAAATAAAAAATGAAAGTATGTCGTGTCGATCTCGCAACGGAGCCTTCAAACACAATGGCCTACTGATGATAGATCAGCTCCTAGAGCAGTGATATTCAAAGTCGTAAAAAAGATTACAAATTATTCTATGGGACAATGTTTTTGAGAAACATAATTTCAGGGAAAAAAATATATTGAGTAAATGTATTTACTGGTTTCTTTTAGATGAAAATGCATTATAATTGAATGTTATTTGTTGATGTAATTGTTTGTTTTTTTAAATAAATAGACAAATCCCAAAATTTGCCAATTTATAGATTTAGGTTGGGGTGGGGAGAAATTCTTGGGGATATAATGGGTCCCCGGAAATTCTGGAGCCAAAAAAAAGGGTCACTGCTGAAAAAGTATGAATACCACTGTTCTAGAGAAATATTATCACCTATGGTTACAAATATTGAGGCTTATTCTAATGCTTACCCTATAATAATGCACTAAATCAAGATTTGGCACATCATTGCGCACATGTTACACATCACAAAATATATCAAGGCAAAAACTACAGTAATTTTAAAACAATATTCTCGGTTTTCATTTGAAGCATCTATATCTTTCACTAGATATGCAAAGAAATGGGTAACTTTGTATTATTATCAGTAGCAACATTTCCATGAACTTGCCCAGTGATTTTTTTTTTCTTTGATATTTAAATTCGGACAGAAAATAGATGCGACAATCGCCTGCATTCTAGGGTGTGTTTCCATTTAGCACAACTATATTGTGTAGATAAATAACATGTATTGTTTTGCAATACAAATGTAGTGGTTGAAGTTTTTCCATTACCCTTTTAGGCAAACAAATTCACGAAAGGTGGGAGGGCATACAGGCTATCTGTTTCATGGCTAGAATGTAATAATTGACTAATATTTGCCATATTCTAATAATTATCATGTGCCAACTTGTCACCACGGTATGTGCCATGGTGAAACCTGCACACCTGTAGATCTGAAATAGTTGATGATGAAACTTGCCAGCCAACCAGAATAGTAAGATGAACCAATTTAGGCATTCTTGAAAGTCAGGACAATTCTTGTCCTGCAAAAAAACATTATTTCATAACCTAGTTGAAAAAATGGATTTTGCAAACAGTAGACATTTACAATAAAATGTGTAGTGGAGCTACAATATATATACAAAAGTATGTGGACACCCCTTCAAATGAGTGGATACGGATATTCAAGCCACACCCGTCGCTGACAGTTGTATAAAATCGAGCACAGCCATGGAATCTCCATAGACAAAAAATGGCAGTAGAATTACCTTACTGAAGAGCTCAACATTCAACGTTCGAGCATCATAGGATGCCACTTTTCCAACAAGTCAGTTCGTCAAATTTCTGCCCTTCTAGTGCTGCCCCGGTAAACTGTACAGTTGAAGTTGGAAGTTTACATACACCTTAGACAAATACATTTAAACTTAGTTTTTCACTTTTCCTGACATTTAATCCGAGTAAAAATTCCCTGTCTTAGGTGAGTTAGGATCACCACTTTATTTAAGAATGTGAAATGTCAGAATAGTAGAGAGAATAATTTATTTCAGCTTTTATTTCTTTCATCACATTCCCAGTGGGTCAGACGTTTACATACACTCAATGAGTATTTGGTAGCATTGCCTTTAAATTGTTTAACTTGGGTCAAACGTTTCGGGTAGCCTTCCACAAGCTTCCCACAATAAGTTGGGTGAATTTTGGCCCATTCCTCCTGACCGAGCTGGTGTAACTGAGTCAGGTTTGTAGACCTCCTTGCTCGCACACACTTTTCAGTTCTGCCGCCAAATTTTCTATAGGATTGAGGTCAGGGCTTTGTGATGGCCACTCCAATACCTTGACTTTGTTGTCCTTAACCCATTTTGCCACAACTTTGGAAGTATGGTTAGGGTCATTGTCCATTTGGAAGACCCATTTGCGACCAAGCTTTGACTTCCTGACTGATGTCTTGAGATGTTGCTTCAATATATCCACATAATATTCCTGTCTCATGATGCCATCTATTTTGTGAAGTGCACCCGTCCCTCCTGCCGTCCCTCCTTCGTGCACCCGTCCCTCCTTCATCAGACCAGAGGACATTTCTCCAAAAAGTACAATCTGTGTCCCCATGTGCAGTTGCAAACTGTAGTCTGGCTTTTTTATTGCGGTTTTGGAGCAGTGGCTTCTTCCTTGCTGAGCGGCCTTTCAGGTTATGTCGATATAGGACTCGTTTTACTGAAGAAATGTATACATTTATACCTGTTTCCTCCAGCATCTTCACAAGGTCCTTTGCTGTTGTTCTGGGATTGATTTGCACTTTTCGCACACAAGTACGTTAATCTCTAGGAGACAGAAAGCGTCCTACCTGAGCGGTTTATACTTGCATTCTATTGTTTGTACAGATGAACGTGATACCTTCAGGCGTTTGGAAATTGCTCCCAAGGATGAAGCAGACTTGTGGAGGTCTACAATTTGTTTTCTGAGGTCTTGGCTGATTTCTTTTGATTTCCCCATGATGTCAAGCAAAGAGGCACTGAGTTTGAAGGTAGGCCTTGAAATACATCCACAGGTACACCTCCAATTGACTCAAATGATGTCAATTAGCCTATCAGAAGCTTCTAAAGCCATGACATAATTTTCTGGAATTTTCCAAGCTGTTTAAAGGCACAGTCAACCTAGTGTATGTAAACTTCTGACCCACTGGAATTGTGATACAATGAATTATAAGGGAAATAATCTATCTGTAAACAATTGTTGGAAAAATTACTTGTGTCATGCACTAAGTAGATGTCCTAACCGACATGCCAAAACTATAGTTTGTTAACAAGAAATTTGTGGAGTGGTTGAAAAATGAGTTTTATTGACTCCAACCTAAGTGTATGTAAACTTCCGACTTCAACTGTAAGTGCTGTTATTGTGAAGCAGAAACGTCTAGGAGCAACAATGACTCAGCCATAAAGTGGTAGGCCACACAAGCTCACAGAACAGGACCGCTGTGAGCTGAAGTGCGCAGTGCGTAAAAATCATCTGTCCTCGGTTGCAACACTCACTACCAAGTTCCAAACTGAAAGCAACGTCAGCACAATAACTGTTGGTCGGGAACTTCGTGAAATGTGTTTCCATGGCCGAGCTGCCGCACACAAGCCTAAGATCACCATGCACAATGCCAAGGGTCAGCTGGAGTGGTGTAAAGCTCACTTCCATTAGTGTCAACTGTAAAGTTTGGTGGAGGACGAATAATGGTGTGGGGCTGTTGGATCAGGCTCCTTAGTTCCAGTGAAGGGAAATCTTAACACTACAGCATACAGTGACATTCTAGACGATTCTGTGCTTCCAACTTTGTGGCAACAGTTTGGGGAAGGCCCTTTCCTGTTTCACCATGACAATGCCCTCGTGCACCAAGCGAGGTCCATACAGAAATGGTTTGTCGAGATTAAGAACTTGACTGACCTGCACAGAGCCCTGACCTCAACCCCATTGAACATCTTTGGGATGAATTGGAACACTGCGAGCCAGGCCTAATTACGCAACATCAGTGCCCAACCTCACTAATGCTCTTGTGGCTGAATGGAAGTCCCTGCAGCAATGTTCCAACATGTAGTGAAAAGCCTTCCCAGAAGAGTGGAGGCTGTTATGGCAGCAAAGGGGGGACCAACTCCATATTAATGCCATGATTTTGGAATGAGATGTTCGACGAGCAGCTCTCCACATACTTTTGGTCATGTAGTGTATATAGTTACACGGTGACATCGCGTGCCCCGTGTAGGCCTACTTCCAAAATGATTCGGCAATCCTCATTTATATAAAAAAAAAACACAGTCGTTAAATAACAAGGGCTTTCAAGAGCAACCTTAGTAACAATGGTTTTGGAAACAGCTCAGAGATTTAACAATGCTCCAACAAATGTTCTAACGATGAACATAGCCCTAATGCTTTTGGGGAACCGGGCCCAGTCACACACACAACCAAATATAAGTGTAGTAGATTATTTGAGATTCCTCTAAGAATTTGATAGAAACAAAACATCGTCATTATGTCAATAGTTTCATTCAAGGGTTTTGAACAGATAATAATTCCGCTTGATCAAAGATTAAGGTGCAAGATTTGGGGCATCATTGATAATAGAAACTACAAGCATTGGCCAAAAAGGAGTCTTCTAAAATCCCATAATTTGCTACTTCCTTGCTTTCTTTCAAACTTTGGGGCTTCAACTACTTATTTGTTTCATTGAAATGAGGCCAAATTGTGGTGGTTTACAATTGAAACAATGACTTTGGCGTGACCTTTTCTCCTTGATGTGAATGGTTCCTCGTTGAGGCTCAAGGGGGCCTAGTGTTGACTGGGGGCCGATGAGGGATTCAGTAGAAATCACGGCGGTGAAAATGGCAGTGGCAAAAGGGCTCTGATTGCATCAGGACAGCATGCGAGGTGGTGCGACGTCCTCGGGCCCAATCAGGGCGACGTGGGGGAAAAAGTGCCCTTATCAGCCAGTAATGGCCCACTTGACAATCACACAGGCACAAAACTGCTCTATTTAACGCTGATTGCAAAGACTGGTTGCCCCCCCCCTTCATCCCCAAACCGCATGACTCCTCCAGATCTCCCTGCCACCCATCCCCCCAGCTTAAAGCCAAGCCGCCCCTCCTGAAAGGAATTTATAATCACCCCACATCTATTTGCAGGCTAATTGTTATTTTAAGAATTATATTAGACATTTATTTCCAGGGAAATGTCGGCCTTGATTACTATGTTTAATATGGGCATTGGAGGTATTCATACACACGCACTGTACCTCGCGATTCCACCAACTTGACGAGAGGGGAATGTTAAATACAAATCTGTCTGTCTGTCTTTCTGACCGTCTGTCTGTATGTCTGCCTATCTGTCCATGTCTGTCTATCTGGCTATCTGTCTGTTTGTTTGTCTGTCTGTCTGGTTGTCTGCCCATCTGCCAGTGTCTGTCTGTCTGTCTATGATTCCTGCTTCTACACTAGCCTCTAAGTTAGAGAAGCAGTCCAGTAACTGCAGGGTTGATGGTCTGAATCCCAGGGTTAAATGGAAATCTGTTAGGAGTATGAGATGGCAACCAGAGAATTGCTAGCATCAGAATATCGAGTGCCACCTACTGCCATTGTGCCCTTCTGTCAAGTTAGTTGTTGATCATTGCTAGATCAATTTAAGTCAAATCCGTAACTAGGCCACTCAGGAACATTCAATGTTGTCTTGTTAAGTAACTCCAGTGTAGATTTGGCCTTGTGTTTTAGGTTATTGTCCTGCTGAAAGGTGAATTCGTCTCCCAGTGTCTGTTGGAAAGCTGACTGAACCAAGTTTTCCTCTATTATTTTGCCTGTGCTTATAACTGTATCCCGTTTCTTTCTATCCTAAAAAAAACCTCCCTAGTCCTTGCCAATGACAAGCATACCCATAACATGATGCAGCCACCACCATGCTTGAAAATATAAACAGTGGTACTCAGTCGTGTTGGATTTGCCCCAAACATATTCAGAACAAAAAGTATATTTTTTGCCACATTTTTTTTACAGTATTACTTAAGTGCCTTGTTGCAAACAGATGCATGTTTTGGAATATTTTTATTGTGTAAAGCCTTCCTTCTTTTCACTCTGTCATTTGGGTTAGTTATGTGGAGTAACTACAATATCGTTGCTCCATCTTCAGTTTTCTCGAATCACAACCATTAAACTCTGTAACTGTTTTAAAATCACCATTGTCCTCATGGTGAAATCTCTAAGGAGTTCCTTCCTCTCCGGCAACTGAGTTAGGAAAGACGCCTGTGTCTTTGTAGTGATTCGGTGTATTGATACATCATCCAAAGAGTAATTAATAACTTCACCAAGCTCAAAGGGATATTCAGTGTCTGCTTTTTTTTTTTTTTTATACATCTACCAATCGGTGCCATTCTTTAAAAGGCATTGACAAACCTCACCTTGTGGTTGAATCTGTCCTTGAAATGCATTACTCGATTGAGGGACCTTACAGATAATTTTATGTGTGCGGTACAGAGATGGGGTAGTCATTCAAAAATCATGTTAACCACTGCAACGTATTATTCGATTTGTTAAGTACATTCTTACTCCTGAACTTATTTAGGCCTGGCATCAGTGGCGACCCGTCATTCAGAGTAGGTGGGCCAGAACCCCACCTGTTTTAAGCCCCACATTTTTTTTGGGGGGGGGTCTTGCCTGTTTTGCATGTTATTTTGGCATTAATACGTGTCACATATCAGTTTGCAAACAATGTAAAAAATATATATATAATTGAGTTAATAAAGCCGCATACAAACATGGTCTCTTTTTTGTTTTCTTGAGTAAGGAAGCTCCAAAATGCAGGTGTTTCAGCCTAGCTCAGTGCTTTCTGTGGTGGTGGGGCAAGCCAGCAGATAACACGAAGCGTTGAACCGGGATTGGCTCAGTGATCGGGGTAGAGCTAGAAAATTCTATCCCCCTGGGTGCTGCCATAGAGTTACATTAGATGTGCCAATCCAAGATGGCTCAAGGTCATTGGCCACAGATAAAATGATGTCAAATCACGTTATATGTACAGTAGCTTTGATTGGACTGAACAGGTCAACATCATACCTTCAAAATCTTAGCTAGCCGTGATCAACATGAATCAAGTCGACAATCTAATGGAAAATATTTTTTAATCCTTGTCATATGAAGAGAAGTAATGAAGAGAAATTATAGATAAAACGTATCGGTGCTCATTGGCCATTGGACATAAACATTACACAACAAGTTGGAAATCGCAAATTCAACAATGAGTGGTTTGGAAGAAATCAGTGGCTAACTGCAAGCATTGCAAAGCAATCACTAGCCTGCTATTCAATGGAGTGTCTGTGTGGTCCTACATCTGGGATAACGGGGCTCTTTTCCAAGTTTAAATTGATAAACATTTAACGTTGGCCATGCTGTCAATGAAGTATGATCTGACTTGGTGCATATGTAGCTTATAACCTGTTTTAGAGAAATGAAATCTTCAAATATTGTAAGAATTTTCATAGTCTGCAAGCATACCTCCTTTATTTATCCTATGCTTCTGACTTGGTGTACAGGGAGAACACTGTATTTTTTACATTTAATTTAAATATAAACTTTATTTAACTAGGCAAGTCAGTTAAGAACAAATTCTTATTTACAGTGACGGCCTAGGAACAATGGGTTAACTGCCTTGTTCAGGGGCAGAACGGCCCAACTTGGCCGGTAAAAACGGCCCAAGTTCTGAATTCTGTCGCTGTACATTTCAAAGGTACTAAACAAATAGTTATATTGACTACATCCATCCTAGCTCGCTCATTAACATCTTAATCAAAATTACAGATTGCCTCTAATCTGCTTGCTGTCCACTTATGCCATAGTTTGTACATCTTAATTGTCATTAGAAACCACATTTGTTTAAGCAAGTCAGCCATATCAGCTATGTTTTTTTAAAAGGCAGTAAATGAGGCTAAATGAACTGTTTTGCTGCCAGACAAGGCTCTGCTGATAGCCAGGTGTAACAGTGGTAAGATGTTGGGACTGCTGTTGGGACAGCTTTATGTAGTACCTAACAGTTTGTGGGCACCGTTTGTCACCATTATAGTGCAATTAATATATTGTTGTTTTTTTTTTGCCGGCATTGCCCAACCTAGATTTACATGCTAAAATCCCCACTGCCTGGGATAACAAATACATTGAATACTTATTGACTCAAGACATTTCAGCTTTTAGTTTTTGATTAGTTAAAAAAAAATTCTACTAACAAAATTCCACTTTGACATTATGGGGTATTGTGTGTAGATCTCAATTTTTTATTCTGGCTGCAACACAACAAAATGTGGGAAAAGTAAAGAGGTGTTAATACTTTCTAAAGGCACTGTAACAAGAGAAAAACCGCTTTGGCACAACTAAATTTCTAAATTGCTCAGTGTATATTCTATTAGTCTTACTCTCAGTAAGTTGACCCCAACTGAGTTCCCTATTTTTTAGGGTTGGGGGCCCTCCAGGTATACAGTTGAAGTCGGCAGTTTACATACACCTTAGCCAAATACATTAAAACTCAGTTTTCACAATTCCTGACATTTAATCCTAGTAAAAATCCCCTGTCTTAGGCCAGTTAGGATCACCACTTTATTTTAAAAATGTGAAATGTCAGAATAATAGTAGAGAGAATTATTTATTTCAGCTTTTATTTCTTTCATCACATTCCCAGTGTGTCAGAAGTGTACATACACTCAATTAGTATTTGGTAGCATTGCCTTTAAATTGTTTAACTTGGTTCAAACGCTTCGAGTAGCCTTCCACAACCTTTCCACAATAAGTTGGGTGAATTTTGGCCCATTCCTCCTGACCGAGCTGGTGTAACTGAGTCAGGTTTGTAGGCCTCCTTGCTCGCAAACGCTTTTTCAGTTCTGCCCACCAATTTTCTATAGGGTTGAGGTCAGGGCTTTGTGTTGGCCACTCCAATACCTTGACTTTGTTGTCCTTAAGCCATTATGCCACAACTTTGGAAGTATGCTTGGGGTCATAGTCCATTTGGAAGGCCCATTTGTGACCAAGCTTTAACTTCCTGACTAATGTCTTGAGATGTTGCTTCAATATATCCACATAATTTTCCTCCCTCGTGATGCCATCTATTTTGTGAAGTCCACCCGTCCCTCCTGCGCAAAGCACCCCCACAACATGATGCTGCCACCCCTGTGCTTCACGGTTGGGATGGTGTTCTTCGGCTTGCAAACATAATGATGGTCATTATGGCCAAACAGTTCTGTTTTTATTTCATCAGACCAGAGGACATTTCTCCAAAAGGTACGATCTTTGTCCCCATGTGCAGTTGCAAACCGTAGTCTGGCTTTTTTAGGGCGGTTTTGGAGCAGTGGCTTCTTCCTTGCTGAGCAGCCTTTCAGGTTACGTCGATATAGCACTCGTTTTACTGTGGATATAGATACTTTTGTACCTGTTTCCTCCAGCATCTTCACAAGGTCCTTTGCTGTTGTTCTGGGATTGATTTGCACTTTTTGCACCAAAGTATGTTCATCTCTAGGAGACAGAACCCGTCTCCTTCCTGAGCAGTATGACGGCTGCGTGGTCCCATGGTGTTTATACTTGCATACTATTGTTTGTACAGATGAACGTAGCAACTTCAGGCGTTTGGAAATTGCTCCCAAGGATGAACCAGACTTGTGGAGGCCTACAATTTGTTTTCTAAGGTCTTGGCTGATTATTTTTGATTTTCCCATGATGTCAAGCACAGAGGCACTGAGTTTGAAGGTAGGTCTTGAAATACATCCACAGGTACACCTCCAATTGACTCAAATGTATGTGGCAGGGTCTACAGTCAATCACGGACTATAAAAGGAAAACCAGCCCCGTCGCGGACCAGGATGTCTTGCTCCCAGACAGACTAAACAACTTATTTGCTCGTTTGAGGACAATACAGTGCCACTGACACGGCCGCTACCAAAACCTGCGGGCTCTCCTTCACTGCAGCCGACGTGAGCAAAACATTTAAATGTGTCAACCCTCGCAAGGCTGCAGGCCCAGACGGCATCACCAGCTGCGTCCTCAGAGCATGCGCAGACCAGCTGGCTGGTGTGTTTACGGACATATTCAATAAATCCTTATCCCAGTCTGCTGTCCCCACATGCTTCAAGAGGGCCACCATTGTTCCTGTTCCCAAGAAAGCTAAGGTAACTGAGCAAAATGACAACCGCCCCGTAGCACTCACTTCTGTCATCATGAAGTGCTTTGAGAGACTAGTCAAGGACCATATCACCTCCACCCTACCTAACACCCTAGACCCACTCCAATTTGCTTACCGCCCCAATAGGTCCACAGATGACGCAATCGCCTGCACACTGCCCTAACCCATCTGGACAAGAGGAATACCTATGTGAGAATGCTGTTCATTGACTACAGCTCAGCATTTAACACCATAGTACCCTCCAAACTCATCATCAAGCTCGAGACCCTGGGTCTCGAACCCACCCTGTGCAACTGGGTCCTGGACTTTCTGACGGGCCGCCCCCAGGTGGTGAGAGTAGGTAACAACATCTCCACCCCGCTGATCCTCAACACTGGGGCCCCACAAGGGTGCGTTCTCAGCCCTCTCCTGTACTCCCTGTTCACCCACGACTGCGTGGCCATGCACGCCTCCAACTCAATCATCAAGTTTGCAGATGACACTACAGTGGTAGGCTTGATTACCAACAACGACGAGACGGCCTACAGGGAGGAGGTGAGGATCCTTGGAGTGTGGTGTCAGGAAAATAACCTCACACTCAACGTCAACAAAACAAAGGAGATGATCGTGGACTTCAGGAAACAGCAGAGGGAGCGCCCCCCTATCCACATCGACGGGACAGTAGTGGAGAGGGTAGAAAGTTTTAAGTTCCTCGGCGTACACATCACGGACAAACTGAAATGGTCCAACCACACAGACAGCGTGGTGAAGAAGGCGCAGCAGCGCCTCTTCAACCTTAGGAGGCTGAAGAAATTCGGCTTGTCACCAAAAACACTCACAAACTTTTACAGATGCACAATCGAGAGCATCCTGTCGGGCTGTATCACCGCCTGGTACGGCAACTGCTCCGCCCATAACCGTAAGGCTCTCCAGAGGGTAGTGAGGTCTGCACAACGCATCACCGGGGGCAAACTACCTGCCCTCCAGGACACCTACACCACCCGAAGTCACAGGATGGCCTAAAAGATCATCAAGGACAACAACCACCCGAGCCACTGCCTGTTCACCCCGCTATCATCCAGAAGGCAAGGTCAGTACAGGTGCATCAAAGCAGGGACCGAGAGACTGAAAAACAGCTTCTATCTCAAGGCCATCAGACTGTTAACCAGCCATCCCTAACATTGAGTGGCTGCTGCCAACATACTGACTCAACTCCAGCCACTTTAATAATGGAAAAATTGATGTAATAAATGTATCACTAGCCACTTTAAACAATGCCACTTCATATAATGTTTACATACCCTACATTACTCATCTCATATGTATATACTGTACTCTATACCATCTACTACATCTTGCCATCTTGATGTAATGTATCACTAGCCACTTTAAACAATGCCACTTTTATATGTTTACATATCCTACATTACTCATCTCATATGTATATACTGTACTCTATACCATCCACTGCATCTTGCCTATGCCGTTCTATACCATCACTCATTCATATATTTCTTTATGTACATATTCTTATTCATTCCTTTACACTTGTGTGTATTTTTATTTCACCTTTATTTAACCAGGTAGGCAAGTTGAGAACAAGTTCTCATTTACAATTGCGACCTGGCCAAGATAAAGCAAGCAGTTTGACACATACAACAACACAGAGTTACACATGGAGTAAAACAAACATACAGTCAATAATATAGTAGAAAAATAAGTCTATATACAAAGTGAGCAAATGAGGTGAGATAAGGGAGGTAAAGGCAAAAAAGGCCATGGTGGTGAAGTAAATTCAATATAGCAAGTAAAACACTGGAATGGTAGATTTGCTGTGGAAGAAAGTACAAAATACAAATAGAAATAATGGGGTGCAAAGGAGCAAAATAAATAAATAAATACAGTAGGGGAAGGGGTAGTTGTTTGGGCTAAATTATAGATGGGCTATGTACAGGTGCAGTAATCTGTGAGCTGCTCTGACAGCTGGTGCTTAAAGCTAGTGAGGGAGATAAGTGTTTCCAGTTTTAGAGATTTTTGTAGTTTGTTCCAGTCATTGGCAGCAGAGAATTGGAAGGAGAGGTGACCAAAGGAGGAATTGGCTTTGGGGGTGACCAGAGAGATATACCTGCTGGAGCGCGTGCTACAGGTGGGTGCTGCTATGGTGACCAGCTGTAACGCCCTGGCCATAGAGAGGGGTTTTTGTTCCTTATTTTGGTTAGGCCAGGGTGTTACATTGGGTGGGCGTTCTATGTTCCTTTCTCTATGTTTTTGTATTTCTTTGTTTTGGGCCGTGTGTGGCTCCCAATCAGGTACAGCTGAAGCTCGTTGTTGCTGATTGGGAGTCACACATAAGGAGCATGTTTTTCCTTTGGGGTTTCTGGGTAATTGTTTCTGTTTAGTGTTTGCACCTGACAGGACTGTTTGGCTGTCGGTTTCTTGTTTTTGTCTAACGTGTTCTTTCTTTAATAAATTCCTGAAGATGAACACATCCTCCGCTGCACCTTGGTCTTCTTCTGACGACAGCCATTACAGAATTATCCACCAACAACGGACCAAGCAGCGGAGGAAGGAGAAGCGCCAGGAGAGGAGCGTTCAGGATTCGTGGACTTGGGAGGAAATCCTGGACGGGAAAGGACCATGGGCTCAAGCTGGGGATTATCGCCGCCCGCAGTGGGAGATCGAGGCGGCGAGAGCTGAGAGGCGCTGGTATGAGGAAAGGGAGCGCAGCAGGCACGAGAGGCAGCTCCAAAAAATTTTGGAGGGGGGCACACTGGGAGATTGGCGGAGTCAGGCGGTAGACCTGAGCCAACTCCCCGTGCTTACCGGAAGCAGCGTGGTACTGGTAAGACACCGTGTTATGCTGTGGAGCGCACGGTGTCCCCAGTGCGCGTTCAAAGCCCGGTGCGCTACAGACGAGTATGAAGCGAGGGCCAGCGAACAAGAGCGTACAGGTCGCAGTGGTGGGTAGTATATGGGGCTTTGGTGACAAAACGGATGGCACTGTGATAGTGTCACATCCCGACCAGTAAAAGAGGTTATTGTAGTTTGGCCAGGACGTGGCAGGGGTGTGTTTGTTTTGTGTTGTCGGGGTTTTTGGGTTGTGTTCTATATTTTGTATTTCTATTTTCTAGTTTTTCTATGTCTAGTTTATTGTTTTGACCTTCAATTGGAGGCAGCTGTTCCTCGTTGCCTCTAATGGAAGGTCCTATTTAGTAGGGGTGTTTTTTTTCTATGGGATTTGTGGGTAGTTGTTTCCTGTTTAGTGTTTGTTGCACCAGACAAGACTGTTTTTGTTGTTCTTTTTGTTCAGTGTTCATTTTTTTAAATAAAAAGATAATGAGCATTCACATTCCCGCTGTGTTTTGGTCCAATTCATATGACGCCCGTGACAGACTGCATCCAATTTATTGAGTAGGGTATTGGAGGCTATTTTGTAAATGACATCGCCGAAGTCGAGGATCGGTAGGATGGTCAGTTTTACGAGGGTATGTTTGGCAGCATGAATGAAAGATGCTTTGTTGCGAAATAGGAAGCCAATCCTAGATTTAACTTTGGATTGGAGATGTGTATAAGGTAATTTTGTGAAATTGTTAGGTTAGATTACTCGTTGGATATTACTGCGTTGTCGGAACTAGAAGCACAAGCATTTCGCTACACTCGCATTAACATCTGCTAACCATGTGCATGTGACAAATAAAATTTGATGTCAATTAGCATATGAGAAGCTTCTAAAGCCATGACATCATTTTCTGGAATTTTCCAAGCTGTTAAAAGGCACAGTCAACTTAGTGTATGTAAACTTCTGATTCACTGGAATTGTGATACAGTGACATAATCTGTCTGAAAACAATTGTTGGAAAAATTACTTGTGTCATGCACAAAGTAGATGTCCTAACCAACTTGCCAAAACTATAGTTTGTTAGCAAGACATTTGTGGAGTGGTTTAAAAACGAGTTTAATGACTCCAACTAAGTGTATGTAAACTTCCCACTTCAACTGTATGTCTCTTATACCTGGAACAGGCCATGTACATACTGACTCACCATAAAGGGAATAATTTTGGTACCACATCCTTTTACAATGCTTGAATATTACAGTACTTGCAAATACTCTAACTATTTCAACTATGTTAGAATTTCTTAATTACCAGATTAAGCACTAGCTAAGTCAAGGAATCTAGAGATAAGAGCAGACTACATTACTGCGCCGCGTGGCTCTCAATATCTAACTAGGAAAAACAATCAAAATAGCTTGACATTGAATTTATATACAGTACCAGTCAAATGTTTGGACCTACTTATTTGAGGGTTTTTCTTTATTTTGGCTATTTTCTACATTGTAGAATAATAGTGAAGACACAAACTCTAAAATAGCACATATGGAATCAGGTGGTAACTTTTTTGGTTACTACATTATTCCATATGTGTTATTTCATAGTTTTGATGTCTTCACTATTATTTTACAATGTAGAAAATAGTACAAATAAAGAAAAACCCTTAAATGAGTAGGTGTGTCCAAACTTTTGTCTGATACTGTATTTCAATGTTATTGAGACATAAATGAAAATTAGACTTATTAGCACAAATATGATATTACAATTATAGGAATATTTTTTACATTTTCTTTTTGTGTATCTTATACTTATGTAAATAAGGTATTTCTATTTATTTATTTTTATAAATTAGCAAACATTTCTAAAACCCTGTTTTTGTATTGTCATTATGGGGTATTGTGTGTAGATTGAGGAAAAATATAATTTGATCAACTTTAAATAGGCTGTAACGTAACAAAATGTGGAAAAAGTGAAGGGGTCTGAATACTTTCTGAATGCACTGCAAGAGTATGGGATGTGAGGGTGAAGAAGATGCTGAACTCAGTAGCTCATGCTCTTCAACCATTGACAAACTGGGATCACAAGCATTTCCTACACATTTGCCAGAATTGCCCTTTGGCCAGTCCATCCCTGCCTGGAGGGCTGCAGAATGTGCAGGCTCCTGTCTCAACCTAGCACAAAAACAACTAATCATCACCCAGACCTTGATTGGCTGCCCTCTAGGGTCAGTGAGGAACATTGGCATCATACTGTAAGCCACAAACATTCATATAAGACCTATGGCTCTATCTACTGGTCAACTGCTGCACTGCAGAGACCTCTTCAGCAAACAGCTGCTCTTTGACAGAAACGAGAGGCATTTATTAAGGACCAGGAACTGTTCCTGAGCAAAGATTGGCAACCTTGATGAAAGAGACAGACACATACTCTGTCTGGCAGAGATAGATGTGTAGCATGCTGTGAAGAATGCAGAAGACCCAATAACATTATTTACATCATATTCCTAATTACATATTTTCATATTGTGTGGAATGGACCATAGATGTGGAGCTCAGTGACCTGTTATCTGGGGTAGCAGGTAGCTTATTGGTTAAGAGCACTGGGCCAGTAATTGAAAGGTTGTTGGTTTGAATCCCTAGAACCAACTAGGTGACAATCAGTCTATAGTATATGCCCTTGAGCAAGGCACTTAACCCTAATTGCTCCAGGGTTGGAAAAATCAAATTTACAGTTCACACACTTGTACATGTGTGAAACAGAATGACAAATGTAAGCACCCACCTAATTATTATATAATAGTGCATTTTGTATAATTCGTCAATTGATCAACGGAATGCATTGCAATAAGGAGGATTTGGGGTTATTTCCTATATCATGGGCTGTTGGTAACTAGTAATCACTGTGTCTGGTTTCTCATCTCCAGCAGAGGGATACCGTGAGGGGTTCTTGGTAGTAGGCCTACAGTAGTGCAATGCATGAGTTCAATTTTGGTTCCACACACATCTATAGTGTAGAGGTGAATTGAATACAGTCAGGAACGGACTGGGACCAGAAATCATCTCGGGCATTTCTGACACCGGACCATTTTTTATTCCTCTATGTCCCCATTATCAACCCAATAAATACATTTTGTGCAAACCCCCCCAATTTCAACAGGGCCAGTAGACTAAAGATGGCCCAGCCCATCTGGCATTTGCCAGAACTGCCCTATGGCCAGTCCGGCTCTGAATACAGTCCAGGGTTGCTACCTACATCATTATAATAACAAATAAAATACAAATAAATTATACAAAAAACTACAGATGGGGTCCATGCATATCTGATCATGGATAGAATATAATATAATTTAGGTCCAATAATTCAGACATGTTTTTTTATTCTAGAATAAAATACAATAGAAAAATACCCTGCAGAAAAATAAAATAATCCTTACTGTAGTTGTAAGTGGAGACCAGCCTCCTCGATAGCATCGTCACGTGACTTTCCATAGCAACGGGGAAATTGTCATCAGTTCCGCTCGGAAAGAAGTGCAGCAAGTACAGTCTGGGTTTACCAAGCCGGGCATTCGAATAGGACAGTATTCTATCGTCTGGTTCTATATTTGCATGTATTTGAGCAAGGCGGGCAGTCTTCGGACCCGGAGTGCTCCGTTTATTATATGAAACTGCATCCCGAAATCATGAGTCACCTATACCCTGGGTAGGTGCCATTCTTTGGAAATGTTTTACAGGTTGACGTTCCCTAGTGATGATAGAGGTTTTAGTAGGGCTTGTCTACAGACGCGAATGATAGGGTAGACTACTTGTTGACAATTCTAAGACTTTATTATTCATGTTTGAAATATTTTTTTATTCATAGGCTATTGGACTCTGTTTAAAAAATGCTTAGCTTTATGGAATTAAGTGAACATGAAATATTAGTAGAGAATGGAGAGAACGGGACGCGAACTCGGGTCACCGGCGTGAAAGGCATAGCCTACACCCTACGCATCTCGCCAAAAGGAGTAACTGATTTGGTGGGAATTGTAACGTGGCTCATATACAATATAAAAGTTGTTAAGGACTTTATAGCTAATTATATTTTAGCAAATAGCAACTTAACCTTGGTCCAGCTACTGTCATTGTAACACCTTGGCGGTTACGCCAAGAGATCCGAACCTCTTGACGAGATCGCAAGGTGTTGCGTTCAGGTCGCTACATTACCCCTTCCTTCGGTAAAGCCTGTCCCACGCTTCTATAAACCAAGTTCCTCGTGTGTACACGCTTCTCGGATGGCCTCCTGTCCGTCATCCCTCTTATGGCAAAAAAACGTTTTTCTGTGAATTCAGGGGGTCGCCCCAACCGGGACTTGAACGCTGGTCCAGTGAATGTCATCACCTTACCTTAGCCATTACACCAAGAGATCCGTTCTTAAGATCACTAGGTGTTGTGTTAAAGGGATAGTTTACTAAAATTACATATTCATTTCCTTACCCTATAAGCAGTCTATGGACAAGGTATGACAGAAATCCATACTTTGGTTTTGTTTACCTGGCCACTGTTTCAAATGCTAACCTTTTAGCATTTGTGGCACAAATTGTGGCATTTCTGGCACAAATCAATGGAAACAATATAAGCATTTTCACGCTTCATGACCAAATCGCCCTAAAGTATCAAATAAAATATTTAAATTACTTTGTTACTTAGAGATGATTTGGACGTGAAGCGTGAAAATGCCTATATTGTTTCCATTGACTTGTATTGGATTTGTGAAAGATGTAAAAAAAGAAAAGATGTGATCAGATTAACAAACCAAAGCAAGGATTGCCGTCGTACCTTGTCCATATAGTGTTTACAGGGTAAGGAACCCAATATGTAATTTTATAATTTGGTGAATTATCCCTTTAAGTTCGCTGCAATATTATTATTAAGTAGCATATCTTTAGATGTTATATCTTTGTATAGGATGACAATGTATCCCATGCTCTTGGACAAGCTCTGGTGACCGTATCCCGATGAGAAATCCGTACCGATGTTATTTAGAGCAGGAGAGAAAGACATGGGGACAAAAGGGTGATTGGGTTAAGTGCGCTATCCATCCCTTAATTCCTAAGGTAATCAGACACCGGTAATAGAGCTGATTGTTGTGGGGATACTGTTGTCCCAATGACTAACGCTTTAGGAAATCAAGTTTGTGTTGGAAAGAGCTAGGCAGAATTGAAGTTGAACACATCCGAGGGTAGACCTGACACCGTGATAGCCTAGTTAATGACAAAAACAACAACATGGATTTTAGTATTTTTTTTTTTTTACTAATGGCGCAGATGAGTCATTGACATTTAGGCTAGATGTTGTAATGATGAAATGAAGCATAATTGTTACTTTCAGAGGTGATGCAGACCGGTGAACCACTAAATTCATTAGACAGGTATTCTCAATCCATAATACAACCCACTATAAAGGAGAACAGCCAAAATGAATTATGTTACTGATACATGACATATTAGGCACATTAAATGGATACAGTTCGTATGATGTTTTCACATAACAAATAAATAGCCTTTCTGTCATAATGTAATAGGACCTGCCTTCTCTCTTCAGGCTACTTTCAGCCTACAACAGTCTGACAGACAAACACCTTACTGGATACTTCAACAACACCCGGATCAGGAGACATCTCCAGAGAGTTGGCCTGGTACGTCAAGAACACCAGTGGTTAACTCTCATCAGCAACATTTGTATTAGTTGATGATGGTGTAGCTTTGGTCCTGGGCGTTACAAGCTACATGTAACGCCTTGGACCAGAGCTAATGATGATGATGGTGATTAAGCAATAAGGAACAAGACTACAGTCCTAGCTAAATTCTTTCTTGAGAAATTGCTCTTGCTAAGAAGCTATTTTTGTTTATTTTTTATCCTTTTAATTGAAAACAATCACAGTAAGGTACTTAATTGTTACCCAGAAATGATTTGATATCGAGATAAAAACAGCTGAGCTGGACCTTTAAAGCAAGTTTTCTGCAATTATACACATTTTGCTATGGGGTGGAGAGGAAAAAAATGCAGTTACAGCTAATTTCCTGCAATTCTACTCATTTTGCCATGGAGTGGAGATCATGGCAAATTGAGTGACTGTCAGTGACTGACATAGCAAGAGAAAAACTGCTGATGCACAAACACATTTTGAAATTGCACCTGGTTTATTCTACTATTCTTACTCTCAGTAGTAAGTTGAGATCCAGACTGAGTTCCTAAGATATATATAGTACCAGTCAAAAGTTTGGACGCGCCTACTCATTCAAAAGTTTTTCTTTATTATTTTGTTCCTAGACTGTCATTGTAAATAAGAATTTGTTCTTAACTGACTTGCCTAGTTAAATAAATAAATAATTAACTTTCAATTTTTTTGATATTTTCAGGATTGACTGACCTTCATGTCTTTTCTCATTGCTTATTTGAGCTGTTCTTGCCATAATATGGACTTGGTCTTTCACCAAATAGGGCTATCTTCTGTATACCACCCCTACCTTGTCACAACACAACTGATTGGCTCAAATGCATTAAGAATGAAATAAATTCCAGAAATTAACTTTTAACAAGGAACACCTGATAATTGAAATGTATTCCAGGTGACTACCTCATGAAGCTGGTTGAGAGAATGCCAGGAGTGTGCAAAGCTGTCATCAAGGCAAAGGGTGGCTACTTTGAAGAATCTCAAATATAAAATATATTTGGATTTGTTTAACACTTTTTTGATTACTACATGATTCCATATGTGTTATTTCATAGTTTTGATGTGTTCACTATTATTGTACAATGTATTCTACAACCCTTGAATGACTAGGTGTGTCCAAACTTTTGACTGGTACTGTAATATATATATATATACACACACTGAGTGTACAAAACATTAAGGATACCTGCTTTTTGTGAAAGCTATGAAAAAGCTATGATCCCTTGTCACTTGTTAAATCCACTTCAATCAGTGTAGATGAAGGTGAGGCGACAGGTTAAAGAAGGATTTTTAAGCCTTGAGACAATTGAGACATCGATTGTGTATGTGTGCCATTCAGAGGGTGAATGGGCAAGTCAAAAGATTTAAGTGCCTTTGAAGTGGGTATGGTAGTAGGTGCCAGGCGCACCGGTTTGTGTCAAGAACGGCAACGCTGCTGGGTTTTTCACGCTCAACAGTTTCCCGTGTGTGTCAAGAATGGTCCACCACCAAAAGGACACCCAGTCAAGCATTGGAGTCAACGTGGGCCAGCATCTCTGTGGAACACTTTCGACACCTTGTAGCATCTATGCCCCGACGAATTGAGGCTGTTCTGAGGGCAAAAAAGAGGTGCAACTCAGTATTAGGAAGGTGTTCTTAATGTTTTGGTCAGGCTAAGCGGCCGCTGATTTCGCTATGCCTGGAACCAGCCTGTATGTCCATGATAATGATGTTGATGCGTGATTTCGACTGGCTCATAAAAAGTTGTATCGTCTCGTTTGGGCACGGTTCACTCTATGTATGGTACTACACAGATCGAAATTCAAAAGTGAATCATTGTTTCTGAGGTTGGACAGGCAGACAGCGAGTCTTATATTAACCAACGCTGAACCAAACAAAATGCTACTGTAGGCTTTGAAGAGGAAATAATACCGAGTTGCGATAGCAGGCATAGGTGTGTCTGTGACGGCCAATACAGCACGGCTTGGAACGCTGCTCGTCCAATCAGCATCCAGGATCCAAACAACCAGTTTTGTAATGATGATGATCATGATGTAGTGATGATGACTGAAGTGTATGGGAGACGGAATGGGTAAGATAGTAAAAATCTTCTTTTGAGGACCGTACAGGCTAATAATAACACTTCCTAATGTGATGTCTGATATTCTATCAGATCACCAGGAGTGGGCGGATTGTCCCAGACAAAGAGTACAGACACAATGTGATGCAGAGAGCGCACCAGAAGCATGTGAGGGAATGCCTGGCCCAGGCCATCTTCCATAAGGTGCTGGACATGGAGGTGAGAGGGCTAGTAGGGTGAAGTTGCCCCTAGACGCTGACCTCGGGTCAGTTTTGCATTCCCCCCCCACTAGTGTTTTTTATTTTAGTAATTGTTTTACCTTTTATTTAACCAGGAAAGCCCATTGAGACCCAGAGTCTCTTTTTCAAGAGGGACCTGGCCAAGAAGGCAGCAACAATCAATACATTACATAATTAAAACATACAACAATAAGAACATGATTTAGCCTAAATAAAATTGCATTTACACTCCTGTATATGACCCTGTCCTAGAGTTCTGATTGGTGGGTTCTTCATGCCTCTGCATGTAACGTAAACATTGTCCTCCTCATCCAGCGTCTCCATCAGATCGAGATCAAGAGGAAGTTGGAGGATTTTGCCCGGAGGGAGAGAGTGCATAAAATCAAGGTGCCTCATTTGGATCTGAATATTCTGTATAACCTGTGACTCCTTTGAATTAATTGTTTCAAATATAATCGTATGCAACCCGATATCTCTCATGTATTTTGGGGGGAGTCGTGAGTAAAGGCATTATAACCATAGTCTTTGTCTTGGTGAAGGTGGAACGTTCCAAGAGGTACGAGGAGGAGGAAATCCGTATCCTGTCTCCACGGCCGCCCACGGGCCCCAGGGTCTCCCACGCACAGCATTCTGGGCCAGAGGGGGAGCACTCTGAATCCTCGGAATCTGTGAGTGATGCCTCTGAGACTATAGCAATTAAGGCAAATGCACAACTAGGGATCTCTAATAACAATTTTGATAATGATTGCTCAAGAGTCGCATTATTGTGACAAGGTAATGCCGGATAGTTGTGACAAAGGTTCGGAAAATAAGTATCAGTGTTGGCGGTTATGACGTTTGTTTTTAAACTTGATCACGTTGGACGTTTTAAGAGTTATTGTTACAAGAGTTATACACATGTAGCAAATTGTGCTTTGTTTCAACCACACAGCAGCCGTGGAAAATGTATTTCATCGGTAGCTATAGGCTGTATGTTGATGGATGTGTGTGGAGCTGATTCATGGCCTGTGCATCCCAAATGGCACTCTATTCCATATATAGGGATGGGCCCTGGTCAAAAGTAGTGCACTATATAGGGAATAGGGTGCCATTTAGGATGAAAACATAGCCTGTACGTGCTGAGATAGTTGCCAGGTTGGTGTTGACATTCTAGTCAGCAGGTCTGAAGAACACGTCTCTCTTGTGTTTGCTCAATGTCTCGTTTAAGAGTGTATTCAACGTGAAGTGGTGGGATTACACAAGTTTATCTCACGCTTTTGAAATGTAAGATGTGGTAGGTCTTAATGGCTGAATCAACATATGTCGAGGGGTGAACGCCTGCCTGGGTTTTTCTGGCTTTGATCGTTGTATTTACTAGAAGTTAGATGCTGTCTCTTGACAAAATCTGCAAACAGATGTATCACAAGCATGTTGGGGCTTATTCAAATCTTACTATATAGTGTTGCCAAAAATACTTCAAATATCATTAAAAGCACTTGGTTAAACATACACTGAACAAAATATAAATGCAACATGTAAAGTGTTGGGCCCATGTTTCATGAGCTGAAATCAAAAATCCCAGACATTTTCCATATGCACAAAAAGCGTATTTCTGAACAACAAAAAATTGCACAAATGTGATTGCATCCCTGTAAATGAGCATTTCTTCTTTGTCAAAATAATCTATCCACCTGACAGGTGTAGCATATCAAGAAGCTGATTAAACAGCTTGATCATTACACAGGTGGATGTTGTGCTGGGGACAATAAAAGGCCACTTTAAAATGTGCAACACAATGCCACAGATGTCTCAAGTTTTGAGGGAACGTGCAATTGGCATGCTGACTGCAGGAATGTCCACCAGAGTTGTTGCTAGAGAATTGAATGTTAATTTCTCTACTATAAGCTGCCTCCAACGTCGTTTCAGAGAATTTGGCAGTAAGTCCAACCGGCCTCACCCCGCAGACCATGTGTAACCACGCCAGCCCAGGACCTCCACATCCGGCTTTTTCACCTGCAGGATCGTCTGAGGAGTTTTTATGTCTGTAGTAAAGCCCTTTTGTGGAGAAAAACTCCTTCTGATTGGCTGGGCCTGGCTCCCCAGTGGGTGGGCCTATGCCCTCCCAGGCCCACCCAAGGCTGCGCCCCTGCCCAGTCATGTGAAATCCATAGGTTAGGGCCTAATGAATTTATTTAAATTAACCAATTTTCTTATATGAACTGTAACTCAGTAAAATCTTTAAAATTGTTGCATGTTGCATTTATATTTTTGTTCAGTATAGTTAATGTGTAGATAAGAGCATGTTTAAAACATTGAAACATTTACTATGATGAGCATTTAAATGTCCATCAGAATAAAAAATAAAAAAAGTATCCCGCTTAGAATGTATGATTGATGTGTGTGTGTGTGTGTGTGTGTGTGTGTGTGTGTGTGTGTGTGTGTGTGTGTGTGTGTGTGTGTGTGTGTGTGTGTGTGTGTGTGTGTGTGTGTGTGTGTGTGTGTGTGCCTCAGCCGGGCTCGTCTCGACCCAACACGGCTCCAGGGAAGATGCAGAGGCCGGTACGTCTGAAGCCCATCCATAGTAACAGCACCACAGCCTCGCACAGACACACCTCCCCCTACAGGCCCCATGACTCCTCCAATGAAACGGACCAGCCTTTCAACTGCATTGTGAGACCACCAACATCGACTGTATTATTTATAACACTATAGCACTCACCCACGCACGCAGACACACACAGACTTACGGGGCTGGCCACCAGTGGAGTCTCTAGCCATTAGTCAGAATTCCATGCATGTTTTATTGCACTTGCTTGCCTTTGAATTCACGGAATGAACTTGTAATTGAAGCGTTATCACAGGAATTTTGTATTTTCTTTCCAGATGGACAAAGACTCCAGAAGACATTTGACCTTGACAGAGTTTTCCCGTGGTATATCCCCCTACCGCCTTCCAGTCATCAACAACTTTGTTACCCCAGTGCCACCTCCGACTAAGAGGAAAGAGAGGGGCGGTTTTAAGGGTACCCCCAATGGCACTTTCAGGGGACGGAGACTGCGCCCCACCACGGCCCCAAGTGGCCCCGGAATGACGGAGGTCTCTCTCTTCTTTTCTCCCTTCCTCCCTCTCTACCTCTTCAACCATAGTTCCCTCCACCCTTCAGATGACACATGGTAGAGTGTCCAACCATTCTATTGTCAAATTTGATCAAACGCACACTATTTTATGGGGTGCGGGTCGAAAAAAGTCGGTATAAAATAAATAGAATCTGCACACTCGTGAGCTCCACCACGAACCTTTATTAATAAACAAACAGAGTTGTTGGAGACGTGCTTTGGCTATGAAATTTCACTTTATTATGATATAAAATACATTTTACCAAGACAAATATGATTATTCATGTTCTGAATTGTTCAGTGGGGTCTTTCTCTAACATATCATTAACATTATATCGAAGAAGTCAGATTTCGTAACCTAATACATCCGATAATAATCACTGAGCTCTGTTGGCATAGTGGTGCAGGGTTCTCGTAACAACTTTTGAGGATTTTACATTTCTGGGTTGTCGTCTTCAAAATCGTTATTCGGGTTGCAAAGAGCTAAATTAGCATGACACGAGCTGAATTAAATGTAAAAGGCTTTGATAATAAAAAGCTTGGTATAAGCTCAGTGCTCTGTTAATATTTCACAGAGATACGCTTAATATTAAAAGCGTATACTACAATTTGAAACTACTACATGTCACGTCTCAAACTCGATATCCATCTTACCTCTGTATTGTTTTTATGTCCTGTGGATTCGAGAAGAAAGATGATGAGTTCAACTGGAAAATGAGCCTGTCAGGTAGCCAGTAGCCTTAATTCTTGCACAGAATCCAGCCTAGTTGACGCGATGCAATTTTCCAGATTAAATTTTTTTTTTTTAAATAATCTGACAGAGATATTAGGTTTGGACCATTGCTTTTCTTGGAGGATTATCTACATAATTAACATAATTCTACCCATTTGTCAAAATATGCATTTTTGATTGGACATTCTACACATGAGTTTTTTTTATTCCCTACAATAAACACACAGTGAACCATTTTTATGCCAGACCAAATCCCACTTCTCTCAGATATATTATGCTCCAGTACCAGTGCACAGCTGTAGTTTATAGTACAGTTTGATTACAAGGGCTCTCCAGATAGGCACAGTGACTAAGTTAGCTGCCCACTTCTATCATACCCAATAGAAACCATTCAGGTTTTATGGTGCTTACTTAGTGTAATATAATAATAATATATGCAATTTAGCAAATGCTTTTATCTGAAGTGACTTACAGTCATGCGTATATACATTTTGAATGAATGGCCCTGGCGGCTACTTACTGATTTAGTTCTTCCTTTGCAGTATTATAAAGGCCGCAGGACACATTGAAAACACATGTGTTTTTGCTTCCAGGACTCTACTCTCCTGCGGACCTCTGTGCAGAGTAAAGTATGTGTGAGCATGGTGTTCTTTGGAAAGACAGTGCACCTGTCACATGACCTGATGGACATGAGGGATGAGGTGAAGGTGTTCCAGCAGCACTGTGGGGGAGAGAACCTGTGTGTGTACAAGGGCAGAGTCCAGGAGGGAGGTGAGTATGGGAACATGCAGGAAGGGAGGTCAGTGAGTGTGTGACAGACAGATTCAGGTCTATTCGGTCTTGCCCATGTAAAAAAAATACACTTTTTTAATAGAACTTCATTTTTTTTCTAATCTCAAACCATTTGCATACAGATTGCGTAAACATTCCATAAAATATGAAATACTACAATACAAAGTATCTACTTTACCTCTATTTGTTTTAGAGACGTTCCAGTTTGTGTCGCGGCGCCACCGTGGCTTCCCCTTCAGCCTGACGTTCTTTCTCAACGGGCTGCAGGTGGAGCGCCTCAGCTCCTGCTGTGAGTTCAAACACCGGAAGGGTTCCCGGCTAGGCGGCCGCCACGGACATTTTGGATTCTCCAGCACGGAGGGAGCCTCGCCCTGCTACAGGTAAGATACAGTAACAGCAGGATTTTAAAAGTACGTGTTACCGTCTGTGAATGGAGTGGTCATGTCGAAAGCAAAGATGTTATCCTGAGTGTTAGAAAATGTATATTCAATCCAAACTCTTTTTTTTAGCACCTCTATTATCTGAATTTGTCAATAAATCGGCAGTTATGATGAAATCTCAGCGATACACGTTCAATGTCTGCAGTCGTATCAGGTGCACAAGGATACAGTATGTGAGGTCCATTTTCATTTTCCAGGTGTATCATAGCCATGGGGTTAGACAAGAAACCCACCCCTCCTCCAAAGAGAGTCAAAGAGGAAATCATAGTCACCCGCCCTCTAGACACTGGGAAGGACACTGCAGAGGTGGAGGAGGAGAAGATTGGTAAAGACAGTCACTCTCAACCAGAGCCTGAGACAACTCAGCCACAGGACATGGAGACAGAGATCAAAGAAGACATTCCACAAGAGGAGGACAAACCCAAAGACGGTACACTGAGCTGCACAGATGGAGACCTGAGAGTTATATCAATATTATATTGACATTTTGGTCACACTTTACTGTAGCCTCCCTTACATGCATTTACAAAGCCTTTATAACAGCTACAGTTGAAGTCGGAAGTTTACATAAACTTAGGTTGGAGTCGTTAAAACTCGTTTTTCAACCACTCCACAAATGTCTTGTTAATTTTGGTAAGTCGGTTAGGACATCTACTTTGTGCATGACACAAGTCATTTTCCCAACAATTGTTTACAGACAGATTATTTCACTGTATCACAATTCCAGTGGGTCAGAAGTTTACATACACTACATTGACTGTGCCTTTAAACAGCTTGGAAAATTCCAGAAAATGATGTCATGGCTTTAGAAGCTTCTGATGGGCTAATTGACATCATTTGAGTCAATTGGAGGTGTACCTGTGGATGTATTTCAAGGCCTACCTTCAAACTCAATGCCTCTTTGCTTGACATCATGGGAAAATCAAAAGAAATCAGCCAAGACCTCAGAAAAATTATTGTAGACCTCCACAAGTCCGGTTCATCCTTGGGAGCAATTTCCAAATGCCTGAAGGTACGACATTCATCTGTACAAACAATAGTCTGCAAGTATAAACACCATGGGACCACGCAGCCGTCATACCGCTCAGGAAGGAGACACGTTCTGTCTCCTAGAGATGAACATACTTTGGTGCGAAAAATGCAAATCAATCCCAGAACAACAGCAAAGGACCTTGTGAAGTTGCTGGAGGAAATAGGTACAAAAGTATCTATATCCACAGTAAAACGAGTCCTATATCGACATAACCTGAAAGGCCGCTTAGCAAGGAAGAATCCACTGCTCCAAAACAGCTATAAAAAAGCCAGACTGCGGTTTGCAACTGCATATGGAGACAAAGATCGTAATTTTTGGAGAAATGTCCTCTGCTCTGATGAAACAAAAATAGAACTGTTTGGCCGTAATGACCATCGTTATGTTTGGAGGAAAAAGGGGGAGGCTTGCAAGCCGAAGAACACCATCCCAACCATGAAGCACGGGGGTGGCAGCATCATGTTGTGGGGGTGCTTTGCTGCAGGAGGGACTGGTGATCCTAACTGACCTAAGACAGGGAATTTTTACTAGGATTCAATGTCAGGAATTGTGAAAAATGGAGTTTAAATGTATTTGGCTAAGGTGTATGTAAACTTCCAACTTCAACTGTACATGAAGACATAACATCCATCATAGGCTGTCATAAACAAGGCATAAGTTACCAATATTTTTGTGAAAATGATTAATAATACCTAGTCAGTTGTCCAACTGAATGTATTGAACTGAAATGTGTCTTCCGCATTTAACCCAACCCCTCTAAATCAGAGAGGTGCAGGTGGCTGCCTTAATCAACATCCACATCTTCAGTGCTCAGGGAACAGTGGGTTAACTGCCTTGCTCAGGGCAGAAAGACAGATTTTTACCTTGTCAGCTCAGGGATTCGATCCAGCGACCTTCTGGTTATTGGCCCAACACTCTAACCACTAGGCTACCTGCCACCCCATAATAGAATCATAGTAGTTGCTCTGTCTAACTATCTATGGTACACAATTAAAATCATCTTAATAAGATAGTTAATCATGTTAAGAATAGTTTTTATGCGATGGAGTCATAAGGCGCTATTTGTTTTTCCCAACAGACTATGAAGAGGACTTTGAGGCGGACGACGAGGGGCAGGCTGAGGACAGAGGAGAAGAGAAAGACAAGAAAAGTGTTCCTCCCTCCAGAGAAAGAGACGGAGAGGATAGAGAGAAAGACGACCAGTCTGACAGTGAGGATGATGACAACAATGGTTAGTTAATAATCTTGAAAAATCTTGATTTATAATCAAATGGAAATTAATTAATAAACGAGTTTACACCCCAATCCAAATATAGTCCACTTCATCCCTTCATCGTAGATCTCAATCCAAATATAGCCCACTTCATCCATTCATCGTAGATCTCAATCCAAATATAGTCCACTTCATCCCTTCATCGTAGATCTCAATCCAAATATAGCCCACTTCATCCCTTATCTCAATCCAAATATAGTCCACTTCATCCCTTCATCGTAGATCTCAATCCAAATATAGCCCACTTCATCCCTTCATCGTAGATCTCAATCCAAATATAGTCCACTTCATCCCTTCATCATAGATCTCAATCCAAATATAGCCCACTTCATCCATTCATCGTAGATCTCAATCCAAATATAGTCCACTTCATCCCTTCATCGTAGATCTCAATCCAAATATAGTCCACTTCATCCCTTCATCGTAGATCTCAATCCAAATATAGTCCACTTCATCCCTTCATTGTAGATCTCAATCCAAATATAGCCCACTTCATCCAATCATCGTAGATCTTAGCTCTTCAAATGATAAATGTTCTATTCCTTTGTCTCCTGTTAACACTGTCTCCCTTGTAGAAGAGAGAAGGTCAAGGTCGAGGTCAGACTCCAGCTCCTCAGGAAGTGACATGGACGACAGTGAGGTTGAGGCCAAGGAGGACCAAGCAGTCAACCAGGCAGCTGACCTAGAGGAGGCTCCTCCCCAGGCTGAACAGGCAAAAGACACCCCCACCACCATAGCACTTGATCCAGACCAACCACTCACAGAGGATCCCACCACAGCCACAGAGAGCAGCTCTCCTACCCCACCCCAGACCACCTCGACTGGGGAGGAAGACACAGGGACCTTGGGGTACAGCCCTGGGGACAGCACAGCAAGACCCACAGAGCTTGAGGTGTCAGACACAAGTGAGCTGTCAGAGAAGGAGGGGAAAGGGGATGATGATGGGAGTGCTGTGGCTAAGGAGGAAGACAAGGAGAGTGGGGCTAAGGCGAAGGGTGAGTCTACACAGGAGGAGGCGCCTGAGAGGGGTAAGTATGTACCGTCACATCCAGACTCGCCTGAATGAGAGCTGTACCCCTCCCCTCTCTGGGGCCTTTTCCATAATCAGAGCTGTTAGTTTTTCTATATAATACATTAGTTGAGCTATATATATATTTCCATGTATACAGGCCTTTACATAAGAATCCATTGATTTAATTCTGAGTATTGTGAGATAACAGGTCAGTTCGGATGGTGGAAAAGGTCATTCTGTGTGTTGCTTGGGAGAAACCATTTCCTGCTGCATTTTGGACCTGCCTGTTCTTTTCTCATTCTCCTTCACGCCTTGTAATTGTGATGATAAATAAGATGGCTGTTGGAGCATGCTTTTTTGGTCTCATCTGTGTTTGTATTCAAGTGCATGCCAGTGTTTTTGGACTTTAATTTGATAAACATTGTAATGTACAGATGTAGGATTTTAATTTGAGCCAGTTTGCTACAGCAGGAAAATAATCCTTAAGCAACAGGAAATGTGAATTATTCTGTGGATTATAATTCAAGGACCTTTTTGTAATCTAAAATTTCAAAGTGGAAATTACGAACTTCAGGATGCTTTTTAAACCTCAAATACACTACAAGTTTTACATTTCCTGAATTGCAGGAAAGTTCTCCTGCAACAGCGTGATCAAATTAAGATCCTACATCTGTAGAATGCCTTTGAGGAATTTGTATTACTTCACCGTAGTTCTTCCTCAGAATTGGTTGAACAGATTTAACATTCTTAATTAACAACTTTGTACTGTATACCTGACAAATTACGTCTGAAAATACTGAGCTGAGGATTGTGAATGTCTGTTTTGAGTTTGCTCTCCTGTGTTCTTTGTTACGTTGATGTAATTTTGGCCAACACAAAATATCTTTTTTTATTTGTTTGGACCCATGAACTTTATCTCTGTATTGCTTTTTGCTTGTTTATTTAGCTGATTAGCGTTTTTCGTCATGAATCTTGTTCTGGGGGCAGCTCTGTAGAGTGCACACTAGCTGGCACAGCCACAAACTCATAAAATCAGATTTTAAACATAACCATAACTTTAACCACACTGCTAACCCTAATGCCTAAAACCCTAACCTTAAATTAAGACCAAAAAGCAAATGTTTGTTTTCATGAATTTGTACAATATAGCTGATTTTTATTTTGCAGCTAGCCTTAGCAGAAATTGGTCAGTTCTGCCTCCAGGGCCAGATTCATGACAATAAACGTCAACCTGCATTTATTTCATGCATGCTGAACATCTGAATGTGATATACATTATACTATTCTCCTTCAATTGGCTAATGTAAATATTAAAATGAGTCTCTCTCTGAAATGAAGTTTCATTTGACTTTGTTCTGTCTAATGTCCAATCATTGCTTTCAGTTTATTTTTGTTTTAATGGCTCCTCATGATGTTCTTTTTGTATATGATTATACTGCTTGTGTTTGTTGACATGTAAAGGTCATTCATTGCATGCTTCACGTCTCTGTCTCCTTCCCACGCCAAACCCAAGCCAAGTCTGTGCAGGAGAAACTAGCAGAGGCCATTTTGAAGGAGGCTCAGAGTCACTCAGAGCCAGAGCTGAGTGACACCAGCACTGAGACAGAGGAAGACCCCACTGAGAAAAACCAACAACAGGACACCATTGGTAAGAGCTCCACTTATTTGTCCTTAACACCTGTGCGGTATATTTAGTGTGTGAGAAAATGTCATTAGTCACTCACCTACCGCCTATTTTTTCTGCAGGTACGGAACCAGAGCAAGCCGGGGCTTTCACTCTGGAGCGTCAGATCAGTACAGAGGAAGTTAAGTGTGAGGAAAGTTCACTCAGTGCACAGGAAATGACCTCACAGAGTGCTGCCGAGGGAAAAGAAGTCGGGACTGAGCTGAAGAAAGAGGAGGAAGATGGTGCACCGGAGTCTGAACAGATAACTGAAGAAACCAGTGGTGTGACAGAGGAGAAAGAGGAGGACCCGAAAGCCAGTCCAGAGACGGATGATCAAGAAGAGACAGGCAGCAAAGTAGAAACAAAGGGGAAAGAAGAGGGTGAAGAAACTAAGGGCAACCAGGAAGAAGATGAGGCTGTGGATCTTCAGGCGGACGAGCCAGCTAAAGCAAGTGATTCTGTAACTAGTAAAGAGCAGCAGGAAGAGAAAACCACAGCAGATCCAGACATACCACCTAGTGAGTCAGAGGAGATGAAAAGCACTAAAGATGATGCGTCATCTGCACCAGAAGAACCAGCGAGCAAGACTGAGATAGAAACAGCTGTGACGGGTGAGGCAGGGACTGAGGTGGCAGAGAGTGAAGCAGAGCCCATAGCGGATTCAGAGTCCCATAGCCTTAAAGAGATGTCTATAACTGACAAAGACAGGCAGGGAGATGAGGAGGAGGACACGGTTGGAGGCACAAAGACAGAAGTCACAGCAGATAATTCAAGCAGCGTGTCAGAGAAAAGTGGAGATACTACTGTCTGTGCTGAAAAGACAGCAGAGGGAGCTGGGAAGAGTGAGGATGCACCTGGAGAAACCGAAGCCAAACTTGAGAGTGACACAGGGGAGGCTATGAAAGAAGACAGACTAGAAAAAGAAGCTGGTCAGGATGAAGCTGGAGGAGAAACTACTACAGAGGATAAGGCAAGTGATAAGGTAGAAAATGATTTTGCCCAAATTGAAGAAGGGAAAGTAAAGGACGGTGAAAAGACTGGAAATGATAAGAAAGAAGAAAAGGAAGAGACTGAGGAAGTAAATACTGGAGAAGCTAAGAGAGATGAAGAGAAAGTTAGTGAGGGTAAGGTAGACACAAGTGAGAAAGATGGGGAGGATAACGCAGAAGAGGGGACACAGGGTGGAGAAAATTCTGAGGGGAATAAGGCAGAGGAGGGAGAAACAGATGACAGCAAAAAGGCAGCAGAAGTAGAAGATAAGGTGGAGTGTGAAGAGAAGAAGGTTGGACAGGCAGAAAAGGAAGACAATGATGGAGAAGAAATTGTAAAAGAAGAGGGCAAGCTAGAAAGTGGGGAAATGGTTGAAGAAAATAAAGCAGCAAAAGTATCTGAGCATGAAACAGGAGAGAAAGATGGAGAGGAAGTAGTTGAGGAAAATGTTGTGGATGCAGAGGAAGCCAGTGAACTTAAAGCAGAGGAAGGAGAAAACGTGACAACAACTGAGGTCAAAGTTGAAGAGACTGAGATCAAAGACAATGTTCAAGAATCTGTATGTGATGCGGACGAGAATGATGAATCTGATAAAGAGAGTGGCTCAGCTCCAATTGTTGGAGATAGCACTGCGGCCAGGGATGAGACCCTGGTCAGCAGGAAAGAAACAGAGAAAAAGGACAGTGAAGTAGATTCTGAGAATGGAGAGACAGCTGCAGCCTCTGAAGTTCAGAGTGACACCGCAAGAGAGGAGACAGAGTCCACAAACCAAGGCAAAAACGATACAGGAGAGGAGAAGGTAGATGAAAAGGACATGGAGGCAGAAACAAAGACAGATGACCTAAACAAGGTGGAGACAGAGGAAGATCCTAAAGACCAGGAAGAGGCAAATGACAAATGTGAAAATACCAAAGTAGATCAGGATGCAGACGCAGAAGACAAAGAATCCAAGGCTGAGGAATCTAACAGAGATAGCCATGCTGGTTCACATGTAGGAGACCCAGAGCCAGTTAACACTGGGGCTGAATCCAAAGAAGAGGCTATGTCAGAGAATGCTAATAAGGAGACTAAGAATGTCAAGGAGATAGAGGCATCTGTAGAGTCTCAAGAGCAGTCTGAACAAAAAACTCAGTCAAAGGACAGAATTGTAGATGCTACACTTGAGAGTGAAGATAAGAACCCAGATACAAGCACAGATAGCTTGGATGACGGCAAAGAGAAAGTTAATGATGCTACTACAGAGGTGATTGTTGTTTCTGAAGAGACACAAGCTCAAACATCAGAACCCAGAGCTATGGAGTTAGAAGATACTACAGAGACTGAATCAGATCTGAAGGAAAAAGATCATAAAATGGAAGACGAATCCACAGAAGGGGCAAGCAAGCCATCTGAAGAAGGAGCCAGCGTTGTGCTCAAACCTCAGTCAGAAACACAACAAAAAGAAAGCAGTGCATCAGGTAAAGAAGCTAATGTACTTGAGGAAAGTGTTAAAGCTGAGGACCATGCTGCAACTCCAGAGACCTTGGAGAAAGGAGACAATAGGGATCTTGTAACTAACTGGGTGAATGTACATCAATCCTCAAAGTTCTTCGAGACATTCATAGAGCCTCTAGATTACTTTACTTCTGAGAATGTCATCAGTGAGTCTAATTCGGATGCCAGAGCTATAGCGCCAACACACGTGACCGAACTTTCTAGACCAGAGAGACCTACTAAAACGGCAAAGACACCAGACCCGAAACCTGACGATCATGATACCAATGCCTCAGAGAGGAGCGCAGCTGTTGGAGGCGGAGGGGACACCATTGTTGAGAGTACAGTTACAGAACTTAAAGAGGCAGCCCCATCAACAAAAGATGAAAATGAGTCAAACAGTAGTAACAAGGTGGAAGTGATCCAATCAGATCTCAGGAGTACTCACTCAAGAGACGATGAAGCCAGTGAAACTGGGATAGCAAAATACTCTCTCGAGGTGAAAGAAGAAACAGAAGTCACTCTCTTCACACTCTCTACTGAACTTGAACACAGCAGCAGAGAAGACACAGCTGGGCCACAGGAGGAGGGTCAGAGCTCTTCAGAGGAGCTCAAAGGAACAACAGGGATGTCTGAGGATGACAAGGACAAAGATATGACAATGCAGGGAGAAACTGATCTGACAGAAATGTCCAAAACTGACGTTGAAAGTATACAGGGCTCTAACCATTCAGCTGCCAGTGGCAGGCCTGAAAATATCATTGAGAATCCAGCAGAGACTGAAGAAACCAAAGAGAATTCTGGGTTGGACGAGCAACAAACGTCGGAAGAGATAACCGTCCTGACGACGTCTGAGAGTCCAGAGAATCACTCTGAATCTGGCACAACATCAAGAGAACCAGAAGACACCAAAGATACAAAGGAACCGAAAGAGAAAGAGGCTGCAGAGGTTACAGAAATAACAGAGCTAAGAGTCATTTCTAAATCTGAGAATGAGAGCCAGGAATACTCCCAAAGTGTACAGCTCCATTCTAAACAACTGGATGGAAGCAGGAGGAGAGACAAAGAAGATCTACAGCTGATTGACCAGCTGAGCACCTGCTCAGTGGAAGACTCTTCGCTGATTGGCCACACCTCATACCCTCTGTTGACAACTGCACCGACTGACAGTAGTTATTAGAAAAAAGCAACAGGCTGGCACAAGGGTAAGCTGCACAATTATTCAATTTCTATATATCTGAGATTTGTTGATATCTGAAAAAGAAAGTAAGATAGCACATTGGCCTATTATTTTGAAAAACGTTTGCTCTATCTATATTATAAAGCACACGAGACAAGGATATTCTTCGACATCACATTCTTTCCGGAGTTGCGTTATTCTTGCTGCAATGGTTCTCATGAGATGACACTGCAGGAACAGTTGCTCCACAATTGTTAATGTATGTTTGAGTTGAATGATTTCCCCCTTTTTACCAACAAAAAAGTCTGGGTCATGAAAATGTGTGTCTTTATAAAGGTTTTGATAGTAGCATAGATGTTTACAACCATCCCTTTTTGGGGACAAACAGTGAGACCTTGTCTGCTGGAGGTATCAAGCACAGGTGCTGTCACCAGCCCCCTGCAAACAGATACCCCTCAATTCACGCTGCACAAATAAATAAATCATTCATAGTCGTTAAGCCTTGTGGAGGTCAGCTTGCCCCAAAGCACCTTAACACACTTCGCAAGACATGGTTGTGTGATGATTGGTTTGGAGAGAAAATAAAATACTCCCGGCCACCACTGATTTAAAGCACTACAACACCTTCGCGTTGATGACAAAGACCTGATTGGATTATAGTTTGGCACTGGAGAGGAAATACAGTTGGCTCTTTATACTGGATGTATAACCTTAATTATACAGATAATGTTCATTATTTATATACAGAAAGAAGATTTATGCGATAGATTTCCATATTTTACATTGTAATATCTTTCCAGAGATTTGTTTAACTTTATCTGTAATGTATACATGATCTGTTGTCACAAATTGTATCCCTGCATTTCCATTCAACTTTCTAAGTAATTACATATGATTCCTTTAGAGAATTTTCTAATCCAATTTAATGGACATGCATTGAAATAAAATTCACCCAGTTCATTTGAAAACATCGTATGTCATACATAAAACATACAATTAATGCCTACTGTACACAACTACACAAACAGTAATAATAAAGAATTCCCTAGTTAAATAAAGGTTAAATAAAAGGTTCAAGGTTAAACATACAGTAACAATAGTTGGAGAAATTGTGAAATGTCCTATGTAGGAAACAGTTTGTGTCAAAATATGTTGCTGCTAACACATCTAATACCTGTACTCTTCTTCGTTCATTTATTTCTTCAGTTGCCATTCATTATGAATCCTGTATTTAATAATAAGATGTTTATTGTCACAAACAGCGAATATGTGCAGTGAAATGTGGTGTTTTACAGGGTCAGCCATAGTAGTACGGCGCCCCCGGAGCAAATTAGGGTTAAGTGACATTGCTCAAGGGCACATCGACTGATTTTTCACCTTGTCGGCTCGGGTATTCAAACCAGCGAACTTGCAGTTACTGACCCAACACTATAACAGCTAGGCTACCTGTCGCCTAGTTTGGCATAGTTTGGTTAGGATTCTTCTTGTTTACGTATAAATTGTTTACGTATATATTATATCAATGTGAAATCATCTAGAATGAAACTCAATGTGATTTCTCTATTTTATTGAAAATAAAAGCACAAATTGACTGAGCATTCTGAGGCTGAAATATGGTTTTATCGGAATACTATACTATTTTCAAAATGCCTAAATATTTAATAGGTGGAAACGGCATATTCCTCCTCAGTTCATCCAGAGATGGACCTTGGGAATCACGTCATCCTCGCAAAAAAATAAAATATATATGAGTTGTTATAAGGTTGTAATGTACTTCCCACTCTAGAATGCCCTTCTAGCCAATCAGAAACGAGTATTGAACAATATCATGGTTTAAAGAGTAATTAACCCCTACTACACTACTTACTTTAAAGCTGAGTTGTGCTAAAGGTGTTTGCCTTGGCACTATTTGCCTTGGCGCGTTTGTTATTGTTTTTTGTTTTGTTTATCGAACAGAGGGGGATGAGCATCTAGCACCGTGGTACTCTGCTGTTCTATCCTGTGTGCAATGATGTCAGAGGAAAAGAAAACCGTGGTGGTTGTATGAAGTAACGTCTTTAATATCGCAAACGGACGTGGCAGTGTCACCGCAACGGATTCCAACTTTAAAGGAACTTAAAAGGACAATCTGCACCATAGGGTTGGTGTATATTTCGTATGTGCTCCCCAATGAAAGATACATTAGGTTGTATTAGATGAGGCAGGTATAAACACATCTCTGATGTCTTCTGATGAATCTAGCATGACCCCCCGCCCCCGTGTGATGGTAACATTGTCACACTGGTGTAAAGGATTTGGAGACAGGCGCAGGAATACACAAAGACAGAGGGAACAGAGGGCACATATATAACATACTAATCAGGGGAAATGGGAACCAGGTGTGTGTAATCAGACAAGACAGTCCGGGGGTTGATGATAATGAATCCCGTTCAGTGAAGCCTAGAAAGCCGGTGACGTAGACCTCCGGAACTGGTGAACAGAATGAGCAGCAGTACCGGGGGGATCCATGACAAACATGACACCCCAGGACCTAATAAGCATTCTCTCTCACTTTCACGTTGAGTAAAAACAATTTTTTTTGATCTACTGCCAGGACGTTTCTAACGGACAGACACTTCAGCAGTAGAGCACGCATACACAAATCCAACTCCAGTTACTGTGTCCCTGGAGACCGTTGCCAGGCTCACTGCTCTCTATTCCCTTCTCTCTCCACACACACTCGCACTTGCAGATACACACATGCAGTGTTTTGCATTCTCTCTCTCACACACACACACACACACACACACACACACACACACACACACACACACACACACACACACACACACACACACACACACACACACACACACACACACACACACACACACACACACACACACACACACACACACACACACACACACACACACACACACCCACAGGGCTGGCCACCAGTGGAGTCTAGTCCTTAGTCAGAATATCATGCATGTTTTATTGCATTTGCCTTTTGTTTTCCCTGACCCGTATCCGGGCAACTCCACTTCTAACCATTGCAGTAAAGTGTCTCTAGTGTTGTACGCTGCTCAAACAATGGGTCAAGGCGAGTGCTATAGCTGCAACAAAGCTGAATTTTATCATTACAGGCCCAGACATGACGTTCATGGAATTCCTACCAGTACTGGACTTTACACTCAACTTGGTTATGCCTAGCAATCCAGTTTATTGTGTACTTAGAGAAAGGAAACGCAAGCCAACATGCCCAGATAGAGAAGAGATACATGTTTTAACTCCCTAAGTGAAACTTTAATTTAACCCACTCTTACTCTAACCCCACTGCATGTTTAGGAGATTATGATATCCTTGTCTGGTCCCAGATAACTTTGTGCTGTGTAGTCAACACCTACGATCACTTTAATGCCAGGCAACAACAACAGATCTAGGATCAAAATAGTGATGCCCTACCTCAGAGTCCAGACTGCGTAGGCGTGCATACTCCAGCTCAAAGCAGGAGCAGAGGGCGGCCCACGTGACTCCGACCAGGACTGCCCCTCGCCGGGCAGTCAGAGGAGCCCGAGGGCGACAGGGACCTGCTGCTGTTACAGGAGGCCAGTGACATCAACTGTGGATCACACACACAAATATGACATTATATCCAACAAGTATCATATCATAAGGACAGTCAGGAAAGGAATCGGTAAACTTCTGAAAATGTAAGCAGCATGCATCTATGTTTATTCCCAACTGATTTAGATTTGACTTTAGAAAGCTTTTTGTATGTTTGTGGATAGCCAAGCAGTAATTCCATAATTCAACATTGCACAGGCATACCTCTAGTGTGGCCAGCACCTTAGAGAACTCAGGCCTATCCTGATTCAGAGGAGACAAAGCAGCATTAAATCACCTCATAACATTAAACAACTCAACAGAACAAAGACACACACACACACACACACACACCTGTGCTCTCTCAGTATGTCTGTGTGGTTATTTGGATCTACCCACGCATAAATCCAAGGTGAACTCTGCTTCAAAAGCAGGCTTTAGATCTCCTACTTCACTGTAAGAGAACTAACACAGACCAGAGTAGAGGTACTCAATAATACATTACATTCACAGTGGCCATGGTCTGTGTGCTGTTTTCAATGAACAAACCCAAGAGAGTATACAAATTGTGCTTCTTGGGAGTGTCTATTATTAAAATGCACAATATTCATCATCCTTATCAACAATTAAAAGGCTTTAATCGATGTATATTGCTAATAGTCATCTTAATCAACATTCATTCACATGTTTCTACATTTTAAACATGAAAGTCAAAAATGAACAACCAAGGAAACCTGGAAAGGGTTGGAGCATGTGTACATGGTGACCAACAAAAAAAATAGAAGCATGTTGATTCTGCTCCCAACTGGACCGTAAATTAAAGCACATGACCTTTGGCACAGTTTCGGAATGGGTAGGCTGGGACACTCAGGCCCTAACAAGAGAAGGTAACTACGGTTGAGATCGTGAGAGCAGAGCTGCTGATAACAGCACCACAGCACAACATTTCAGTCCAGAGAGACGGTTGTCTGGCAACCCAGCCCTGCAAACAGAAGAACTAGGACCCTGGAGCATCATGGGAGATAAGAGATGAGTGCCGCAACCTGCCGGCAACAGGTAATGAGGGAATAATAAACTATGCCACATCTAGCGGGTTCGTCACAGCCTGGCTCTATGGGATGGCCATGCGGTTCATGAGTACCTGTAGATTGTGTGGCTGTGTGGATTCATGCAACAACACAGCACCTGGGGAATACAGTTCCATTAATTATAGGTTTCATGATACTTTCTAAACCCCTCTGCTAGCATCTGACCTTAGCATTGACTCTGGTGGAAACACCTCTACAGGTCTATACAAGTACAGTAAACTTAGCTCACATGAACTTAGCATACTTTACAACATGAATTTAGCATACTTAGCACATTAAATAAGCCTACTTTAGCACATGAATTTAGCACACTTAGCACATGAAATCTGTTGTCACATATAGTTGCAGCTAGCGGTTAGAGCAATGGGCCAGTAACCGAAAGATCGCTGGTTCAAATACCATATTGGACAAGGGGAAAAATCTGCCCTTGAGCAAGGCTCTTAACCCTGAATTGCTCCAGGTGTTCTGTACTACTATGGCTGACCCTTTTAAACAACACCGTTCACTGCACCTATCTGGTGTATGTAACTATACAAATATTTTTTCAGTTAATTTGAACTTAGCATAATTAGCACTTAGCTCATATGAACATAGCATACTTAGCACAGGAACTAAGCTCACGTGAGTTTGTGTCGTTTCACACTCTCTGAAATCAAGGGGCTATATATTATAAGAGGACACTGACCTCTGGACAGTCGTTTCAGCCCCTCATTAGCATGGCAGAGATGGATTTGGGGAGCGAGTAGCCAATAGGTGTCACGACTCCCGCCGAAGTCGGTCCCTCTCCTTGTTCGGGCGGCGTTCAGCGGTCGACGTCACCGGTCTTCTAGCCATCGCCGCTCCACCTTTCATTTTCCATTTGTTTTGTCTTGTTTTCCTGCACACCTGGTTTACACGTTTTTTTCCCTTGGGCCGGAGTGTTGTGACGCAGTTGCATCCGGCTGTTTTCCTCTGCCTGAGTAAAGTGTGCCTGTTCACTCATCTCTGCTCTACTGCACCTGACTTCCTTCGACCAGTTGCGCACACTCTGACAATAGGAGGCCGGATGTGGTGGTAGGCCATGTCTGCAGCTGTTGCAGCTGTGATGAGGATAGGAAAAATCACAGTCTAAATACATTCCAACATAAAAAAAAACAGCAAAAAAGAAAGACCTTTTTCAGGACCCTGTCTTTAAAAGATCATTCATAAAAATCCAAACAACTTCACAGATCTTCATTGTAAAGGGTTTAAACACTGTTTCTCATGCTTGTTCAATGAACCATAAACAATTAATGAACATGCACCTGTGGAACGGTCGTTAAGACACTAACAGCTTACAGACGGTAGGCAACTAAGGTCACAGTTATGAAAACTTAGGACACTAAAGAGACCTTTTTACTGACTCTGAAAAACACCAAAAGAAAGATGCCCAGGGTCCCTGCTCATCTGCGTGAACGTGCCTTAAGCATGCTGCAAGGAGGCATGAGGACTGCAGATGTGGCCAGGGCAATACATTGCAATGTCCGTACTGTGAGACACCTAAGACAGCGGTATAGGGAGACAGGACAGACAGCTGATCGTCCTCACAGTGGCAGACCACGTGTAACAACACCTGCACAGGATCGGTACAACCGAATTTTACACCTGCAGGACAGGTACAGGATGGCAACAACAGCTGCCCGAATTACACCAGGAACGCACAATCCCTCCATCAGTGCTCAGACTGTCCGCAATAGGCTGAGAGAGGCTGGACTGAGGGCTTGTAGGCTTGTTGTAAGGCAGGTCCTCATCAGACATCACCGGCAACAATGTCGCCTACGGGCACAAACCCACCGTCGCTGGACCAGACAGGACTGGCAAAAAGTGCTCTACACTGATGAGTCTCGGTTTTGTCTCACCAGGGGTGATGGTCGGATTCGCGTTTATCATCGAAGGAATGAGCGTTACACCGAGGCCTGTTCTCTGGAGCGGGGTTGATTTGGAGGTGGAGGGTCCGTCATGGTCTGGGTGGTGTGTCACAGCATCATCGGACTGAGCTTGTTGTCATTGCAGGTAATCTCAACGCTGTGCGTTACAGGGAAGACATCCTCCTCCCTCATGTGGTACCCTTCCTGCAGGCTCATCCTGACATGACCCTCCAGCATGACCATTCCCCCAGCCATACTGCTCGTTCTGTGCGTGATTTCCTGCAATACAGGAATGTCAGTGTTCTGCCATGGCCAGCGAAGACCCCGGATCTCAATCCCATTGAGCACATCTGAGACCTGTTGGATCGGAGGGTGAGGGCCAGGGCCATTCCCTCCAGAAATGTCCGGGAACTTGCAGGTGCCTTGGTGGAAGAGTGGGGTAACATCTCACAGCAAGAACTGGCAAATCTGGTGCAGTCCAAGAGGAGGAGATGCACTGCAGTACTTAAAAACCTCTTGGGGCTAGGTGGGACGCTAGCGTGCCACCCGTGGTGCACTCCATCAACAGCAGGTGCATTTCAAGAGCGGCAAATTTGAATCCAAATAAATGTCAAAATTCAAATTTTTCTAAAATACAACTATGTTACACCATTTGAAAGATAAACATCTCCTTAATCTAACCACGTTTTACGATTTCAAAAAGGTTTTACGGCGAAAGCATAAATTTAGAGTATGTTAGGACAGTACATTTACAAGAGTTGTGTGTAATGTTTTGTCAAGTCAAAGACAGGGTCACCAAAACCATAAAACCAGCTAAAATGATGCACTAACCTTTTACAATCTCCATCAGATGACACTCCTAGGACATTATGTTAGACAATGCATGCATTTTTAGTTCTATCAAGTTCATATTTATATCCAAAAACAGCGTTTTACTATGGCATTGATGTTGAGGAAATCGTTTCCCTCCAATAACCGGCAGTCAAGTCAGCGTAACAAATTAAATAATTAAAATTAGAAAACATTGGTAAAATATTATATTGTCATTTAAAGAATTATAGATTTACATCTCTTGAACGCAATCAACTTGCCAGATTTAAAAATAACCTTACTGGGAAATCACACTTTGCAATAATCTGAGCACTGCGCCCAGAAAAATACGCGTTGCGATACAGACTAGACGTCATGTTGGGGAGATCTAAAATCGAAAATACTATGTAAATAATCCATTACCTTTGATTCTCTTCATCAGATGTCACTTCCAGGTATCACAGGTCCATAACGAATGTAGTTTTGTTCAAAAAAGCTCATCATTTATGTCCAAAAATCTCCGTCTCGTTAGCACATGATGTAAGCCAGCCGGACTTCTCGTCATGAACGAGGGGAAAAAATATATTTCCGTTCGTTCAAACATGTCAAACGTTGTATAGCATAAATCATTAGGGCCTTTTTTAACCAGAACATGAATAATATTCAAGGTGGACGAATGCATACTCTTTTATAACGTATTGGAACGAGGGTACCCAACATGAACTCGCGCGCCAGGTGTCTAATGGGACATCATCGTTCCATGGCTCTTGTTCGGTCAGATCTCCCTCCAGAAGACTCAAAACACTTTGTAAAGGCTGGTGACATCTAGTGGAAGCAATAGGAAGTGCCAAAATATTCCTAAACCCCTGTGTTTTTCAATGGGATAGGTTTTAAGTCAATACAACACATCAGGTATCCACTTCCTGTCAGAAAATGTCTCAGGGTTTTGCCTGCCAAATGAGTTCTGTTATACTCACAGACACCATTCAAACAGTTTTGGAAACTTTAGAGTGTTTTCTATCCATATATAATAAGTATATGCATATTCTAGTTACTGGGTAGGATTAGTAACCAGATTAAATCGGGTACATTTTTTTTATCCAGACGTGCAAATGCTGCCCCCTAGACCCAACAGGTTAATGCAGCTAGTGGCCACACCAAATACTGACTGTTACTTTTGATTTTGACCCCCCCTTTGTTCAGGGACACATTATTCAATTTCTGTTAGTCACATGTCAGTTGTTGAATCTTGTTATGTTCATACAAATACTTACACATGTTAAGTTTACTGAAAATAAATGCAGTTGACAGTGAGAGGACCTTTCTTTTTTTGCTGAGTTTACGTAACATGTTTGGAACAATTCAATTCTCACTCATTGCTTCCCGTTCTCTCAATACAGTTTCAGATTGGTGTGTTTGTATTCATGCAGGGATTACCAGGTTTCAGGTGGGCAAAGGGAATCTCTCCAGTGAGCAGCTCCCACAGACACAGGGTATAGCTGAACATGTCTGCCTTGACAGTGTAGCGGGTACACTGAGTGAATGTCTCTGGGGCCATCCAGCACAGGTTCAATTACCAGCACAAACACTCTGGCTACCGAAGACAAATTGTTCCTCAGCGAAAGCTTCCCCCAGGGAGCATAACACACACACACAGCATCTGAGCTGAAAACCACAGACCTAGCACTATCCCCAATGGTGACACAGCAAATCTAGACCCATTCTGCCTGAGTGCAGTTTCTTCCAGGTCCTAATTCACATTATGTAGTAATTTATAGTATGATGAATAAGGAAGTTGGACTAACCCCAGGCTGCTTGGTCATATTGTCCACAACCTCAGGTGATAGGCACCTGGATTCTGAAGAGAGAACAAAAGGGTTCAAGATCTTGATAATGACGTTAGTGATGTCAATGACTAATTAACTACAGGAAATAGCTATTTTACTGTAATCTGTCTTCATTATACTGTGAAGGTTTGTTGTAACTGCTTACCTCCAAAGTTGGCCACCACGTCATGTCCATCCTCATTGAGTAGAATGTTGTGACTAGAAATGGCAAATATCATCATAAGTAGAATAACTCGCAACAGTTCATTTCATAGTCACAATTCAACCTTACTACCAATGCTACTAAATGTGACACACACACACACACACACACACACACACACACACACACACACACACACACACACACACACACACACACACACACACACACACACACACACACACACACACACACACACACACACACACAGTGACCCCCACCCTCCACATTTACTTGTTGTGGTCCCTGTGGATGATGGGGTGAGGTTGTGCAGGTACTCCATGCCCTTGGCCAAGTCAATGACGATGATGAGCTTGGTCGATGATCCTGTTCATTGACACATCATTACACATCATTAGAGGAGCAACAGCAACACTTAGCAACGCAGGTCGATGCTCCCTGGCCCTGCCAATCATCTGATACCACTTTACACAGCAGTAGATCAATGAGCCAGGTCAAAGACTGTTAGACTTCATCTAGATGCAGAGTAACACTTAGTATAGATCAATGATGGGAAAGACTGATGTAGAGACAGTACCAAGAAATTATACTTGTAACAGTTACTATGAAGGCAGACAGTATTCATTGTGGATTTATAATGCATAGTCTACCTTTTCATGATACACACGTTTCCAGCCGGGCACTGTGAATTACTTTGTTCTTCATTGCTAGCACCATTTGTGGTACAGGTATCCCTTATTTTAAGGTATACATATTAGCCACTAATGTGTAATTTATAAGAGTGTATATAAGTAGCTAATGAGGCCTTTCTTATGTCTTATTAGCCATATAATAGGCTTTAATAAAGTATTTCCTTATTCAAACATTAGAAGTAATGTATTACTGGCCAATCCTTAATAACATAATAACATACTAATGTTTAATGAAGAGCCAGTTACACAAAAAACATACTCTGTAAATTGCTAAATAGTTCTGTTGTGATACAGTTAGGTACTCTATGTAAGAGGAAGTAAAAATGCCAGGGTCGGATTAACAAATCATAGGGTCTGTTTTTTTGGTGTTTTTTTTTTTATAGGTCCACTACCCCCCCCCCCCCCCTTCTGTAAAAAATCGTGCACCAGGATGCAATTGGATGCGTGGTAAATTTACTGTTGAAGAAAAAGTCTCTTAACATAAAGCCATAATAATGATTGCCATGTGGCATAGGCTACAGTTGAGCAGATGTCACGACTTCCGCCGAAGTCGGTTCCTCCCCTTGTTTGGGCGGTGCTCAGCGGTCAGCGTCGCCGGTCTTCTAGCCATCATCCATCCACTTTCATTTTCCATTTGTTTTGTCTTGTCTTCTCACACACCTGGTCTCAATTTCCCTCATTACATGTTGTGTATTTAACCCTCTGTTCCCCCCCATGTCTTTGTGCGGAATTGTTTATTGTAAGTGCATGTGCACGTTTTCTCTGGTGCGCGACCGGTTTTGTATCCATTTGTTTGTGGTTCTGGTTACCGGTGGTTTTATGAATAAAACTGCTCCGTTGATTACCAAGTTATTGCTCCCTTACAGAATTCCGCACCGCTAATGGAGTCAGCAGGAGCAGGTGCCCCTGAGGGGCCCCTGGTATAGGAGTGGGGGAGCGCGTCCGGGAGCATGCAGCGATGCTCCACCATCTTGGCACCGCCATGGACCGCGTTGTCCAAACAATGGACCTCTGTGAGAGACAGGGAGTTCTTCCAGCACCTCCACCAGCACAACAGGGGTCTCCACCCAGCGCCCCTCTTCATCCTGGTCCCAGTGGGATTCGTCTCTCCCTGCCTCAGGAATACGATGGGAAGGCTGCGAACTGCCAGGGGTTCCTTCTACAACTGGACCTATACCTGGCCACCGTCCACCCGGCTCTGTCGGGCCGTGAGAGGGTGTCCGCCCTCGTCTCGTGCCTCACCTGGAAAGCCCTGGAGTGGGCCAACGCCGTGTGGAGAGAGGGAGATGCGGCGTTGGACCAGTTTGAGTAGTTCACCTGCCGTTTCTGGGCAGTCTTCGACCACCCACCCGAGGGTAGAGCGGCGGGTGAGCGCCTCTTCCATCTGAGGGAGGAGATGAGGAGCCCCCAGGAGTTCGCACTGGAGTTTCGTACCCTGGCAGCCGGCGCGGGATGGAACGACAGGGCCCTGATCGACCATTATCGTTGCAGTTTGCGCGAGGACATCCATCGGGAGTTGGCCTGCAGAGACACCACTCTCACGTTTGACCAGCTGGTGGACCTGTCCATCCGGCTGGACAACCTGCTGGCTACCCGCGGACGTTCAGATCAGGGTCTGGTGGTTCCATCCTCCCGCACCCCCTCTCCAATACCTATGGAGCTGGGAGGGGCGGTGCGCAGGGAGACCGGAGGGGTTTCCAGCTCATGCACCATCTGCGGCCGCAGAGGTCACACTGCCAGTCGGTGCCGGGTTGGTTCCTCTGGGGATCGAGGCAGCAGGCAGGGCACTCTGGCGTCTCCCCTGGTGAGCCGGCACCATTCTCACCCAGAGCCCTCTGTTGCTCATATGTCTGTCTATGTCACTTCTTCTGAGTTTCCCCTGCATTCCCAGCATAAGGCGCTTGTCGATTCAGGCGCAGCTGGGAACTTTATAGATAGATCGTTCGCCCGTAGATTAGGGATCCCCATTGTTGCCGTGGCTGTGCCCTTCCCCGTTCATGCCTTAGATAGTCGACCATTAGGGTCAGGTTTGATCAGGGAGGCCACCACTCCTCTGTGCATGGTGACGCGGGGGGGGGGGGGGGGGGGCACAAGGAGAGAATTAGTCTCTTCCTTATTGACTATCCTGCTACTACGGTGAAAACTCTAGACCAGGATTCCACCGTGCACATTCCCCCTGAATATGCCGATCGACGGGGCGATTGTGCGATAAATCTCTTGGTAGATGCTGCACTTCCCAGGAGTCACGTGTATCCCCTCTCGCAGACGGAGATGGAGGCTATGGAAACATATGTCTCCAAATCCCTGCGTCAGGGGTACATTCGGTCCTCCACTTCACCCGCCTCCTTGAGTTTCTTTTTTGTAAAGAAGAAGGAGGTCTGTACCTGTGTATTGACTATCGGGGTCTGAACCAGATCACTGTGAGGTATAGTTACCCGCTACCACTCAAAGCCACAGCGATTGAGTCAATGCACGGGGCGCGCTTCTTCACCAAACTAGATCTCAAGAGCGCTTACAACCTGCTGCGTATCCAAGAGGGAGACGAGTGGAAGATGGCTTTCAGTACCACCTCAGGGCACTATGAGTACCTCGTCATGCCGTACGGGTTGATGAATGCGCCATCAGTCTTCCAAGCCTTTGTAGACGAGTATTTCAGGGACCTGCACGGGCAGGGTGTAGTGGTGTATATTGATGACATTCTGATATACTCTGCTACACGCGCCGAGCATGTGTCCCTGGTGCGCAGGGTGCTTGGTCGCCTGTTGGAGCATGACCTTTACGTCAAGGCGAAGAAATGCTTGTTTTTCCAGCAATCCGTCTCCTTCTTAGGGTATCGCATTTCCACCTCAGGGGTGGAGATGGAGAGTGACCGCATTTCAGCCCTGCGTAATTGGCCGACTCCCACCACGGTAAAGGAGGTGCAGCGGTTCTTAGGGTTTGCCAACTACTACCGGAGGTTTATTCAAGGTTTTGGTCAGGTAGCGGCTCCCATTACCTCACTGCTGAAGGGTTGGCCCGGTGCGTTTGCAGTGGTCGGCTGAGGTGGACAGGGCTTTTAGTCACCCGAGGGCTCGGTTTACCTCGGCTCCCGTGCTGGCCCATCCGGATCACTCTTTGGCGCTCATAGTGGAGGTGGACGCGTCCGAGGCTGGAATAGGAGCGGTGCTCTCTCATCGCTCGGGTCCGCCACTGAAGCTCCGCCCCTGTGCCTTCTTCTCGAAGAAGCTCAGCCCGGCGGAGCGAAACTATGACATGGGGGACCGGGAGCTGTTGGCTGTCGTCAAGGCCTTGAAGGCGTGGAGACATTGGCTTGAGGGGGCTAGACACCCTTTTCTCATCTGGACTGACCACCGCAATCTGGACTACATCTGGGCATCGAGGAGAGTGAACCCTCACCAGGCAAGGTGAGCCATGTTTTTCACCCATTTTGTGTTTACCGTGTCCTACAGACCAGGCTCCCAGAACGTAAAGGCAGACGCAATGTCCTGGCTGTATGACACAGAGGAGCGGCCCATGGATCCCACTCCCATACTCCTCACCTCCTGCCTGGTGGTGCCGTTAGTGTGGGAGCTGGACACGGACATAGAGCAGGCGTTACATGCAGAGCCCGTTCCCGTCCAGTGTCCCGCTGGGCGTCTGTACGTCCCGTCTGCTGTTCGTGACCGGTTGATCTATTGAGCCCACACGTCACCCTCCTCTGGTCATCCTGGGATTGGTCGGACAGTGCGCTGTTTGAGCGGGAGGTACTGGTGGCCTACTTTGGCTAAGGACGTGAGGGTTTATGTTTCCTCCTGCTCGGTGTGCACCCAGTTTAAGGCTCCTAGGCACCGGCCCAGAGGTAAGCTACACCCCTTACCTGTTCCACAGTGGCCTTGGAACAGGAACCTGTCGGTGGATTTTCTGACTGATCTTCCACTCTCACAGGGTAACACCGCGATCCTGGTCATTGTGAATCGTTTCTCTAAGTCCTGTCGTCTCCTCCCGTCTCCTCCCCGCCCAGTCTCCCTACGGCCCGAAAGACTGCGGAGGCCTTGTTTACTCATGTCTTCCGGCACTACGGGGTGCCTGAGGATATAGTATCTGATCGGGGTACCCAGTTCACATCTAGGGTCTGGAAGGCGTTCATGGAACGTCTGGGGGTCTCGATCAGCCTTACTTCAGGGTTTCACCCCGAGAGTAATGGGCAGGTGGAGAGAGTGAACCAGGATGTGGGTAGGTTTCTGCGGTCCTATTGCCAGGACCGGCCGGGGGAGTGGGCGGCGTTCATGCCCTGGGCCGAGATGGCACAGAACTCGCTCCACCACTCCTCCACTAACCTCTCTCCCTTCCAGTTCGTTCTGGGGTACCAGCCGGCTCTGGCGCCTTGGCATCAGAGTCAGACCGAGGTTCCTGCAGTGGACGACTGGTTCAGGCGCGCGGAGGAGACATGGGAAGCCGTCCATGTCCACCTTCAGCAGGCCGTGACGCGCCAAAAGAAGAACGCAGATTGCCACCGCAGTGAGACCCCGGTGTTCGCACCGGGGGACCGGGTCTGGCTCTCGACCCGAAACCTGCCCCTCCGCCTGCCCTGCCGAAAGCTGGGTCCGCGGTTTGTGGGGCCATTTAAAGTCCTGAGGAGAGTGAAAGAGGTTTGTTATAGGTTACAGCTTCCACCCGATTACCGTATTAACCCCTCGTTCCATGTGTCTCTCCTCAGGCCGGTGGTGGCTGGCCCGCTCCAGGAGTCTGAGGTGCAGGAGGTTCCTCCGCCCCCTCTGGACATCGAGGGGCCCCGGCGTACTCCGTTTGCTCCATACTAGATTCGAGGCGTCGGCTGAGAGACCTTCAGTATCTCATGGAGTGGGAGGGGTACGGTCTGGAGGAGAGGTGCTGGGTTCCGGTCGAGAACGTGTTGGACCCTTCAATGCTGCAGGAGTTACACCGTCTTCGTCTGGAGCGCCCTGCGCCTCGCCCTCCGGGTCGTCCCGAGGCCGGTGTTGATGCACAGCTGGAGCCGCGCGTCAAGGGGGGGTACTGTCATGACTTCCGCCGAAGTTGGTCCCTCTCCTTGTTCGGGTGACGTTCGGCTGTCGACGTCACCAACCTTCTAGCCATCGCCGATCCATTTTTCATTTTCCATTGGTTTTGTCTTGTCTTCCATCACACCTGGTTCCAGTTCCATCAATTACATGTTGTGTATTTAACCCTCGGTTCCCCCCATATCCTTGTCCTTAATTGTTTCTTGTAGTGCTTATGCACGGTATGCTGGTATTTACCGGGTTTTGTTTGACCCATTTATTTGTATTGTTCTGTTTATGGTGGTTTATGGATATTAAACGACACCGTTGTAAATCAGTTTTCGCTCTCCTGCGCCTGACTTCTCTGCCGCCAGTACGCACCTCACTACAATATATGTACTGTATATATACAGTACCATACAGTACCAGTCAAAAGTTTAGACACACCTACTCATTCAAGGGTTTTTCATTATTTTTACTATTTTCTACATTGTAGAATAGTAGTAAAGACATCAAAACTATGAAATAAAAAATCATGTAGTAACCAAAAAAGAAGCCACACTTTTTTTTGGACAGCTTTGCACACTCTTGGCATTCTCTCAACCAGCTTCTACTAGAATGCTTTATCCACAGTCTTGAAGGAGTTCCCACATATGCACATATGCTTAGCACTTGTTAGCTGCTTTTCCTTCACTCTGCAGTCCGACTCATCCTAAACCATCTCAATTGGGTTGAGGTCGGGTGATTGTGGAGGCCAGGTCATCTGATGCAGTACTCCATCACTCTCCTTCTTGGTCAAATAGCCCTTACACAGCCTGGAGGTGTGTTGGGTCATTGTCCTGTAGAAAAAGAAATGATAGTCCCACTAAGCGCAAACCAGATGGGATGGCGTATCGCTACAGAATTCTGTGGTAGCCATGCTGGTTAAGTGTGCCTTGAATTCTAAATGAATCACACATAGTGTCACCAGCAAAGCACCCCCACACCATCACACCTCCTCCTCCATGCCTCACGGTGGGAACCACACACGTGGAGATCATCCGTTCACTACTCTGCATCTCACAAAGACACGGCGGTTGGAACCAAAAATCTTAAATTTGGACTCATCAGACCAAAGGACAGATTTCCACCGGTCTAATGTCCATTGCTCATTTTTCCTGGCCCCAAGCAATTCTCTTATTATTGGTGTCCGTTAGTAGTGGTTTCTTTGCAGCATTTCGACCATGAAGGCCTGATTCACGCAGTCTCCTCTGAACAATTGATGTTGAGATGTGTCTGTTACTTGAACTCTGTGTAGTATTTATTTGGGCTGCAATTTCTGAGGCTGGTAACTCTAATGAACGTATCCTCTGCAGCAGAGGTAACTCTGAGTTTTCCTATCCTATGGCGGTGTTCATGAGAGCCAGTTTCATCATAGCACTTGATGGTTTTGCAACTGCACTTAAAGAAACTTTCAAAGTTCTTGAAATGTTCCGTATTAAGTGAACTTCATGTCTTAAAGTAATGATGGACTGTCGTTTTTCTTTGCTTATTTGAGCTGTTCTTGTCATAATATGGACTTGGTCTTTTACCAAATAGGGCTTCTGTATACCACCCCTACTTTGTCACAACACAACTGATTGGCTCAAATGCATTAAGAAGGAAAGAAATTCCACAGCTTAACTTTTAACAAGGCACACCTGTTAATTGAAATGCATTCCAGGTGACTACCTCATGAAGCTGGTTGAGAATATGCCATGAGTGTGCAAAGCTGTCATCAAGGCAAAGGGTGGCTACTTTGAAGATTCTCAAATATAAAATATATTTTGATTTGTTTGACACTTTTTGGTTACTACATGATTCCATATGTGTTATTTCATAGTTTTGATGTCATCACTATTATTCTACAATGTAGAAAATAGTTTTTTTTAAAACAACCCTTGAATGAGTAGATGTGCCCAAACTTTTGACTGGCACTGTACATATTTCCTTTATTATTATTATATATATTTTTTACTGTATTTTTTTTCCTGTCTCTTCAGCCCCGTACAAGCCTAGACACAAGTGCTTCAGCCCTGGTAAGACCCTGCATTAATCCGGCCCTGAATAATGCTGTTGATAATCGTGCATCTGTGTGTTGTGTTACTATCTGGGGCCTGGTTCAGCAGGAGCCTGTTCGGTCCACTGGCGGTCCTTAAAGGTAGGCTGCAGGTCCGGGTCCTGGGGCCAGTCCAGGTAGGTTCTAGTCTTGACCAGCCTGGCCAGGCAGTCTTGGGTAAACAGCTGCCTAGGAGGGGATGTCCTACAGTAAGACCAGGATGAGAATGTCCCTGTGCTCCACCAGCAGACACAGGGTGTCCAGTCACAGCTCCAGGGAGCACCAGTTACTATGCAGGTAGTGTCCTTCCCCAGCTGGAAGTCCCTGTTGTTCAGATAGAGACGCAGGAAGGGAGGCCCCCCCTGCTCCAAGCCCGGCAGAAGCTGTTCCACCACCCAGCGTTCGTCTCTCCCACTTTGTAAAACACAAAGGCATCGTAGGGGTGGTGCCCTCTGGTGTTGGGGTCCGTGCTGCCTCCTCCGGCCAGCCACAGGCAACGTGGCAGAGGGCTAACATAGTCCCCAAGCCAGCTGATGGAGCAGGACCACCAGCTAAAAGAGAAGCAGTCCAAGGGAGATACAGAGGAACAGGTTAAATCCCATGTCCAGGGAACAATGGGCCACAGAGTACCTGGGCAGTTCTGGACGCCATCTTCTGTTTTGCACATCATTTCCAACCCCCCATTAAGCCAAAAGATGACGTGGACATTTTTCTGTTCCCTGGACCAGTTGTCCAGCCAGTCGTTATGACAGTAGTGGTGTAGGCGAGGACCGAAGAAGTCCATGCACACAACCGCAGGCTGGTCAGGGGCTCTGGGAAGCCCTCAAACATGCTAAACTCCTCTCAGGCTTGAACTTGAATCACACTGAGGGAGTGCATGTCTCTGCTCAGCTCCTCCTCCAAAGTGAGGATCCTACATTCAAATCAGACAGAGGCTCTTCAGCCTGGTCAAATTATGGAACATGATGCTCAGCACTAGCTGCACGCTGAGATCCACTTCTATTATCTTGAGATACCTCAGCTGCACAAGCCTGTTCAGGTTATTCATGTCCACAGTTTGTTCTCCCACAAACTCTGGTGAGAGAACCATCTCAAACTCTAATTTCTGCATGGAGAGGAAGTACGTTGCGACGAAGTGAGACCCACATGTGACAGCCTTAAAGTGGACAACAGACTGAAAGAATGGTCTCCAGCAGTCCTGGATGATCACACTTTATTGAGTGAAGAGCTGTAGGGTGAAACCTGGTTTCGGGGTGCTGATGTTCAGCAGAATATGTGCATCAGATTCATACTCACACTTGCAGGTTTCTCACACTGGCTGGATGGTTGGTGAATGATCCCTAAATCTACATTCGTCAGCAAAGTGAGACGGGTGAAGTTTGCATGAGTGGATTATTTACCAGTATTAGGGTCTCTAAGCTTTGCAGGTCAAATAAACTGTTGGGAGATCTTGAAGCCCCTAGGTCTAGGAATAACCAATTCACCAAGTCCCGTAAATGTAAAGTCCACAGTAGTGGTGATTTGATTGCGTCTTAAATCCAGCCATTTCAGATTTATCAAACAACATAAGTTATCTGTGGTGATGTTTGCTAAAGGATAGTCTTGAAACAAAAGTGTCTTCAACCATGTGACAGGAATCGTCTGAGTGTCACAAAGATAATTTCACTCGTGTGGGTGAGATTCTTTAAAGATGGATCAAGGTCAGATTAACACGGGCTTTAACACCATCAGGAAAATTCAAGCTGAGTACCTGTACCCCTTGACAGTTTTTCACTGCAGACGTCGAGTAGTTCCCAATTTCATGGTTCCATAAATCAAGTTTTGTGATTGAAAGTGTCAACACTGTTTCACAAACAGACTCAAAGGAAATTATTTTCTCATTGAAAGAGAAAAAACCTAGTCTGTTTATACCGGACTTCAAAGCTGCATCTGTATCTCATTGGGCAAATTGAGCGATGAGATGTTTTCAAAGCATCTGAATGCTAATTTTTCTAACCGGCGTGCATTACTGAAAGATCACTCCTTGAAGACGATAGAAATCTATCGAGGAAGCTCGATAACAGTTCCGTTGGTGTCTGAGCAGTTTTGGTGCCTATTTCAATTAAAGTCCAGGGGCCTCATTAATTTAAAAAAAATCTTAGATTTATACTTGAACTTAGTCGTAAAATAATTTCCGACAGTGTGCTTACGTTCGATTCATCAAAGATACTGAGCATAAAAAAACCTAGTTTACGCAGGTTCTAAGAAGCCGGTTTGTAATTTACGCACCTGTGATCTATAAATCTCAAATGAACTTAAAATTGACGGCACCTGAACGTGCCTTAAAATCAGCGATTTCCCCTTATACAATGCTAGGGTTTAGTCAGGAATAGCCATGGACCAAAAGAGAAAATATTTTTTTTTCGAAGACGAGGTCACAGCGATGGTAGAGGAGATTGAAGACAGGCAACACACATTATTCAGTGGACTAAATAGTGGGTTGACAAAACAAAGCTAAACAGGTAGCTTGGGAGTCTGTCGCCGCTTCAGTGAACGAGGTGGGGCAGGCAGCAAGACAGAACTATGCCTGATGTGAAAAAGTAATGGTCTGACCACTGCTTGATTCATGATGATGACTGCTAGCTAAGATTTTGAAAGTATGATGTTGACATGATCAGTCCAATCAAAGCTACTGTAGATATAACTTGATTTGACATTTTATCTGTGGACAATGTCCTTGAGTCTTCTTGGATGGGCACTTCTAATGTAACTCTAGGGCAGCACCGATAGATTTCGCATTGCCTTCGTGCCCCCATGAGTGACAGAACACTGATTCAATCACGGCGCAACACGTATTAATGCCAAAATAACATGCCAAACAGGCAATATTTTTAATTGTTCAATTAAAAAAAAACGGTGGTGCTCAAAAAAGATGGGGCTCTGCCGTGAATGACGGGTCACCATTGCCCAGTTCATACCTCAGATAGTACCTTTATTATATATACTGTAGTCCACAGGTACAATGTACCTCTACCATAAACCACTTTAAGTGATTCAACATTTCCACTTACGTGTGGTCAAATCTTCCAACCTTACATTTTTTTTCCAGAAATGTAACATTATTCTGGCTTGCAAAGTGATGTGTAATTCCTTTTGGAATCCAGCTAGAGTTAGGATCACCCTCAAACTGCATTCATAATGACTACCAGGGTTAGGGACATTGTGAGGAGCCAACCTAAGCCATTTAAAATAGAACAACCATTTCAGGAACAGGTGCAAAAAAAAATAATTAAGTGATCGGATTAGTTTACACATTTTTATTTGTCTTTGTGTAGCATAAGATTAATCAATCAATGTACATGCAAAAACACAGATTAAAAACAATTTAAAAAAATCTACCTGCAGGTTTGGAGTGTTTATCTGACTGGATAAAAAAATATATACAGTTGAAGTCAGAAGTTTACATATACCTTAGCCAACTACATTTAAACTCAGTTTTTCCACAATTCCTGATATTTAATCCTCGTAAAAATTCCCTGTGTTAGGTAAATTAGGATCACCACTTTATTTTAAAAATGTGGAATGTCAGACTAATAGTAGAGAGAATTATTTACTTAAGCTTTTATTTCTTTCATCACATTCCCAGTGGGTCAGAAGTTTACATACACTCAATTAGTATTTGGTAGCATTGCCTTTAAATTGTTTAACTTGGGTCAAACGTTTCGGGTAGCCTTCCTCAAGCTTCCCACAATAAATTGGGTTCATTTTGGCCCGTTCCTCCTGACAGAGCTGGTGTAACTGAGTCAGGTTTGTAGGCCTCCTTGCTAGCACACACTTTTTCAGTTCTGCCCACAAATGTTCTGTGGGATTGAGGTCAGGGCTTTGCGATGGCCACTCCAATACCTTGACTTTGTTGTCCTTAAGCCACAACTTTGGAAGTATGCTTGGGGTCATTGTCCATTTGGAAGGCTCACTTGCGACCAAGCTTTAACTTCCTGACTGATGTCTTGAGATGTTGCTTCAATATATCCACATAATTTTCCTCCCTCATGATGCCATCTATTTTGTGAAGTGCACCAGTCCCTCCTGCAGCAAAACACCCCCACAACATGATGCTGCCACCCATGTGTTTCACGGTTGGAGTGGTGTTCTTCGGCTTGCAAGCCTCCCCCTTTTTCCTCCAAACATAATGATGGTCATTATGGCACAACAGTTCTATTATTGTTTCATTAGACCAGAGGACATTTCTCCAAAAAGTACAATCTTTGTCCCCATGTGCAGTTGCAAACCGTAGTCTGCCTTTTTTTTATGGCGGTTTTGGAGCAGTAGCTTCTTCGTTGTTGAGCGACCTTTCAGGTTATGTTGATATAGGACTCATTTTACTGTGGATATAGATACTTTTGTACCTGTTTCCTCCAGCATCTTCAGAAGTTCCTTTGCTGTTGTTCTGGGATTGATTTGCATTTTTCGCACCAAAGTACGCTCATCTCTAGGAGACAAAACGCGTCTCCTTCCTGAGCGGTATGACGGCTGCGTGGTCCCATGGTGTTTATACTTTAATACTATTGTTTGTACAGGTGAACGTGGTACCTTCAGGCGTTTAGAAATTGCTCCCAAGGATGAACCAGACTTGTGGAGGTCTTCAATTTTTTTTAAGGTCTTGGCTGAATTCTTTAGATTTTCCCATGATGTCAAGCAAAGAGGCACTGAGTTTGAAGGTAGGCCTTGAAATACATCCACAGGTACACCTCCAATTGACTCAAATGATGTCAATTAGCCTATCAGAAGCTTCTAAATCCATGACATCATTTTCTGAACTTTTCCAAGCTGTTTAAAGGCACAGTCAACTTAGTGTAAGTAAACTTCTGACCCACTGGAATTGTGATACAGTGAATTATAAGGGAAATAATCTGTCTGTAAACAATTGTTGGAAAAATTACTTGTGTCATGCACAAAGTAGATGTCCTAACCGACTTGCCAAAACTATAGTTTGCTAACAAGAAAGTTGTGGAGTGGTTGAAAAACGAGTTTTAATGACTCCTACCCCACAATTCTAAAACCAAAATTGCGCCCCCGATTATTATGGTTCAAATGTGCGTTTTTAGGGTACCACCCCAATATGTACAGTACCAGTCAAAAGTTTGGAAACGCCTACTCATTCAAGGGTTTTTCTTAATTTTTTACTATTTTCTACGTTGTAGAATAATAGTGAAGCCATGCTATACTATGAAATAACACATACTGTACGGAATCATGTAGTAACTAAAAAAGTGTTAAAATACATTTTGATTTGTTTATCTTTGAAATTCTTCAAAGTAGCCACCCGTTGCCTTGATGACAGCTTTGCACACTCTTGACAATCTACTGGCAAATCCTTTTTAATCCTTGAAATTATGAGAAATTATAGATAAAACGTATCAGTACTCATCGGTCATTGTACATAGACATTACACAACATGTTGGAATTAGTGGCTAATTGCAAGCATTGAAAAGCAATCACAAGCCTGCTATTCAGTGGTGTGGGTGTGTGGTCCAAGTCTGGGTTTAAGGGTCTCTTCTCCAAGCTTAAAAGGATTAACATTCAACATTGGCCATGCTTTCAATCCAGCATGACTTCTGCCGTGCTCAAAACAACTGGAAACTTGGAATTTGGAAATCTCAGACTTCAGTAAGTTCAAGACAACTGGGAACTCTGAAAAAAACAAGCTCCAATTGGGAAAATACATTTTAAATGGTCACCCAATTTGGAATTGCACGTCAGGTCTCTCTCTAGATCTCTGTCATCATCATGATTTGACCTTGTAAGCACCATAAATCCAGAGAATGCCAGACTTTGATGACAAAGTTCACCCACCAAGGACCACCTTGACACCTGTATTCAAACCAGGGTGTCTGTAGTGACACCTCAAGCACTGAGATGCAGTGCCTTAGACCACTGCGCCACTCGGGAGCCCCTGAGTGTTTAGCTTGGTGTTTACTATATACAGACAATAATTAGGAGAAACACTCTAATGAGTGACATAGCAACAGTGGGCTCCTGAGTGGCGCAGTGGTCTAAGGCACTGCATCTCAGTGCTTGAGGTGTCACTACAGTCCCTGGTTTGAATCCATGCTGTATCATATCTAGCTGTGATTGGGAGTCCCATTGGGTGGTGTGCAATTGACCCAGCATTGTCTGGGTTTGGCAGGGGTAGGCTGTCATTGTAAATAAGAATTTGTTCTTAACTGACATGCCTAGTTAAATAAAGTAACCAGGGAGTTTCAGAAAACTTTTTCTTTTTACTTTGGCTTGTTGTACCATATTATTTTATTTAGGAGACACTCTGTAATAAGTCCCATAGCAACAGTAACCAGTGAACCGGTGAGTGAGCCATTGTCAGCTGACAGGGATGTGAAGTGCTGCTGGGATGGATTACTCAGCGTGTGTGTATGTGCATGTGTATATGTGTGTGTGTGTATCAGCTGAAGTACTGGGGTACTTTTTAGTCATGCTTTTGATCTTGCCCAGGGGGGGACAGCACAGACACGTAGGACCAATCTGAAAGAGTAGTGACAAGATAAACAGGATGTTCACTGAAACACCCATGTTTTCTGCTCAAACCATGCTCAACATTAGCCTGATCCCAGATCTGTCTGTGCTATCAAAAGGAGTTGTCAAGAGAGCAGAAACAGACTGACCAAGCTAGCTCAACATCTATTCCTTTGTAGAAAATGACTTATTTACTTCTGTTGTATCAGTACTCTTGGTAAGGTGTTATCTTAGACTTAAACATCAATAATGTTAATAGGCAACATCCTCTCCTTTACAACAGATATGTAAACTCAGCAAAAAAAGAAATGTCCTCTCACTGTCAACTGCGTTTACTTTCAGCAAACTTAACGTGTAAATATTTGTATGAATATAACAAGATTCAACAACTGAGACATAAACTGAACAAGTTCCACAGACATGTGACTAACAGAAACGGAATAATGTGTCCCTGAACAAAGGGGGGGGGGGGGGGGGGGGCGGTCAAAATCAAAAGTAACAGTCAGTATCTGGTGTGGCCACCAGCTGCATTAAGTACTGCAGTGCATCTCCTCCTCATGGACTGCATCAGATTTGCCAGTTCTTGCTGTGAGATGTTACCCCACTCTTCCACCAAGGCACCTACAAGTTCCCGGACATTTCTGGGGGGAATGACCTGGCCCTCACCCTCTGATCCAACAGGTCCCAGACGTGCTCAATGGGATTGAGATCCGGGCTCTTCGCTGGCCATGGCAGAACACTGACATTCCTGTCTTGCAGGAAATCACGCACAGAACGAGCTGTATGGCTGGTGGCATTGTCATGCTGGAGGGTCATGTCAGGATGAGCCTGCAGGAAGGGTACCACATGAGGGAGGAGGATGTCTTCCCTGTAGCGCACAGTGTTGAGATTGCCTGCAATGACAACAAGCTCAGGATGATGATGCTGTGACACACCATGACGGACCCTCCACTTTCAAATCGATCCCGCTCCAGAGTACAGTCCTTGGCGTAACACTCATTCCTTCGACGCTAAACGTGAATCCGACCATCACCCCTGGTGAGACAAAGGTTTTCGGTGGGATTAAGGTCAGGGCTCTGTGCAGGCCAGTCAAGTTCTTCCACACTAATCTCAACAAACCATTTCTGTATGGACCTCGCTTTGTGCACGAGGGCATTGTCATGCTGAAACAGGAAAGGGCCTTCCCCAAACTGTTGAAACAAAAGACTAGTTGAGATACAGACAGAATAGTTGAGAATGTCATTGTATGCTGTAGTGTTAAGATCTCCCTTTACTGGAATGAAGGGGCCTTGCCCTTAACATGAAACACAGCTCCAGACCATTATTCCTCCTCCACCAAACTTTACAGTTGGCATGCATTCGTGCAGGGAGCGATCTCCTGGCATCCGCCAAACCCAGATTCGTTCATCAGACTGTCATATGGTGAAGAGTGATTCATAACTCCAGAGAACGCATTTCCACTGCTCCAGAGTCCAATGGTGGTGAGCTTTACCTCATTCCAGTTGACATTTGGCATTGCGCATGGTGATCTTAGGCTTGTGTGCGGCTGCTCGGCCATGGAAACCCATTTAATGAAGCTCCCGAAGAACAGTTCTTGTGTTTACGTTGCTTCCAGAGGCAGTTTGGAACTCCGTATTGAGTGTTGCAACAGAGGACAGTCCATTTTTACGTACTTCAGCTCTCGGCAGTCCCGCTCTGTAAGCTTGTGTGGCCTACCACTTTACAGTTGAGTTGTTGTTGCTCCTAGACATTTCTACTTCACAATAACAGTACTTCTCCCCTGCTAGCAGCTCTACCAGGGGAGAAATTTAACGAACTGACTTGATGAAAAGGTGGCATCCTATGATGGTGCCACATTGAAAGTCACTGAGCTCTTCAGGAAGGCCATTCTACTGCCAATGTTTGTTTATTGGGATTTCATGACTGTGTGCTCAATTTTATACACCTGTCAGCAATGGGGTGTGGCTAAAATAACCGAATCTACTACTTTGAAGGGGTGTCCACATCCTTTTGTATATATAGTGTATAATATCAGATAGAGAATATTAGTCAGTCAGGGGGTATGACAGAGTATCCCAGTGACCCCCTTCTCCTCCACTCATCTCCTCCGGGCTGGGAGTACTCATTGCAAGGGGAGTCATCCTGGGGACGCTTGTAGTGTTTGAGCAGAGTGTTTGGCATGACAATGAGTGACAAGGAGTTGACATGATAGCACAAACAGATCAGGGACCTGGCTAAATCTGTACTGCTGATCCCCTGAAACCCCAGGACTGGACACACTCTAGGCATTTTATCAGGAAAGAAAAATAGGACAATAATGTGTGATATTTCATGTGACTTGCGCTCCACCATGTGGTAATACCATGAAATATCTCCATGCATCACATTCACCGTATGAAAGGCCAATGGATAGAATAATTGTTACAAAGCTTTCAGCAAATTGCAATTCATTACTCACTAAGGAGAACACATTTAATGAACTTGTTAAACATATTATATGTCCAATGAACTTGTAAACATATTATAAATGCATTAATATATAGGGAACATATATATTATATATACTGTATATATCCCCTCCTGAAATTACATACATTTAATTTTGAGAGAAGTGTCATCTTATACACAGCAAGGTATAGAGCACTGAACCCATTCCTAATTTTTTTTACACAACTGTTGCAAAAACTTTGGACATTGTCTAGAAATATGAAATGTACATGGAGACAGGGCAAGAGTCTCATATTATTTCTGTGATGTTATGATGATGCAATATCATGACATGTGAAAGACTAGGAATAGGGATCAATGCATCACTTTAGTCACAGAGAGCTACTGTTACCTGAAGACCAGTTTGAGGTCTATCAGCTCTCTGTCTTTGATGGATAGGTAATTCTCAAGCCTCTCGATGATCACGCAGTACGACTCACTCAGCTTCTTCCACTCATCTTAATATGAGTTAGCATTATACATTGTTAGCCTGATTTACTGAGTTACAGTCCCTTCGGAAAGTATTCAGACCACTTGACTTTTGCCACATTTTGCTACATTACAGCGTTATTCTAAAATGGATAAAAAAATAACATTTTCCTCAGCAATCTATACACAATACCGCATAATGACAAAGCGAAAATAGGTTTAGATATTTTTGCAAATGTATTACAAATGAAAAACAGAAAAACCTTATTTACATAAGTATTCACACCCTTTGCTATGAGACTTGAAATTGATCTCAGGTACATCCTGTTTCCATTGATAATCCTTGAGATGTTTCTACAACTTGATTGGAGTCCACCTGTGGTAAATTCAATTGATTGGACATGATTTGGAAAGGCACACACCTGTCTATATAAGATCCCGCAGTTGACAGTGCATGTCAGAGCAAAAACCAAGCCATGAGGTTGAAGGAATTATCCGTAGCGCTCCAAGACAGGATGGAGTCGAGGCACAGATCTGTGGAAGGGTACCAAAATATTTCTGCAGCATTGAAGGTCCCCAAGAACACAGTAGCCTCCATCATTCTTAAATGGAAGAAGTTTGGAACCACCAAGACTCTTCCTAGAGCTGGCTGCCCGGCCAAAGAGTGGAGAAGGGCCTTGGTCAGGGAGGCGACCAACAGTGGTGGAAAAAGTACCCAATTGTCATACTTGAGTAAAAGTAAAGATAAAAGTGAAAGTCACCCTGTAAAATAGTAGTTGAGTAAAAGTCTACAAGTATTTGGTTATAAATATACTTAAGTATCAAAAGTAAAAGTATAAATCATTTCAAATTCCTTATATTAAAACACACCAGACAGCAAGATCTTGTTTTTTAAATTTACCTATAGCCAGGGGCACACTTCAACACTCACACATAATTTACAAACTAAGCATTTGTGTTTAGTGAGTCCGCCAGATCAGAGACAGTAGGGATGAGCAGGGATGTTCTCTTGATAAGTGTGTGAATTGGACCATTTTCCTGTCAAAATGTAACGAGTACTTTTGGGCGTCAGGGAAAGTGTATGGAGTAAAAAGTAAATCATTTTCTTTAGGAATGTAGTGTTGTAAAGTAAAAGTTGTCAAAAATATAAATAGTTAAGTAAAGTACAGATACCCCCAAAAACTACTTAAGTAGTACTTTAAAGTATTTTTATTTAAGTACTTTACACCTCTGGTGACCAAGAACCCAATGGTCACACTGACAGAGCTCTAGAGTTCCTCTGTGGAGAAGGGACAACCTTCTAGGACAACCATCTCTGCAGCACTTCACCATGGTAGTGGTCAGACGGAAGCCACTCTTCAGTAAAAGGCACATGACAGCCCTCTTGGAGTTTGCCAAAAGGCACCTAAAGACTCTCAGACCATGAAAAACAAGATTCTCTGGTCTGATGAAACCAAGACTGAATTCTTTGGCCTGAATGCCAAGCATCACATCTGGAGGAAACCTAGTACCATCCCTACGATGAAGCATGGTGGTGGCAGCATCATGCTGTGGGTATGTTTTTCAGCAGCAGGGCCTGGGAGACTAGTCAGGATGGAGGCAAAAATGAACGGTACAAAGTACTGAGGGTTCCATGATGAAAACCTGCTCCAGAGCCCTCAGGACTTCAGACTGGTGGATATCTGATATTCTCTCTGGGGAAACCAAACAATCATACCAGCATGACATCATAGACTAGAAACTTGCCTCTGAATGAATGCCGATAGGCCACTACCTAGTAGCATTGTTTTCCAACTCCTGTCCTCAAGTACCCCCAACAGCACACACTTTTGTTGTAAACCCCGCCCAGACAAACTCACCTGATTCAACTCATCCAGGGCTTGATGATTAGTTGACAAGTTGAATCAAGTCAGTTTGTCCAGGGCTACAACAAAAGTGTGTGCCTTTGGGGGTACTCAAGGACTGGAGTTGGGAAACACTGCTGCAGGGCCGACTCCAGGCATAAGCGACAGTCGGGGCTCAACTTACTGTTGAGTTAGAATAGTAGAATACACAAGATGCAAGTTCGAAATGTGGTCGTGCATCAGCAGTTTTCCTCTTGTTTTGTCAGTGACTGATTGTCACTCAATTAGACATGTCAACTGACAATTTTTGGATTTATAAATTAATCTAGTCAATTTGCTAATCTTGTAGTAATCATAGCCGAATTACCGACCGGGCAAGCAGGGCACGTGCCCCGACCTCCAGGGGGCCCATACTGATTTTGTTAGTCACTCTCACTCAGATATCATTAACATGGAATAAGTCGTGTAGAATTGCAGGAAATTATCTTTAAAACTGCAGAAAATTCTCTCCGCCCCATTGCAAAATGTGTAGAACTGCAGCAAACTTGCTTAAAAACTTTAAATGTTCTCTCCGTTGTCAAGAGGGGGGCCACCAAAAATAATTGCTCACTTGCTTCATAGGGCCCCCAAAAGGCTAGAGCTGGCACTGCACTACTGTACAGGGTGTCAAAAGCTGTCCCTTACACTTGCGCTCTAAAATTGAGCACAGTACCAGAATCTATTTTAATTCTGAAGAAAGTGTCCCACACCAGCATAGGACAATGAAGAGACAAACACAAATTTCAAATATTTTCTGTCATTATTACAACATGGATTGTCATTACCCAATCATTTCCCCATAGACAATTTTTTATATATACACTACAGAAATAACATCTTTCTAACAAAAAAGGCTACATCCAAACATCCCGTTTATGTATCAAACAGCTGATCCAACCATTGTACATGAATGCTACCAAATGCCCACCACATTCTATCCCTACTTCAGTTCAATTTAACACACAATCCTTCCCATCATGATTACAAAAGGCACAATGGTATTACAATCAATAGTAGCCTAGTTATCACTATAGTTCACAGTCAGCTCCATTTCTTCATCTTTACATCCTCCATTAGTTTCTTCCTGTACTTGAGCATCTCCTCCAATTTTTTACATTGCAGGGCCTCCTGTAGAGACATCAGCTTGGTGCCTGGGGGCATCGTGACAGTGGACCCGCCCGGCTGCAGCATCTCCAGAGTCAGGGAGAACGAGTCGCGCATGTCCGGGCACACAGGGAAGAGACAGGCGTTCCAAAGACTACAACTCAATGTGTCACCAGAGAACCTCAAGCTCTCGGGACTCAGGCCCCACTTGGCCAGGCACTCGACCAAACTGGCCCCGAACAGGTTCAAGCCCTCCATATTCGCAGGGGCCCCCACGCTCTTCTTGAGGTCATCCTCAATGCCGAAGGCGACGGTAACAAAACCGGTTTGGCCCTCCCGGTTCACGCAGAGGGAGTGCATGAAGGTTCCATCAGGCACCTTCATGCCCGCACCTACCCAGCAGCCGCTGAGAATGGTTCGCCCGCCAACATGAGCGCCGGCCTCCAGCCTACAGTACTCTACCACCGAGCCTGGAGTTAAAGAGCAGCCGGGCTTCACGTCACTGAGCATCGCACAGCAGACCTTAAAGCTAAAGTTTTGGCTGTAGCCTAGCACCTTGTATAGTCCCAGCTCACCCCTCAGGCACGGGTCCTCTGTGAGGTAAAAGAGGTACTCTGTGGTGGTGCCGATGTGGTAAAACTTGGAGTGGTTGAGAGCCACCAGGTTGAGCGGGGTTCCCTTAAGGCAGTGGAAGATCTTCTGACGCATCTCCACCAGGTTGCTCTCCTGCTTGGTGACATTGGCAGTGTCGTTGGTGTAAGCCACCGTGGCTTGGGGACCCAGGGCCTGAAGGAAGTCCCCATAGGCATCTATCTCACAGCCCAAAGGACCCACTTCTCGGAATAGACTAAGCAACGACATCGCAGTGTTGTAATCTACATAATATGTACTGTCTGTGTACACAAACTCTGCATCACTCAGAAGTGACATACAGCTATCCTGGCTCTTACACACAGCACCATTTTTGTGCATCTTCTTGACGCTAGGTTTGTGCAGAAAATGGAGGCAGGTCCTGTATTCCATGTCGGCCAATACAGACTTCTCCTTCTGGTCCAGCACAAAGACTCCGTGGGTTGTTCCAATGGAGATGGGGGAGGGATGGGCTAGAGCGGTGAACCCAGACCTGTCAAACCTGATGTTCTCATCTTCCGCTATGCTGTAGAGCTCTATGCAATCCGCACTGGTCACCAGCACGCCCGGTTTCATGTGCTTGGGGAAATCCACAAACACGGCCAGTTTGAGCTCTAGCATCTGGTAAAGAGGGTCACCCAGGGGTATGGGGGTGAAGATTTTCCCCAGGGCACTGGCATTGGGCAAACGCTGACTGAATCCACCTAGGAAAATCAAAGTTATTTGAAAACAGTCAAAAATATACACCATTTAGCAGACACTTTTATCCAATGTGACCTACAATAGACTTACAGTAGTGCTTGCATTATTATTTTCAATAATATAGGCCTATCTTACATTTATATCACTTTTACATAATTTCCAACTAATATACAGTTTTACAATGTAATGAGGGATTATACCTGCATGAATCAGAAGGACCCTGTATCCACCCAGCGCCTTCCCATAGATGTCTTCCAGCCGTTGCAGAGAGTACAGTGTTGCGCCTCCGTTTCCTGCGAGAGAAGTTCAATTCAGTCAAAGTGAAATGCTTCAGTGAAATTAGGGGCAGTATGTATCAAGGTTCTCCGAGTAGGAATCTAGAATCAGGTCCTCCTTGTCCATGTAATCTTATTCAATGGGATTCAAAAGGCAAAACTGGTCCATAATCAGCACATAAATCAGGATGGGTTATCCTCACCTATTTTGGCTCCAGGTGGATCTGAGAACACGTGATATGAAATGCCAAGTGGGATCTCTTTCCTCTCAAGTTTCTCTGAGATCTGAAGCTCGTATGCTTCTCTCTGGTTGTCATCTACAGCGGTTAAAACAACTAGATCCCAAAACTCTCCAGGTTCCACCTGCTTACCTAAATGACAAGCAACCATTACTTAAATGACACTGATAGCCTATGACTGGTGACTAGGCTACTACTGCCCCTCAATCAATCAGTCAATCAAATTTTGTAGAAGTCACTATCCTAAAGCTTTTACATTAAACCCTTCAAGTTTGAATAGTTACAATAGGCTACACTTACCACGTAATGTATCGAATCTCTCAAGTTTCTCCATTGTTGCAATTTGCAACTTTTTACTTCCTTGTTCGTTCATTCTCCTGGCTCAAAGTCAAGTGGTCTAATGCATTCGAAACGGGCGTCCGCAGAACAACTAACATCACATTTGCGTCATTCAATTTTTAAATGTAGCCTATTCAGTTATTGTGATATGGAATGGACTGAAATTGAAATGCTCTGACTCGAAACTGCTGCAGTGACGTCACCTGCCTAATTTCCGGGTTTAGTCACATGGTTATTATTATGCCCGAGGGCTACGATCAGAGACAGAAGAGGATGCGAGACATCCCACTCCCTTCATTTTCTTCTCGTTCATATACATTCAAAGAACTAAGTAGACCAGGCCCAGTTGCTATCGCATTGGTGTCTATGGGACCTTAAGTAGACCGGAAATTAGACATTTTTTTCAATGGTAAAGGACATCTTTATTTATCCACAATGTTGTTCAAGGCTACAAAAAAGTAGCATTCTGTCTGGCAGCGAGAGACTAATTATAACTAACTATAACTAATTATTTATATTTAATCGATTCACTGACACACAAGGTTTTGGCTACAACATAGCCCAGCGATTCTCAACTGGTGGGTCGAGAGATTTTTAGTGGATTGGCGGTGTCCGAAAAAAAAAATAATGTTTATATATATATATATATATATATATATATATATATATATATATATATATATATATATATATATATATACATTTCAGTTATTTAGCAGACGCTTTTATCCAGAGCAACTTACAGTAGTGAATGCATACATTTCATATATATATATATATATATAGGGATTATTCAATAAAGTCATTGTTGTCATTCAACAAGAGACGAATAATTTGAATGCATTTTTTTTGTTGAGAAATACTGCACCAGAAATACTGCAATTAATGACCGATTTCTTGAGTTTTTTTCAGATTAATTCAGGCTATTTTGAGGAAGTGTATACTGTCTACGGCGTCTCAAATTGGACAAACAGTACTATTGCCGCTTTTTAAAATGTATTTAACTTGGCAAGTCAGTTAATTACAATGACGGCCTACCCTGTCGATGCTGGGACAATTGTGCACCGCCCTATGGGACTCCCAATCACAGCCAGATGTGATACAGCCTGGATTCAAACCAGGGACAGTAGTGACACCTCTTGCAATGAGATGCAGTGCCTTAGACCGCCACTCGGGAGTTTTTCAAGCGAATGTCTTTTAAGGGAGTATGCGAGCACACTCGTCTTTATAAATAAATCCATCAAACATGGACACCTGCAAGAACATGTTGATATAGTGCTACAGAAGGCCGAAAATGACATTGATGAGCAGTGGCGTGTATTCATGGAAGCCAAGGGAAGCCAGGCTTCCCCCAAAAATGTACCCCCCCAAAAAAATATATATAAAAAGGAATAATAATGTATCTTATGTCTCATATGTTTTTGTGTTTCATCATTTTCCTTCAATTCGCAAGAGGCTGAATGTATGTCACAGGAGAAAGCATCCGAGCGAGAGAAACAGCGCCCCTCTGTCTCTCTACTTGAAGGCCATCTATCTGATGCTGTCTGGTCCAAACGAGTATGACATTGTTGCCGTCCGTTGCATTGAATGTAAGCGAACTCAGCGAGCATTTGGCCTCACTTGACAAAAAAAGTATAAAACATTTGCCAAGCAGCGTTTAGCTCAACTGTGAATGGTCCTGCCTGAAAAAAAGTGTGAAAGGAAGCCAGCTTGGATTTGGCGTCTCTCCAATCAAATCACTTAGATAACATAAGCAACTTGAATTGTTGCGTCTCATTATGTTGTTGTCCTCTGGTGGCTAGCTAGCCAAAATTGTCCCTTTCCTAAATTACCCATGGATGGAGATAGTGATTTGGACTTGTGGTTTTACTTAGTTCTCCGTACTGGCCAATGATTATAACGGCGATTCTGATCCAGCCATTAATTCATACATTGTTGTGCCCCTGGCCTGTGAGGGTGGAAGTGCAATATGTAGCTAGATGTAGAAGGCTAATGTTAACTAGCTCACGTTGTCCATGAATGGAAGTTAGACTAGGACAACAAAAAATAAAAGCGTGTACTGTATGACAGTGTGATTGATAGACGTTTCATCAACAAGAAAGAGGAGGATGACATCGGGGTTTCTCTACAAGCAGGGTGAGTCAACATGTTTTTCGACTTGCACACATGCGCAAACAGAAATCAGAACCATGGCCAGACACATATTTAGCTTATGTAGATTGGACTAAATCGTTTTTGATATCTTTTAGTTGACACTGTATTAGACTAAGCAGAGGTGATTTGTTGAAGTTGACATGGTGCTGGAATATTGCAGGCAGCTTTCTTTGCGACGTGTGGTAAATCTCTGTGGTTCTAAAACAATAGTTTGTTTAGTGGTCCGAAAATGTCGGAAACATTAACTTGCTTGACCATGTACGTCATGTAACTGTTTGTTACATGCAATATGCGTTGTGGACTTCACCGGACGAGGTTGCTATCCGGTTTTGCAATAAATCAAAGGTGTTGAATTTATTCCGCCACTGTCTTATTGTCTCGGCCTTTAGGCTTCTATATCATAGTCGCAAGGCATATGCATTAACAGGTTATAGAGCAAACAAAGCAATTGTCACAACACATAGGTTGTAATATGGAGGAGGGGGTGGATTGATGAGAGGATGTCATCAATCTTTTTTTTGAGAAGGCCATTGATAAGAAGGCTGCCCGGCCCCAAGACAGCCCTGCTGATAACATCAATGAGCCAGTCTTTGGGCTCTTGGGGACCGTCCTGGAGAAGAAGAAGAGAAAGAAAAGTGCACATCTGGATTTGAGTTCGGAGTCCACTGCCCCCTGCACTGAACCCTGAGCATCTTCAGAGGCCTCAGAGAAGGGCCTGAGGTGCAGTGAACACCGCCGAGTTCACGCATGTGGGAGCCCAGTGGGAGTGAGCTTTTTGGAGAGAAGGAATCCATGCCTTCTGGCTGACCCATATGTGGTGTCAGCAGGAGCGCAACTTTGGTTTTAGAAGTGGGGGGGGCATAATTATTATAAACAGCCTCCCGACCACTCAGAGGTGTCCGCATGGTCCTAAAGCACACTGTTGACTCATTTTGTATCACTTTCCAATGATAAAATTGGTGGGGGGGCAGTAATTCAATTTCAGAATGTCATGTCATGTCATGTCATGGAGAAGAGGTTGGGGACCGTTAAATCGTGATGATTTGTTGTGGGTTTTTTGTCCAGGCGGAGCAAGCGCTCCGCGCCACGTGCCTCGGGACAAGACCTGTGACTTGCTTTGCTTTCCGGATCAGGCCGCCATTGAAAGGAGTGATAACTCGAATGATGTTAAGTGTTGAGGAGGACCAACTGAAATGGAAGATTCCCAGTGTCTGTGATGCCCGCCGTTTGGAGCGACGCAGACCTGGTGTAGAGCGTGGTGAAACAGAGAAGACGCTGTCTGCCCTGCTGAGTTTTGATGCAGTCTTTACCCGACAAAGTCAAGTTAGCATGTGTCAGTTATCCCATGAGAGCTTTTGTCCCAAACCCATTACAGTTTGCCAAGCTTATGGTTATGTTGCAGCAGGGCGTAGGAGGGAGATTCATAGAAGTGAGAAGTGTACGGGAGGGCATGAGACAAAGGAATGTGTAGTATCAGTGGGAAAAGCTGTTAACTGTAGGGGTACCCATGGTGCTGGAGATCAGAAGTGTCCCGGTGAGAGAAAGACAGGTCGAGGTTGCCAGGATCAGAGTAGTATAGACCCACGTCATTTCAATTAAATGATCAATGTGGAATAGATGTTGAATTAACGTCTGTGCCCAGTGGGGAAGGTGTCGTATGCTAAGACAGTGAAGAAAGTAGTAGAGGAAGATCCCTCCAGGGTGAGGGATCCTAAGAGGCTCCCTGTGAGTAGGCCGAGGCCAATAGAGAGTGATAGGAATAACATATGTTTCAGTGAGGTTGGCTTCTTAGCGTTTATGGCCATGGTTTATCAACTGTACTGTAGAAAGTGAACATAAATCACATAAAACATATGTTGTGGTGGCAGCTGCAGAGAAGTACTTGGGTGTAAGATGCGTTACTGCAGAGGAGTTACAAGTTGTGTTGAATGATAGTGTCCCGTTCTCCCAGGCTGCCTGCCTGGTGTAGGATCAGATAGGACCAAGTAGTGGAATAGTAGTGGGGTTTGAATGGGTGTAGGGTTAGCTGGTAGGGCAATTTTTCTTCCCTTTTCCCTGTCCTTTTTTCTCTTCCCTTTTGTGTCGCAGTGTAACGAATTCACACTGCAGAACAGTAGGCGGAAACACGGGGCTAGATAAGAGAAATAGATGAATAGGAACGGCCTCAAACTCCAGTACGGTAGGTGGCGTGTATGCGCCTTTCTGTTGGTTGCGATCTGCCTGTACAAATTTAAAGAAGAAGAAGAAAAGTGTCAGTAGGCGACAAGGTGTGGACATCATATCCATCACAAAACAAGCAACAGGGTGAGTTGTAAAAACGAACGTAACGAAGAGCGTTTGGGATTTTACCAGTGTTTGGGAAGCTACTCTTAAAATATAGTTTACCAAGCTACCAATGGTTTCACACTGGAAGAAGTTAAGATACACTAAAGCTACCTGTAAGAAAATATAGTTTACTCAACTAAAGTTTCTTTAAAAAAGTAGTTGGCTACATCCAAACTACTTTGTGATGAATCATCATATCTAAATCTTCAATGTCATAGACTACAAAATTGCAATAACAAATCACTTTGGAGTCATATGTAGACTACAAAATTGCAATAACAAATCACTTTGGAGTCATATGTAGACTACAAAATTGCAATAACAAATCACTTTGGAGTCATATGTTAACAGAAAAATGTCAGGTCTGATGCCGACAAAGTAAGCAAATTATATGTTTTTTATTTTTGCAAAATAAGTAGTGTGTAGTTCCAGTAGCTACACCACCTCATCACAAAAAAGTAATTTATTACTAAAAACACTACCAGGATTTTAATTTAGTTAAACTACCACCAAGGCACTGCAGGATGTAGTTAAATTACTAGTTTAACTACATGTAACTACAGTGGGGGGAAAAAAGTATTTGATCCCCTGCTGATTTTGTACGTTTGCCCACTTACAAAGAAATTATCAGTCTATAATTTTTATGGTAGGTTTATTTGAACAGTGAGAGACAGAATAACAACAAAAAAATCCAGAAAAACGCATGTCAAAAATGTTATAAAATGATTTGCATTTTAATGAGGGAAATAAGTATTTGACCCCTCTGCAAAACATGACTTAGTACTTGGTGGCAAAACCCTTGTTGGCAATCACAGAGGTCAGACGTTTCTTGTAGTTGGCCACCAGGTTTGCACACATCTCAGGGGGGATTTTGTCCCACTCCTCTTTGCAGATCTTCTCCAAGTCATTAAGGTTTCGAGGCTGACGTTTGGCAACTCGAACCTTCAGCTCCCTCCACAGATTTCCTATGGGATTAAGGTCTGGAGACTGGCTAGGCCACTCCAGGACCTTAATGTGCTTCTTCTTGAGCCACTCCTTTGTTGCCTTGGCCATGTGTTTTGGGTCATTGTCATGCTGGAATACCCATCCCCGACCCATTTTCAATGCCCTGGCTGAGGGAAGGATGTTCTCACCCAAGATTTGACGGTACATGGCCCCGTCCATCGTCCCTTTGATGCGGTGAAGTTGTCCTGTCCCCTTAGCAGAAAAACACCCCCAAAGCATAATGTTTCCACCTCCATATTTGACGGTGGAGATGGTGTTCTTGGGGTCATAGGCAGCATTCCTCCTCCTCCAAACACGGCGAGTTGAGTTGATGCCAAAGAGCTCCATTTTGGTCTCATCTGACCACAACACTTTCACTCAGTTGTCCTCTGAATCATTCAGATGTTCTTTGGCAAACTTCAGACGGGCATGTATATGTATTCTTGAACGGGGGACCTTGCGGGCGCTGTAGGATTTCAGTCCTTCACGGCGTAGTGTGTTACCAATTGTTTTCTTGGTGACTATGGTCCCAGCTGCCTTGAGATCATTGACAAGATCCTCCCGTGTAGTTCTGGGCTGATTCCTCACCGTTCTCATGATCATTGCAACCCCACGAGGTGAGATCTTGCATGGAGCCCCAGGCCGAGGGATATTGACAGTTCTTTTGTGTTTCTTCCATTTGCGAATAATCGCACCAAATGTTGTCACCTTCTCACCAAGCTGCTTGGCGATGGTCTTGTAGCCCATTCCAGCCTTGTGTAGGTCTAGAATCTTGTCCCTGACATCCTTGGAGAGCTCTTTGGTCTTGGCCATGGTGGAGAGTTTGGAATCTGATTGATTGATTGCTTCTGTGGACAGGTGTCTTTTTTACAGGTAACAAGCTGCGGTTAGGAGCACTCCCTTTACGAGTGTGCTCCTAATCTCAGCTCGTTACCTGTATAAAAGACACCTGGGAGCCAGAAATCTTTCTGATTGAGAGGGGGTCAAATACTTATATCCCTCATTAAAATGCAAATCAATTTACAACATTTTTGACATGCGTTTTTCTGGATATTTTTGTTGTTATTCTGTTTCTCACTGTTCAAATAAACCTACCATTTAAATGATAGACTGATCCTTTCTTTATCAGTGGGCAAACGTACAAAATCAGCAGGGGATCAAATACGTTTTTCCCCCACTGTATACTCCCCAACACTGGATTTTCCATTTACATTTTTGGTCACTCAGGTCAGGGCTGCCATGTGTAAAATGCGCAACATAGGCTGTAACAGGAAACAGACCAAAGCAATTGGGCTAGTTGGTGTAGGGCTAGTTGTGATGCTTGTAGAAATGTGTATGCTAAAGGTTCAATGATGAATGCAGTACAATTCATAGCCTACATTCAGAGAAAGATTTATTTTCAACATTTAGTCATCCGTTCGTTTCTTTCAGACAAGTAAAAAGCCCTAGCCCCATTACCTACAGCTGTTGGTTGTCTTTTATTGAAACTGGACAAAATGTTATGAGAATACCTTTTGTATTTTATTTGATAAAAGATGACAACAAAGTGAGAAACACACCTTGCTTGCTCTCTGCCTCTGCAAAGCCAAACCTTTGAAGGTGTGCATATTAATTGTAGCCATGACAACATGAAACATATTGATGTTCACTGACACTGGGATGGCAACACTGCACAATGAATACCTTAATTGTATTGTTATCAGAAATCTAATTCGCAACAACAACAAAAAAGCAAAATATTTAACTTAATATTTTATTTAATATCATTGTAGGATCTTTTCTTTATTGCCAACTTTTGGTTTTATAAACTTTTTGTTAGATGTAATTTCAAACAAATGTGGCTAGGCTACGATTGTAATATTCACGACTAGCCTATAATATGCCTCAACAAATCAGAGGGAAATATGAATACCCCTGGAGAAAATGATTCACTCAATGCCCAGAGGACTTTATACTGAGCCATTGGCAGGTTTGGAACAGGAGGAGAAATAAACTGACCCTCAACAGGTTGTTATGGCAGCTTACTGCTGAAAACTTGGACAATCGGGCATGCTGCAGGTCATTTAGAATATGCATCTTGGTGGACAATTTCATAACCAAGACAGATTATCTTATTGCATGTGTACATCTATTGAATTAGGACCTAAAAGGAAATCAGGTACTTTTTTAAATTTAAGCCTAACCTTTATTTAACCAGGAAGTCCCATTGAGGTCAGAAGACCTCTTTCGGGAAGGGAGACCTGGATACGACTCAATACAATTGATATTTATGTGGTATATCTTATTCCTTCGCTATACCTGGATGCTACTGTCTCTATCTTTGTATGTGATTTGTTTAATGTAGTGATCCATTTATATTCTGTATCGTACTATAACATCATGAGTCATGACTAATATCTTGCTCTCTTAAATGTTTTGTCCCAAATGACACCTTATTCACTTTAGTTCCATATAGGCCTCATTGGGCTCCGGTCATGAGACACAGCCTTTGAGTTTTACGGATGCTTTGGATGTGCCAGACTTCTACCCTTTTTTTAAGGAGTTTTACATTATGTGGAACAACGTGTGTTAAATGTGTGAAACAACGTGTGTGACGTGTGGAACACTTGTTCCACATTTTGCAGAACATGAAATGTGAGCATGATGCATTCTAGCTCTGCTCCAGGGCATTAGTACAAGTTCCTCCACTAGTGTTCATGAGGTACACTAGTGGTGGAACGAGCACTAACGCCCTGGACCAGAGCTAGATGTTTTCCATCGGTCTTTCCCCTGCCTGGCGTAGTGATCTAGGACAGCCTGAGATGACTCCAGCTTCTCCATCTCCATGATAACATCATGGGGACTAGGAAGAACATTGAGGATCTGTCAGGCTGTCCTAACCTCACAGCGTTGATCCTCTACGACAAAGCCCACTGTGCTTAAAGGGTAAATACAGACACTGCATCGTCAACAGCATCTGGTCACTGAAGACTCTGGATAACTTTGTGATCTCTGACGAGGAGATAATTGAAAACTGGAAACTCATCAAGGGATGCATAGAGGACAGGTACTGCACGGTCAACAGGTGGATTGTAACTGTTCTCTACCTCTAAATGTACCTTAAACTCATCATTGTCATTCAGAATGATTTCAAAAACCCTTTATAAAGCCAACATGCTTCACATGACATTTATAATCATAATGTATAAAAGATGTTAAAACAGACCCTTTTTCCCCACCACCTACATAGCATCGCAAGCTTATTGATCATTTGAGAGGCATCTATGAAGGTCTTATAAAGGGTTTATGATCGCCACCTCTAGTCCCCCCCGGTATCCATCCACCATTGCAGCGCTTGTCAAGAGTTAAATGCTATGTACAGTAAGGGACAAGGGAGAGGTCAAACAAAGGGGTCACTGGTCTATTGTGTTTATTGTTGAGTGAAATCATGGCTATTTATTCACCTTGTGGCGTCTACTCATGTTTAAATACCTGTTGTGAAGCAAAGTGTATTTGGCTCATTCTGAGATTATACAGTACACTAGTCTCCCAAATCAAAATGCTATCACAAATACAGTATATGTATATCTCAACTACAGATTTGAAAGGCAAATGGTGGATTAAGAATGTGATTTAAGGAGGTAGAAAATAGCCTATAAAACAAATTGCATGTAAATACTTCTACTTGAACTACAGTGAGGGGAAAAAAGTATTTGATCCTCTGCTGATTTTGTACGTTTGCCCACTGACAAAAAAAATTATCAGTCTATAATTTTAATGGTAGGTTTATTTGAACAGTGAGAGACAGAATAACAACAAAAAATCCAGAAAAAACGCATGTCAAAAATGTTATAAATTGATTTGGATTTTAATGAGGGAAATAAGTATACTTTTTTTCCCCTCACTGTAGTCTGATTTTTTTTATCCACAGTTCGGTGGACAAAAACATGTAGAAACATGTCAGACTAAACTGCATAACAAACCAGTTTGCATACTTATCCTGTTCATAGGACTACTAACTGTTTAATGTCCAGATAAGACCTAACTAAACACAAGTATTGTTAAGTATTGCACAAAATATCAAAAGATGAGGTGAGTTCTATATAATATTATTCTAATGGACGTTCACCAGCTGACAGTCTTAAGAGATAAGAGTAACCCGTAGTGTGGAAATGTACACTGGTCTGGAAGATTTTTTTATTTTAACTAGGCAAGATTTTATTTAACTAGGCAAGTCAGTTAAGAACAAATTCTTATTTTCAATGACGGCCTAGGAACGGTGGGTTAACTGCCTTGTTCAGGGGCAGAACGACAGATTTGTACCTTGTCAGCTCGGGGATTCGATCTTGCAACCTTTCGGTTATTAGTCCAACGCTCTAACCACTAGGCTACCCTGCCGCCCCAAGATCATGATGTAACATCAAAGAGAGTAACCAATAAGAGTAACAGACATTAGTAATTCCAAAACTAGTCCCACATTTGAAAATCCCACATTTTAGAAATGCAAAATAACAGATTTCCTTGGCAGTTGGGGTCGGGGGATATCCCAGAACTGGCGTTATCAGGTCTCTCAGGGAGAAGAGGGGTGGGTAGGGTAGGCTGTTCCTCAGTACAGAAGGGGTGTAAAGGGAACTAGCTATCCTGGTCCTTTCCAAGAGCACATATTGGTAGGGGTGCAGGGCAGCAGGACGGTGTCATTCAGTAACAAGGCAGAAGGGTGCTGGGTGATACCATCTTTCACAGGTCAGAGTGGTGCAAGGCAGCCAGGAGAATGGTACCATTCTATCATAGGTCAAAGGGGCAGCGCTTCCAGGACTGTACCATTTGTGACAGGACAGAGGGGATCAGGATGATACCATTCCGTCACAGGTCAAAAGGGGGCAGGGTGGCTAGGCTGTCTCTGTTCTCCTCTCGGTACTTGCTGTAGGAGTGAAAGGTATCGTAGAAGCTGGAAGAAAGGCCTGCGATGTCGTTGGAGATATAATGGAGGACTCCCGGTGTGGCCTGGTTGTAGTAGGAGATCTGAGGCAAAATACACAGAGACAATGAGATCAGTGGTCCATATAGATTTCCACATTCTCAGCTTATAGAATAAGGGTGAATACACAGTGTGAAGAAAAGAAGTGAAGCACAGTTAGCCTGGTCCTAGATCTATTTGTACTGTCTTGCCAACTACGATCATTGTCATGTTTGGCATGAGAACGACCAAAGTAGGCTTTACAGCACAAACAGATCTTGGACCAGGCTAGCTTTTCGATGAGCTAACAAAGAGCCCCATTGGCCCAGCCTGAGTCGGACTCCTCGCAGATACTGAAGCATGCACAGAGTACTTCTCCCCGGGTGTATTCCTTAGTGGCAGGGCAATCAGGTATGGGTCCCTAAGAGAGACAGAAGAGGCAGATTGTACCATTAAAAACGTGACAAGGACATGGAATCTGGAAGGTGTAGGTGCACTGTGGGATGCAGTCAAGCAACATTTGGGGGTACAACCAAATCTGGGTCAGTTAGGGTGCAGTGAGAGAACAGAAAAAGAATGCAGTGCCATTGGACATTTGTAAGGATTATGGAAGCATTGGGGGGGAACAGTGACCAAGCAACACCAACAAAAAAGCATACTGGTGATTACGGGAATTAAGTCCTGTCCCTTTCCCCCCTTACTGACACATGGAGTGGCCACACGGTAGATAGTGTCATTCTCATCTGCCTGGACGATCACATCACATTGTCTACATTGGACAAAAGGGACAAGTGGAGGTTTCAATCCAAGGATAAAGACTGGTTGTGACTACTTGTGACCGTGTTATAACTAGTTGTAAATAACTGTTGTGACCAATGAATATATATGAATGGACAAAGCCATCGATCAAAGCCATCGATCACCATTCATTCCTATGTAAAGCCTCAACAGCGCAATGAAGCAAAATTAAGTCGGTTAAGATGTTTCATGGAGAAACTCATTACTCACTGAGTAGCTCAAATTGAAGGCTGCCATTAGCAGGCTGCTAAATTATCCTTATAACTCTTGTGCCATTTTAGAATAATCGATTCAAGGACATACATCTGTATTAGAGGCAAATATTGTTTTTTTACATGAATATTGACATTTTTCCATTCACTATAACGGGGGATCCTGTTTTCTGCAGTACTGTGGTGGGCCTTGAACTTCCGTGGCTTCAATGAGAGGGGCAGTCGTTCTCCCGTGGTTGTGATTAGCTGTGTCTAGTTATGACTACTTGTAGCTGTATTATGACCAGTGTTGGGGGAGTAACACATTAAAGTAACGCGTTAGAGTACTCAAATTACTTTGTGGTAAAGAGTAACTTAACGCGTTTAGTTTTTCAATTTAAGTAATGAGTTAATTAAAATAAGCAAATTGTTACTTTTAAATATTATTTCCCTTTTTTCTTTCCCCTAAATTCACGCTCTTCCTGTTTCTGCAAGAACGTTGTGGTGGGAAGTTAGCTAGCTAGCTAGCAATATGGCAGACACAACAGGCTTGACATCGTGGAAGTATTCACATGATTTTGAATTGGAAGAAGAAAATAAGAAAAACACATAAAATGCAAACTGCCTCGGAGATATGCGCCTTTCAACTGCGAAGAACTTAACTTCAAATATCAAAAAGCACCTTCAGGCCAAGCAAGACTGGTGGAGAAAGACCCACGCCTACCGATTGCCATTGATGCTGAGGATGACGGTGCTTCTGCTCCAAAACAGCAAAAGCTAGATTTCTGTTCGGCTAAACCTGTCACCTTGAAATTGTATGCATTTGATTATTGTAATTATTGCAATTCCTTTGATTGCATGCCATTTGTTTCAATGCAGTATGTTTAGGATTTATCTGACAGTTTGCATTCGTGGTCAGCAGTTTAATGCGTAGGTTATTTTAATGTCAAAATTTAAAGTCAGTCTTGTGACTTAATAGCCTGTATTAAGTGGCTTTAATGTGTATATTTCGTTTCATAAAGCTGCCTAAATGTTGGTTTGGATTTACGGACAGTGTTCCTTTGAAGCGTTGGATTTATCAAGATAGAATTTCATTGTGATGCAGCACTTTTCTTTGCATTCATCATACATTTCGATAGTTTAATATGGAATTTTGTTAGAACACTTGGACATGTTTATTATTTATACATTGTGTGTGTATATATTTCTTCTCCATCACACATTTTTATGTGGAACAGTTCCATTTCAATATTATGCTACTGAACTATAAAGGCCAAATAATAATACAATTAAAAAAATACTTAGTTTTTTGCAAAATACACAGTTCAATTTACTAAAACAACTGTAACAACTAGGCTATTAGGAAATCTGACAGATCTCGGTCTTGAGCTACTCTTTACATGCTGACTAGACCGGGCACGCGCATGCGTCCGCCATCGCGTTCATGTTGATTTTGTCCATCCACACCAGAAGTGATCTGGACACGCAGGTTGAAATATCAAAACGAACTCTGAACCAACTATATTGATTTGGGGACAGGTCGAAACACATGAAGCATTCATGGACATTTAGCTAGCTAGCTTGCTGTTGCTAGATAATTTGGAAATTGCTCCCAAGGATGAACCAGACTTGTGGAGGTCTACAATTTTTTTTCTGAGGTCTTTTTTTTTTTTTTTTAGTTTGCACAAATCTTTATTTAACTTGCTGTAAATAACAGTAACATGCAAAACATAAACATAACATAACAGCCAGAGGGAATCCAAAGAAATTAGAGAAAAATAAAAAAAACTATTATATCAAATCAAATACAGACATATATCGAATACATTTTTTGGACATATTGTTTTGTATACGTTTTAAAGATTCTACGTACTGTTCCAAATCAGATAAAAAAATTAAGAAAAGGGGCTTTTTCTTCATAAATTTTGATTTATGGATAAAAGATTTTCCTAATAAAATAAAGAGATTTATGACATACTCACGTTCAATTGTGCAATCAGTGTAGTAAAATAATATGTCAAACTTAGTAATATCAATGGTTGTATGCAATTTGCGGCTAAGATATAGTTTTACATCAGTCCAAAACACTTCACTATATAAACAATTACAGAATAAGTGTTCAAAAGATTCAGTTTCTAGTTCACAAAAACTGCATTCACTGGTAACGTCAAATATATATTTAGAAATCAAGCTATTACACGGATAGCATCTATGGATTATCTTAAAGGAGATCTCCTTTACTTTATTGGTCACCATAAATCTGTGTGGAGTGAGCCAAGCACGGCGCCAGTTTACATCAAACGATGAAGCCCAACAAAATATCGCAGAGGGAATAGACTTCCTGTAGAAAATATCCCTTATTAAACGATTGTTGAATTTCGTATCTAGTAGACCAATGCCATTCACCTGAATATCGCTTACAATCGGAGATATTCCAAAATATGCATTATTCTGAAGTAAAGTTTTTATCCCACTAGGTATAGCTTTAATAACAGTGTCATATTCCTTGCTTGAAACCTCAAAGTTGTATATTTCCATAAATTCTCTCTGTGTAAATAGATTCCCACTGTTATTAACCAATTGGCTGACAAGAACAATGTTTTTCGAGAACCATTTATGGTTAAATAACATCTTATTTCTATGTAATATTGACCCATTGTTCCAAATAAAACATTTATGAGGTGAAAAGTTGTTTATACAACAAAGCCCAGCACATTAAAGCCTGCTTGTGAAAAACCGCCAGTTTCACAGGAATTTTACCCACAATATATGGACATTGTAGTAAAAAATTAAGCCCGCCGAACTTCTGAAAAACAAAATGAGGTATAATATTCCAGAAGCTATGAGGATTTTTTATGTACCTTTTAATCCAGTTGACCTTTGATATCTGATTGAAGAGAGTGAAATCTAAGACATTTAGACCGCCATCACAAACCCTGTTGGTGATAACATCTCTTTTTATCTTATGTGGCTTGTTTTTCCATATGAAGTTGTACAAAAGCCTATCTAAGGTACGCAAGTGGATTTGGGAATGTCAATAGATGAAAAAAGATAGGATGCACGAGATAGCCCCTCAGCTTTGGATAAAAGCACCCTTCCTTGAAGACTTAAATCCCTCCCTAACCATGAGGATAATTTTTTTTTGACAGATTGTTACAGGGTTCAAATTAAGATCATTCATAGCCTTAAGATTTTTGGTGATCTTTACACCGAGGTAGGTTACAGTATCTTTTTCAGAGATGTTACAATCTGCTGGGTTGACAGCTCCTTTCACAACAAACAACTCACATTTGGAAAGATTTAAAGTCAAGCCTGAGATTTTGGAGAACTGCTTCACGATATCCAATGCTAATCTAGCTTGAGATACATTTTTCAAAAAAAGTGAGGTGTCATCCGCCAGTTGGGATATCTTGATCTCTCTGGACTGGAATGTAATGCCTTCAAATGGACTTTTATGAACTAATGAGCATAACATTTGAGAAACTAACAAAAATAAAAAAGGTGAAATTGGACAACCTTGTCGTATTCCTTTGTAAATGTTAAATCTTGAGGATGTTCCATGACAGAGTTTGATACAGCTATTGCCACCATTATACAGAGTTCTAATAGCATCAACAAAGAAACGACCAAATTTCAAATGCTTAAGACAATCAAAGATAAAATTGTGACTTACTGTATCAAATGCTTTCTGAAAATCCAGAAATAGGATAACAGGGAAGTCATCTAATAGATCACGATACTCAACCAAGTCTAATATCAGCCTCAGATTATTAGATATATGGCGCCCTTTCATAAACCCTGATTGACATTCATCAATCAGATCATTTAAGCAAGACTTTAAACTTTTTGCAAAGATTAAGGCTATAATTTTGTAGTCGTTATTTAGGAGTGTGATTGGACGCCAATTATCAATACTTAGGAGATCCTTGTGTGGTTTAGGTATAAGAGTAATAACCCCTTGCTTCAGAGAGGCAGGTAGTTCTCCCTTCTTTATAGCCTCCTTAAAGGTTTCAAGTAAAAAAGGTGCTATTTCTTCAAAGAAGGTTTTGTAAAATTCAGAGGTTAAGCCATCACAACCTGGAGATTTGTTCTTTTTTAACTGAGCAACCCCGTACTGGATGTCCATAATGGATAAATCTTGGCAACAAGACTGATTGAGTTCTTCACTAATCGAATTAACATTCTCTATAGAATCAAGGAGATCCTTAGAGTCACTCAAATTGTTATCTAAGGAGTAAAGATTCTCATAAAATTTAGTGGTAAATTCTGATATCAACTCTCTATCCTCAGTGGTAACCCCATTAATTTTAAGTTTCCGAAGTGTGTTGAGTTCTCCTCTTCTCCAAATTAAAAAAGTATCTACTGTTCTTTTCTCCTTTTTCAAGCCATTGTTTTCTAGATCTTATGAAAGCTCCTCTAGCCTTTTCCTCATACAATGTATCTAGTTGATTCTGTAAATCATTCAATTTAGCTTTCTCATTAAGATCAAGATGCTCAATATCTGTGATATCGGCAATTGTCTTAGAGAGTTCAGCTACCTCACATCTCCTTCTTAAAGCAAGCCGTTTTCCATAAGTAATACAGGCTGAGCGGATTTTAAATTTCAGCAGTTCCCAATATTTCCCATATTCTGCATTAGATGTAGCTAAACTCCAGTAAACAGAAATTAGATTCTTAATCACATTTTTTAAATCATCATGCAATAACAATGAGTTATTTAGTTTCCAGTAACCACAGTAACCACATTTCTTACCATCATTACTGCATATTCTTACAGTCAACCATATGACTTTATGATCCGTCAGGACTGCAGGCAGTATTTTCACCTCTACAGTGTTGGGCACAAGACTAGAGGTTATCACCCACAAATCAATTCTTGATTGTAAGAAACGATCTCTATTACTCCATGTGTATTGTATCTCTCCAGGGTTTTTTACTCTCCATATGTCAATTAAGTCCAGGCTTTGGCAGAAATTCACCAACTTGTTCACACCAATGTTAGGCCTATGAGGCAATCTATCAGTCTCATTAGAATAAACCATATTAAAATCTCCACCAACTATTATCTGACTGGATGGATATTTTCTCAGAAGATTTTTAAGAATTTCTTCAATTTCCTCTAGAAGTAAGTTATTTGGAGGACTAGAACAGTATCCATATACATTACACAACACAAATAATCTGTCCATGTGGTTGATGACCGCTACTAGCCAATGTCCATTGGAGTCCATTTGAGTAAACAAAAATTTCCCTTTGAAATTGTGTGCTAAAATTGCAACCCCAGCTGAATAATTTGTCCCGTGGGCCAAAAAAATGTCACTGCCCCACTGATTTTTCCAATAATTATAGTCCTCTTTGCATGAATGTGTTTCTTGAACGAATACAAGATCTGCGTTGCAGTCCTTACAAAACAAAACAAAAAGCTTTTCTCTTCAACATGTTACGTATCCCCCTGGCATTGATTGACATAAACTTCAAGTCCATATCTATAGAATAGAAAGAAAAATCCTATGCAATCTCAACTTTACCCTCTCTATAAAAAGTTGCTTCATATATGTATTAACAGAATTCTTAACTTGTAAAATAGTAACACCATGTTTCAAAAGTAGAACGTTCAGTTTGCAGTGGGGAAGGAACTACCTTGTAAACCTACCGACAGAACAAATCAAATCACCCCGGTCGTATTTCTTTACCGTTGGCGAAAAAAGCTCTGATTCCCCTGTAGTATCCACCGTTTCCTTGATTTCGGGCCTGTTGTACGAGAGGCCACAATTTTGCCTTTGCTGCCTTGTCTGCTGCAGTCAAGTCCTCACCGAATCTAAGTTTTCTTTCTTTCAGAAAGGCGCTTTCCTTTGCTTTCTTCCTAACTGCATCTCTCGCTGTGCGAAAAGCAAACTGGATGATGATCGATCGGCTGACGATGGCATCTTGTTTCTTCCCAATACGATGAGCGACATCCACAGCCATATCCATATATCCATCGGGAAAGTCCGGTGCCACACGGTTACAGATGTCTCTTACTAAGCGCTTCACATTCTCATCCTGGTTCTCGGGGACACCGTAAAGCCGTAGCCCCCACCTTCTCCGGTATCGCTCTGCTTCCGATAAGCGCGCTTGCATGTCTGCGATGGTCTTCTCCTGAGCAATGCATTTCTCAGACGTAGCAGTGTTTGCAAGTTTAAGCTCTTCGATACTCTTGTATGCATGATTCAGAGAGGTCTCGAGGTCAACTATTTTTGATGTGTTTTCGCGTATCATTTTCTCCAGACCGTCGGCTCTTTCGTTTATCTTTGCAGAGACAGCATCGATTATGTTGACCTGTAATTCGCGCAAAGACAATTCTTTCTGTGTCTTTTTGGGTGCAGGACTATTGACTGCATTTTCAGAATCAACCGAATGTCCAGAATCCTCCATTTCTTCTCCTGATGAGTCAGGTGGCGGTTTTTCTCCAACGTATGAGTGCTCAGCTAGCAACTGCCTTCTCCTCCCTTTGCTCTTTCGCACATTTTTTTCTTCCATTTCTCAAAGTTATGAATCAAATTATCGGTCAACTAAGTGTTGTTCTCTATTGTGTTTACTATAAGCCAAGTTCCGTTACATTTAAGTAAGTTTGAGAGGGATAAAAGTTAAGGTTACTCGGAGCAAGCTGAAATCTCGTCTACACTCGCCGCCATCTTCCAGCGCCTCCCTTTTTTCTGAGGTCTTGGCTGATTTCTTTTGATTTTCCCATGATGTCAAGCAAAGAGGCACTGAGTTTGAAGGTAGGCCTTGAAATACATCCACAGGTACACCTCCAATTGACTCAAATGATGTCAATTAGCCTATCAGCAGCTTCTAAAGCCATGACATCATTTTCTGGAATTTTCCAAGCTGTTTAAAGGCACAGGCAACTTAGTGTCTAAACTTCTGAACCACTGGAATTGTGATACAGTGAATTATAAGTGAAATAGTCTGTCTGTAAACAATTGTTGGAAAAATGACTTGTGTCATGCACAAAGTACATGTCCTAACCGACTTGCCCAAAACTATAGTTTGTTAACAAGAAATGTGTGGAGTGGTTGAAAAACAAGTTTTAATGACTCCAACCTAAGTGTATGTAAACTTCTGACTTCACGGGCTGTAGGGCAGGTGGGTGACAGTAGTGGTGGCGTCAGGGGTGTGGCGAGGCGCGGCGCTTGTGGGAGATGGGTGTGTGTGTGGATTAGGTAGTTGTTGGGGAATTGTTAGATTACTGCAATGTTGGAACTAGAAGGACAAGCATTTTGCTACACTCTCATTAACATCTGCTATCCATGTGTATGTGACAAATAAAATTTGATTTGATTTTGATTTTAAATACAGGTGTGCCAAGCTTGTAGTGTCATACCCAAGAAGACTTGAGACTAATCGCTGCCAAAGGTGCTTCAACAAAGTACTGAGTAAAGTGTCTGAATACTTGTGTAAATGTCACATCAGGTTGTTTTTTTTTAATACATTTGCTACAATTTCTAAAAAACAGTTTTTGCTTTGTCCTTATGGGGTAATGTGTGTAGATTGATGGGGGGAAAAAAACAATTTAATCAATTTTAGAATAAGGCTAACGTAACAAAATGTGGAAAAAGTGAAGGGGTCCGAATACTTTCTGAATGCACTGTATGTGTACATTTATTTTGCAACGCTCCCGCACACAATGCGGCCAGCATGTTAGATGCTTAGCGGATTGTTCCACTGAATATCCCGCGAGTACTAAGTAGACAAGCCATTCTCTACTGGGCTTAACAATGTCCAACACGCGCAAGGCATTTTCAGAGGGTTTTCTGTTTTTGGTAACTCAAAAGTAATGTAACGACTAAGAAGTTACTTTCCACAGTAAGTAACAGTGTAACGTAACGACTTTTCATGGCAGTAACATTGCAACCTAACAAGTTACTTTTAAAAGTAACGTTCCCAAACACTGGTTATGACTAGCTGGGATTTTGTTGTGACTAGCTCTAACTGTTGTGACTACTTGTATCTGTGTTATGACTCGTGATGACTGTTGTGGCTACAGTAGTTGTGAATAGATGTGACTGTTACCCACTGGTAATGCCTGTCCCACTCATGTCTCCTGCGCAGGTCTGAGAGCAGATGGAAGGCCTGTTCAGCGGGGACGTTGACATTAGTCTACCTTTAAAACAAAGCATTTGGTTCTCCAGAGTGTACAGACTGACCTGGGAACAGATCAGGAAGGAGGGGGTTAAACCATGGAAATTACTATAGAATCTATATGGGTTTAAACAGAGCCTTGTAGGGTTGTATTCATATATTACTACATCATTAAATCATTGACATTTAGTGCAAGTGGAAATGTTATACGTAGCTCCTTTAAGAAAGCAGTTGACTTGTTCCACATTGCTTCCATCCAACTTAATCTGAAAACACTCACTATGACTGTGCATTTTCAGCTGGCCATTGAAAGTCATAATTGGATTAGACAGTAGGGAGGCGAGGGGAGAGTTAGCAGGAAACAAACAATCCCATGAGCTTATTCTAATTTAGTTGAATAACGTTTCTAATGATTGATGCCTTTATGTTTAACTGTTCCACAAACGAGACTTACCTTGTTTTTCTCAGAGCTCCAATTTGAGCAGCAGCAGCTGAAAAATGAGCTCCTACAAATATTGAAATTTACATGGTTTTTAGAGTGAAGTACATCGGAAAAAAGCAAAATAAAACTGCAAGACTGAATAGGAGAAAAAACAAGCAACAAACAAAGAAGATAGGCTTTTGAAAATAACTATTTTTCATAAAATTGTAGTTATCTTAGCAAGCTGAATTGTTTACCAGTTGCTAAGCAGTTGCTAGGGACTCTTTTGGAAGAAGCTAGCTAGCTAACGAAGAACAACAAAGAATATCTAGTTAACAGAAGAAAAGAAAGAGAAAATCAGGACAGAAGAAAAAGGATATCAAAGTGAAACAGTTCTCTAAAGACACAGGAGACAATAATACAAGAAACAACACTTCTGTAGCTTGTCAACTATGTGTCTGTCTATCCCTGTTCTCTCCTCTCTGCACAGACCATACAAACGCTTCACACCGCGTGGCCGTTGCCACTCTAACCTGGTGGTCCCAGCGCGCACGACCCACGTGGAGTTCCAGGTCTCCGGCAGCCTCTGGAACTGCCGGTCTGCAGCCAACAAGGCTGAGTTCATCTCAGCCTATGCTACCCTCCAGTCCCTAGACTTCCTGGCGCTGACGGAAACATGGATTACCACAGATAACACTGCTACTCCTACTGCTCTCTCTTCGTCTGCCCACGTGTTCTCGCATACCCCTAGAGCATCGAGCCAGCGGGGTGGTGGCACTGGAATCCTCATCTCTCCCAAGTGGACATTCTCTCTTTCTCCCCTGACCCATCTGTCTATCTCCTCATTTGAATTCCATGCTGTCACAGTTACCAGCCCTTTCAAGCTTAACATCCTTATCATTTATCGCCCTCCAGGTTCCCTTGGAGAGTTCATCAATGAGCTTGACGCCTTGATAAGTTCCTTTCCTGAGGATGGCTCACCTCTCACAGTTCTGGGTGACTTTAACCTCCCCACGTCTACCTTTGACTCATTCCTCTCTGCCTCCTTCTTTCCACTCCTCTCCTCTTTTGACCTCACCCTCTCACCTTCCCCCCCTACTCACAAGGCAGGCAATACGCTTGACCTCATCTTTACTAGATGCTGTTCTTCCACTAATCTCATTGCAACTCCCCTCCAAATCTCCGACCACTACCTTGTATCCTTTTCCCTCTTGCTCTCATCCAACACTTCTCACTCTGCCCCTACTCGGATGGTATTGCGCCGTCCCAACCTTCGCTCTCTCTCTCCCGCTACTCTCTCCTCTTCCATCCTATCATCTCTTCCCTCTGCTCAAACCTTCTCCAACCTATCTCCTGATTCTGCCTCCTCAACCCTCCTCTCATCCCTTTCTGCATCCTTTGATTTTCTCTGTCCCCTATCCTCCAGGCCGGCTCGGTCCTCCCCTCCTGATCCGTGGCTCGACGACTCACAGAACAAGGCTCCGGGCAGCCGAGCGGAAATGGAGGAAAACTCGCCTCCCTGCGGACCTGGCATCCTTTCACTCACTCCTCTACATTCTCCTCTTCTGTCTCTGCTGCTAAAGCCACTTTCTACCACTCTAAATTCCAAGCATCTGCCTCTAACCCTAGGAAGCTCTTTGCTACCTTCTCCTCCCTCCTGAATCCTCCTCCCCCCCCCCCCTCCTCCCTCTCTGCGGATGACTTCGTCAACCATTTTGAAAAGAAGGTTGACGATATCCGATCCTCGTTTGCTAAGTCAAACGACACCGCTGGTCCTGCTCACACTGCCCTACCCTGTGCTTTGACCTCTTTCTCCCCTCTCTCTCCAGATGAAATCTCGCGTCTTGTGACGGCCGGCCGCCCAACAACCTGCCCACTTGACCCTATCCCCTCCTCTCTTCTCCAGACCATTTCCGGAGACCTTCTCCCCTTCCTCACCTCGCTCATCAACTCATCCTTGACCGCTGGCTACGTCCCTTCCGTCTTCAAGAGAGCGGGAGTTGCACCCCTTCTGAAAAAACCTACACTCGATCCCTCCGATGTCAACAACTACAGACCAGTATCCCTTCTTTCTTTTCTCTCCAAAACTCTTGAACGTGCCGTCCTTGGCCAGTCTTGGTGTTCGAAGAGGCGTGGGCATTCAACTGAGACTGCTCTTCTCTGTGTCACGGAGGCTCTCCGCACTGCTAAAGCTAACTCTCTCTCCTCTGCTCTCATCCTTCTAGACCTATCTGCTGCCTTTGATACTGTGAACCATCAGATCCTCCTCTCCACCCTCTCCGAGTTGGGCATCTCCGGCGCGGCCCACGCTTGGATTGCGTCCTACCTGACAGGTCGCTCCTACCAGGTGGCGTGGCGAGAATCTGTCTCCGCACCATGCGCTCTCACCACTGGTGTCCCCCAGGGCTCTGTTCTAGGCCCTCTCCTATTCTCGCTATACACCAAGTCACTTGGCTCTGTCATATCCTCACATGGTCTCTCCTATCATTGCTATGCAGACGACACACAATTAATCTTCTCCTTTCCCCCTTCTGATAACCAGGCGGCGAATCGCATCTCTGCATGTCTGTCAGACATATCAGTGTGGATGACGGATCACCAGCTCAAGCTGAACCTCGGCAAGACGGAGCTGCTCTTCCTCCCGGGGAAGGACTGCCCCTTCCATGATCTCGCCATCACGGTTGACAACTCCCTTGTGTCCTCCTCCCAGAGTGCTAAGAACCTTGGCGTGATCCTGGACAACACCCTGTCGTTCTCCACTAACATCAAGGCGGTGACCCGATCCTGTAGGTTCATGCTCTACAACATTCGCAGAGTACGACCCTGCCTCACACAGGAAGCGGCGCAGGTCCTAATCCAGGCACTTATCATCTCCCGTTTGGATTACTGCAACTCGCTGTTGGCTGGGCTCCCTGCCTGTGCCATTAAACCCCTACAACTCATCCAGAACGCCGCAGCCCGTCTGGTGTTCAACCTTCCCAAGTTCTCTCACGTCACCCCGCTCCTCCGCTCTCTGCACTGGCTTCCAGTTGAAGCTCGCATCCGCTACAAGACCATGGTGATTGCCTACGGAGCTGTGAAGGGAACGGCACCTCCATACCTTCAGGCTCTGATCAGGCCCTACACCCAAACAAGGGCACTGCGTTCATCCACCACTGGCCTGCTGGCCCCCCTACCTCTGAGGAAGCACAGTTCCCGCTCAGCCCAGTCAAAACTGTTCGCTGCTCTGGCACCCCAATGGTGGAACAAGCTCCCTCACGACGCCAGGACAGCGGAGTCAATCACCACCTTCCGGAGACACCTGAAACCCCACCTCTTTAAGGAATACCTAGGATAGGATAAAGTAATCCTTCTAACCCCCCCCCCCCCTTAAAAGATTTAGATGCACTATTGTAAAGTGGTTGTTCCACTGGATATCATAAGGTGAATGCACCATTTTGTAAGTCGCTCTGGATAAGAGCGTCTGCTAAATGACTTAAATGTAAATGTAAGCTCAACATCCAGTTGCTTTGAGCAGCCATTATTTTCAGTGCAGACACATTGTTGTAGCTGAGATACATCTGAAAAAGAAACCAGTTTGGATTCTTCCGTGAAAGTGTGTGTATATGTGTGTGTGCTTTGTCTTACCTGGTTGCTGATGTCCCAGGGTACAGACAGAGGCACCTCCGTTTGTTTGCAGGAGATAATGTACTTCCTGTAAACGTATAGTGATCTCATAACAGATGAGATTGCAACTTGAGTTTTCATAAAACTGGTCAAATGGAAAGACACACGGCACAACTATGGTTTAACCCTTACCATTACCCTAACTCTAACCATAAACCTAACCCTACCGTAACCATAGTAAGTGGTTGCAACAGTTGATAGTTTGTTGATAGTGTGAGCATCTGTAGATCATCTATAGGGGACTGTCCAAATGAAGTGTGATAGCACAGTGATGATTTTGCCTCCCCTCTTCCCTCCCCTCCTCACCTGTCCAGTCTGATTTTTTTTCCTAGCGATAGCCTTCTTGTAGCGTCTTTCCCCATCCTGAGAATGAAATAAAAAAGTGAATTTGGGACCTGGCTTTCACCGTTATGCAAGGAAATTGGATGAGCAGAGGCATTACTGTAATGGCAATCTACATTCTAAAATGGTACATTTGGATCCTGGATGGTGACTGCTTGATAGCCCTTATTTATTCACAATAATCTACAGATAATGGCTGTTAACAGTTCCATTTGAATTATCAATGCGAATCTACTGTCCCACAGCCGAGTCAATCAATTCATAAACTTTATCTCCACATGAAAAAAGCATCAACATTATTTCCCCATGCTTCTAGCCTAGCATTTGGTTTGCAACAGTGGGGGTTTGTCTAAAACTTGCTTCCTGCCTCTCCGACCTCTGCAATAAATGTTTCAAATTACAAATGTGATTTCCACCTTGCCATAGAGAATGAACATGTCCGGATGAGACAGACCGCTTCTCTGAGCCAGGCGAATTCATGCATCAGCATTCCTTATTATGGATACATCCAAATAAATGGCATTAGAAACAAAAGTAAAACAAATGAATATACACATAGCTTGCTGTCATTTCAGCTGCTCAATGTGATTGTATTAGCTTTAGTTGTCTAGCAAGCAAAGGAGAAGTGCCAGCCTGCATAGCAACCTTTTTCACTTAGAATGGACGATGACCGTCCACTTGGCTAGCAATCATGCCAATAGAACGGACGACCAGTCCGCTTGGCTAGCAACCTCAGAAATAGAACAAACAACTGGGTTTTGTCCAGACTATATCGTCTGGTGGAAGGATGAAATAAAACTAATTGACTCATTAAAATAACATTTAATGAAAGCATGTCGTTAATAATTTTTTAAATACAGTTGAAGTCGGAAGTTTACACCTTAGCCTCCTTGCTCGCACACACTTTTTCAGTTCTGCCCACAAATTTTCTATAGGATTGAGGTCAGGGCTTTGTGATAGCCAATCCAATACCTTGACTTTGTTGTCCTTAAAGCCATTTTGCCACAACTTTGGAAGTATGCTTGGGGTCATTGTCCATTTGGAAGACCCATTTGCGACCAAGCTTTAACTTCCTGACTGTCTTGAGATGTTGCTTCAATATATCCACATAATTTTCCTGCCTCATGATGCCATATATTTTGTGAAGTGCACCAGTTCCTCTTGCAGCAAAGCACCCCCACAACATGATGCTGCCACACCCATGCTTCACAGTTGGGATGGTGTTCTTTGGCTTGCAAGCCTCCCTCTTTTTCCTCCAAACATAACATTGGCCATTATGGCCAAACAGTTCTATTTTTGTTTCATCAGACCAGAGGACATTTGTCCAAAAAGTATGATCTTTGTCGCCAGTTGCAAACCGTAGTCTGGCTTCCTGAGCAGTATGACGGCTGCATGTTCCCATGGTGTTTATACTTGTGTAATATTGTTTGTACAGATGAACGTGCTACCTTCAGGCGTTTGGAAATTGCTCCCAAGGATGAACCAGACTTGTGGAGGTCTACAATTTTTTTTTCTGAAGTCTTGGCTGATTTCTTTAGATTTTCCCATGACGTCAAGCAAAGAGGCACTGAGTTTGAAGGTAGGCCTTGAAATACATCCACAGGTACACCTCCAATTGACTCAAATGATGTCATGGCTTTAGATAGGCTAAATGACATAATTTTCTGGAAATTTCCAAGCTGTTTAAAGGCACAGTCAACTTGGTGTATGTAAACTTCTGATCCACTGGAATTGTGACACAGTGAATTATAAGTGAAATAGTCTGTCTCTAAACAATTGTAGGAAAAATTACTTGTGTCATGCACAAAGTAGATGTCATAACCGACTTGCCAAAACTATAGTTTGTTAGCAAGAAATTTGTGGAGTGGTTTAAAAACGAGTTTTAATGACTCCAACCTAAATGTGTGTAAACTTCCGACTTCAACTGTATGTTGCTAACCATTTGATAAAAACAATAAGGTACTCGACCCATGAATTATGGTGAATAAGACACCCCTAAGGGTTATTTCCCCTAATTATAGCCCGTGTGTTATTCACTATTCTAAACTGATTGGTTCGAGCCCTGAATGCTGATTGGCTGACAGCCATGTTATGTCAGACCATATACCATGGGTATGACAAAACATTTATTTTTACTGCTCTAATTACGTTGGTAACCAGTTTATAATAGCAATAAGGCACCTTGGGGGTTTGTGATATATGGCCAATATACCACGGCTAAGGGCTGTGTCCAGCCATTCCGTGTTGTGCCTAAGAACAGCCCTTAGCAGTGGTATATTGGCCATATACCACACCTCCTCGGACCTTATTGCTTCATAATCCACTGGTTCTCGTGCCTTATTGAGAAATACTGTATAATATCGTTTTGGATTGGAATCTATTCCACACATTAGTTCCAAAGAAAAACAGTATTTATGTTCAACACATTATCTGGTTAAAATACAGTCAATTTAAAGACAATGTATCCATCACGGCTGAGAAGGATAGAATCGTCATAGGGCCATTTGGCATAAAGTTATCAACTGTCTGTTCCAGCTCTCATGGAATGGTTACCTGTCTCGTGCTCACCGGACATGGCGACATAGCGGAGCAGTAGCAGTGACCTGCAATAACTGGATTGGTCCCGTTATTCGATTACCATCCCACACTCATGAGATAGTCTATCTCTATTAAACTATAGGCTATTAGCGTGGTGAAACTACCGAGGGAGTAGAAAACTATAGGTATATATCAACACAACACAAAGTCTCAAGTCTGTCTGCAGAGTAATTTGACAGAGCAGACTAAAAACAAAGATTAGGCAATCGCTTCTTAAACGTTTTACATAATTTCCCAAGACACAAAAAATTACTTACCCAAACTGAAATGATATGCAGACGATCCGGTCACACACGGAAAAGTCCGCACACCAGACACCACCCCCATCTCTGCCCATTCCTCGGACGCAACCAACAGGGTGGTGTCGCCGCTAAACAGATCACACACCTCCTGTTGGTAGAGTTGCGTGACCAATTTAATTGTAACTTTTTAAGGTGGAACTTTAAGATGAATATCACTTTATTGGTCTATTGCACATAGCGGCGGTTCTAGCTTGTGTGGTTCCCCTCCCCTCTTCAGCCCCCCACCAAATGTCAACATTTCAATATTTTTGTGCAGGCGCCCTGTGCTTCCCCCGGCAAGGTGCCGCCCTGGGTGGCTGCCCATGTCGCCTATACCTAAATCCGCCACTGATTGCACACAAGGTCCAACCGAAATGTGACTTCCGCTTTTAACCCAACCTCTCCGAAAGACACACATACATACACATACTATATAATGTTCTCGCATTTATTGGAAAAAGTCCATGAAAGGCATGACCCATCGCCCCTGCGGAAATAGAGAAAGTACATTGCCACCTGTGCCATAGGTCCAGACCTATTGGCAGTGTCCAAGGGAGGTAACAATATTCCTCCACTTTCCTGAAGTGTTCCATATACAAACCCCAATGTAAACAGGGGACACTTCCATCAAAAGCCTTAGGCTTAGGCCCTATTTAAATGTACATGTCAGCCATTTAGCAGATGCTCTCATCCAGAGCGATTTACAGGAGCAATTAGGGTTAAGTGCCTTGCTCAAGGGAACATCGACTGTTTTTTCACAAAGTCGTCTCGGTGATTCAAACCAGAGACCTTTCGGTTGCTGGCCTACCAACAACAACGTAGCGATTGAGAGAAAACAACCAAAATGGGGCTTCAAATCAAAGTGTATTTGTCACGTGCGCCGAATACAACAGGTGTAGACCTTATAGTGAAATGCTTACCAACAGGCTCTAACCAATAGTGCAGAAAAGGTGTTAGGTGAACAATAGATAAGTAAAGAAATAAAACAACAGTAAAAAGACAGACTATATACAGTAGCGAGGCTATAAAAGTAGCGAGGCTACATACAGACACCGGTTAGTCAGGCACACCGGTTAATCCAGATCCAATGACCCTGTACTGAATGAGCAAACTATTAACTGTGTCATAGAGGTTCAGACCTCTTCCCCGAGGCTGTGGTAGCATAGGCACACATGAATCATGCTTTTTTATTTGTTTAGTCTGTTTGGGAGGAAAGTAGGCCCTATACATCAAAAAAAATAAATAATGGAAATGTAGATATATCACTTTATTTACACAGATTGTCAATTAATTTTTGTTATTTGTCTTCAATAGATATGCAATATAACTCATTTTATAAACTGGGTGGTTCCAGGCCTGAATGCTGATTGTCTGAAAGCAGTGGTATATCAGACCATATGCCACATGTATGACAAAACATTACTTTTTACTGTTGGGCTGTATCCAGGCACTCCGCGTTGCGTCATACAGCAGAACAGCCCTTAGCTGTGCTATATTGTCCATATACCACACCCCCTCGTGCCTTATTGCTTAAATAGTCTATAGTTGTTATAAGGTTACATTGTTTTATAGGTAATATTTACTGTAGGCCTAAAGCCATTTTCTTCATTGCAGAGTGAAACGAGCGCCGCACTATGGCAGGTTTGTCCTGTCACATTTTACCCCTATGAGTAATAGTCTACTGTCGGTTTCAAGTTCCCCCATAAACCAACTGTGACCAGATAGACAGAATCCTGTGGGTTCTCATAGTGGAACATCGACTGCTTAGTTGAAATTCATTATCATATCTGAAGGCTACTGTAGGCCTGTTTAAATTTACATAACGCCAGGTATGATGATACATGTTTTTCAGCGACCTAGTTTGAGTCAAATCGGATTTAAACAAAATGAGAAGACATTAATACATTCTTAAATCATTTGGGGAAAATGATCAACTGCATGTGAGCCTACAGTAGGCTATAATTTGCAAAATTCCCAATAGCAGAAGGCTTATGACAATACAAACAGTAGAAATGTGATAACAGGATATTCTAATTGCAACAATTGTGATAGACAGACGCGTGAAAGAGCGTGTAGAACAGTCAGCGGTTTTAAGGAACCCGTGAACTGATTCCATATCAACAACCAATAAGATGTCTCTTTTTACTTTGAGTGTCCTTAAAGGGGAAGATGCTGTTACTTCAGTTCAGCTCTAGCATAGTCTCTTGAATGGTCAATTATACATATTAGACTAGATGGAAACAGGTGGTAGCCTAGACCTATGATAAAAATAAAAACCACACAATTTAATAGCCTATTTATTAAATTAAGGGAATAAAACCTTTGTATTTCACAATAGTCTATGGTTGTGCAATTTTAACCATGTAAATGGAACAGGATATGTCTAAAAATACATAATGTGTTTTATTTGCTTATGTCCTATGGATAAGGTATACTATGGATAAGGCTCTAATAATAACTGACAATTTAATACGTCATCATAGAGAGGGCTGAAACTGGAGTGTTCTAGTATCTAATGATTTGTTGAAATGCTATGATGATACCTCTCAATGTTGAAGATAGCTTGCCTTTTATTCTAACATTGCATGACAATAAACGTTGGGATATGTAAAGTAGATTGCCTACTGTAAACAACCACCTCCAATTGGCAACAAAAGGCATGACATAACTGTAGGGCAGGACTAGATGGAAGTACTGTACGCTCATTGGTGAAAAATAATCGCCAGTCAATTTAGCCCCATCTCTTCCCATTGACCAGGCTCGGTTGAGAAGTGCGGTTGGAGTGTGAGAGGGTCGCGGCCGAGGCTGACTGATGGTCTGACAGATGAAATAGCGAAAATACAGAAAGAGAAGACGGGCGTCCTCCTCCCTCAGAAAACCATGTTCCCTAAAGGCAAAGTGTCCGCTGTACCGTCGGATGGCCAAGCACGGGAAAAGTAAGTTTTAAAACCTATGTCTTACCTAATGCAAATTGTTTCCCTTCTCGGTTGTGTGGTTTGCTGGACAGCTGAATTAAAGGAGCGAATTTCCTCATTCGAGGATGGAATTGAATGAACCGCCTTGTCTGCTCGCCATTCCTTCCTTACCCTGTCTTCGGCTTTATATTCTTCCTGGGCCTCATTACTGAACGTAAATTGGTGTTTGTATTTGCAATTCAGCGTCTAACTATCTTTTGTAAAATAAAAAAAAATACGGAAACCGTGAAATGAGTAGCGTAAAAAAAAAATGTACTGTCCAATTTGGCTTTACGTGGTTTCTGTTGCATTAATTGATACACTTTTGCTTCCACCAGTGCTCCGGTTGCTACTTTGTTTCAGTTCGCGGCAATGAGGGCAGTCTCCAACGCTCAATCCCTTTTATTTATAATAACGCGTTTTCTTGGTTAGTGTTTCCGATTTGAAGTGTTTGGAAAGCCATTGTGCGAAAGGCCTTTTTGGAGTCGGCGGTCCATGCAAACTACTGAAAAATGAATGTCTGTAGATCATGTACCCCAAAGTGCAAGAAATATTAGTTGATTTAGAGACACTCATTCGTCCTAATATAGTCAAAGTAGGTTAGTTTAGAGTTGGCTAAACTGTGTATTTCTAAAACACTGTTTTTTTTGTTTTTTTGTTCACAGGTTAGCTTTATACGTCTATGAATATTTGTTACACATAGGAGCACAGAAGTCAGCACAGACCTTTTTATCAGAGGTGAGTATCATACTACCAAACACACTTCCACATGAATCCATTATTTTTTTTAAATAAATAATAATTAAGTAGGCCCTATTGTTCATGTACCTTTTTTTAATTTATTCTCCACTTTCCAGATACGATGGGAAAAGAACATCACACTTGGGGAACCACCTGGATTCCTACACTCTTGGTGGTGGTAAGTGTTACTTATGTCACTGTTAACAATACACCAAGTTCTATTGTGTACAGTATTCTATTGCTTTATGACTTGTGTGTCTTGTCCACAGTGTATTTTGGGACCTGTATTGTGCCGCACCAGAGAGAAGAGAGACATGTGACCACTCCAGTGAAGCGAAAGCCTTCCATGATTATGTGAGTTCTGCTCCTCATGAGACTTGCTGCTGCACATGTTGCTGGGGTTCTGCTGAAGAGCCTGGGGCAGTATTTATAAAGGGTCTCGGAGTAGGAGTGTTGATCTAGGATTAGGTCCCCTCCTGTACATATAATTGTTTTGAAGATTATCTAAAAGTGGAAACTGATCTTAGATCAGCACTCCTACTCTGAGACCCTTTATAAATACGGACCCTGGTTTCATTTGCACCTACTACATTTTCAAATGTAGAATGAGATTGCACCCAGATGGGCCTCAGCCCAGCTTATGTAAAAATGTTTAATTTTCCATCAGTACCTTTTTGTTGCTGTAGACAATCTTCCATATTACACCTCATACAGTTTTGATGCCATGTGTCGTGGCAATGGAGATATGTTCTTCTGACTGTTTGTTTCTACTCTTAATTTAAATGGACCCCCCCCCCCCCCCCCGGCCACTATTGCTCATCCTAAAGTATCTACATTTTTTTTATTTTTTTAAAGTTGATTTGGACATGTTTTGGCATGAAAGTGTAAGTAGGGACCTTGCATCAACCTCATCATAGTGTGGATATTAATAGTGACATGTGCAATGGCATTTTGTTTCAATATTTTATTTAATAAAAAAATGAAGTACCTTGACTAGAGCTTTGAAGAGTTTATAACAAAAAAAAGTCCAAATAAAAGTAACACTTTTGTGGGTGGGGGGGCAGTTACTCCGGTGAATGGGGAAAAATTCCCCTTTTCTAAATATTTCATTGAATAACTAAAGTGTAAACTGTAGCCACTTATTTACCTTAGCATTTTTTTGTGTCAGCAACTGGACATTGTTTTTAGGGTGGCTAGTTACCCCATGGTACCTTATACTCCTGCTTATAGATGTTTCCAATAATAAATGCTTATTTTTGTTTAACATTGCAAAGTGTGTCCTAATGAACACGATCCAGCTCTCCCTTTGTGTCCAGTCACTGTTGCACAATGTTCAAGAGCAGAGATGGGTTCAGATTCTCAACTATCTTGAGGATGACAGGGGCCAAGAGTTGTTATTTTAAACTCTAGATGAACCCGTCTCCATCTTGAGCTACATTGGGCTTTTTTCCTGAGCTAACAGGATAGTAGTACTCCATTGGAACTGACATTTACAGAGCCTGTACCTTTTTAAAAAAGATTCTTCTGTTCAAATAGATAATTTCTCCCAAAATGGCTGCACAGTACTTGTGGCCTATCACTAAACTCTGCTCTTGCATATTGACAATTTGCATACGGTCTTTGCATGTTCAGAACACTGCATTTGGGGAAATGGCTTTAGTCTTCCATCATTCCTAGCTCATACTACTGCTGGTCAGGTCAGTCTGCCCCAGGACAGGCAGTCAGAAACCCCATTGGAAGCATCCAAATAACCATGGCTACATCCCAATTATCTTCTCTTCCTCCCAAAGTGTGCACTTGTTCAGTTCCCTTTACTGATTTGAAAAGAAATTACTGGTATAAGAAATTTGGTAGGAAGTGAATTATTACTAGCCCGTGCCTCTACCAAGCCCGCGCTGAAGACATCTACATCAGTCTGCTAATATAGGACTAGTGAAGGCCCAGTGTATTACTTCAGTGTGAACGTTTAAACTAAATGTATACTGAAGAAACATATAAACACAACATGCAACAAATTCAAAATATTTTACTGAGTTAGTTCATATAAGGAATAAGTCAATTAACATTAATTAGGCACTAATCTATGGATTTAACATTACTGGGCAAGAGCATAGCCATGGGTAAGGCTGGGAGGGCATAGGCCCACTCACTAAGGAGCCAGGCCCACTAGGGAGCCAGGCCCACTAGAGAGCCAGGCCCAGCCAATCAGAATGAGTTTTCCCCACAAAAGGGCTTTTTATTTCAGCTCATGAAACATGGAGCCAACACTTTACATGTTGCGTTTATATTTTTGTTCCGTGTATTTGAGTGTTTAACCAGCATTTGTAACTTGAGTCTGATTAATTATCTGTACAAAACAGTGAATCTGATAATACTTGTGGAGCATATAAGTACTTGCTTGTTATGTTTTTCCAATTTCCTGAAATACTTTGCAAATGCAACTTATTTTTGTGTAAACTGACATGGTATATTCATTCCGTTTGCATCTTAGCATATGCTTTAATCCGGGGCAATTTACACTGAGGGTATACTGGTCCCCTGTGGGAATCCAACCCTCAACCCTAGCGTTGTGAGCGCTAAGCTCTACTGTACCAACTGAGCCACATATCAAATCATCACAAACCGCTTGATGTCTCAATCACTTTTTCTTCATAGTGATGCAAAGTCTACAGGTACCAAACCTAGATGACTAGCCTATGTACGATACAGTAATTTACATTAACTGGTTTGTATGGCTGGTCAATTTTAATACTGCACAAAAAGTGGTTGTTTCCATGTTATTTGATCAAGAAAAAGATTTAATTTGTGGATGTTTTGTTGCTTTGCCCATAACATTGCCCCTTCTGATGTAAATGTTTTGAGGACAAGGTCTTGTTCTTTCCGGATTCCATTAGAATTAAAATCGCAGAGAAAGGGACAGGGCAACAACTGAAAACACCAAACGTAGTCATTGCGTTCTAAGAATATGGGACCATTTTACTTGACTTTTTAATAAACATAAGTGGATTTGTCTTACTTTTGGTCCCCTAAAATGGGGGAGACCATGTATAAAAAAGTGCTGTAATCCCATTTTAGGGGACCAAATGTATTAGGACAAATTCACTTAACTTTTTAATAAATATAAGTATTTGGTCCCATATTCATAGCACACAATGACTACGTTTGGTTTCAGATTCTTTTTGTGCCCAATAGAAATGAATGGCAAATGTTTTTCTCAAAAAATGTCTACGTTAATGTGGATGCTAGCATGATTATGGATAATGAGTGAGAAAGTTAGACGCACAAATATCATACCCCCAAGACATGCTAACCTAATATATTAGTGCAAAAAGTGCTGTAATTTCTAAACAGTTCACCTGCTATGGATGAATATACCCTCAAATTAAAGATGACAACTTCTTAGTCATTGTATCATTTCAATTCCAAAGTGCTGGAGTAGAGAGCCAAACCAAAGTTTCACTGTCCCAATACTGCTGCAGCTCACTGTATATCACATTTTCAGTAAAATAAAACACACCAATACAGCACTGTGTATAATTTGAGGGTAACTGGTATCTGTATTACAGTTTTATTAAGTATTCATACCACTGACTGACTTATGAGCTGTTTTGACTGCAACTTAGCATATCTCTGAAGGTAATTTAGATGTTTCTACACAGTCAAACCTCGTTATAACCATTTAACAGGTGATCTATCTGGTCAAACTGATACAAGGCCCTATCCACCCTCTGTTATAGATCATTTGTAATTGTCTACAGAGAAACCTAGATTAAAATTAAGGTCCTGTTCATCAAACAGGGATCCCATTGGGAGATGGGATCCCTGTGAATCGATGTTTCTTTGTGTTGATCTTAGGCTAATACATGTATAATTGGACAGTGCGGTCAGTGCTCTCTTTGTTTGCGTGGGCCGAGGCTTTCTCTTTCTCTGCTCTGTGTGTTTGCGTACAGTAGGCCCAGGGTTTGTCTTTCGTTCTCGCTGTATCTTTCTACCTCCATGGCCAGTAGTCCCAGCGCTGTCTTTGTCTCTGTGGGCTTTGGGTGAGGGGAGGTGGCTGGCTGGGCTGCTAGCAGGGAAGCAGCGATGCATCGCGGCTCGTAAAGCGCAGGGCCCTTCCTCCCTGGCGTATTCACGCCTGGTCGGATGGATGCTCCCCCGGGGCTCCGTCGCCATGGTGTCAGCAGCTGATTGATGGCTGTCAGGGAGCTGAGGGACAGACTAGAAAAGGGGAGTGGCCACCGTGGCATATGCCTGGCAACCATGGGAGGAGCAGGGAGAATATGTGAAAGGGGGGGATGGGGAGTGGTAGAGAGCTTGAGTTCTCTTCTCTGGGTCCTACTGCCAGACCTTTCACCATCAGGGACAAGGAGGAGACTGCTATGAAAACAACAAAGCCATTTTTATGGAGTTGGTGGATGGTTGAAGATCGACTAGCTTAGGCCCAGGCTTCCTTTTTATAGCTTGGTTCAGGTGGATGAAGTGAGATGGTAAAGCAGTCCAGGGGCCGTATGTATCAAGCGTCTTAGAGATATCACTGTCCATGAAGTCTTATTCATTGTGATGTAAAAGACAACTGGTCCTAAATCGGCACTCCGAGACGCTTGATACATACGGACAAGGTCAGGTCATGGACAGTTAGTTTAGTGTGGTCTCTCTGGCCCGTCCCCTTTTCTCCGAGCTATGCTGCATCCACCTTTGTCCCTTTCTGTCTCTACCTTCTCAGAGCTACCTTACTCAACCACTTTCCTATTTTATTTCTCCTCTCTCCCCCACTTTCTGTCTGTCTTTGTACAGAGACAACAGCTGCTGTGACCTACAACACACACACACACACATAATCAAAGGGGTGGGTCTAGTCTGTCAAAAAGAAGCACCCCCAGGGGAGGTTTAGAGATGGGCCCCCGCACCACCCCCCCAGGCAGCGGAGTCTGTGACATCTGCCCCCTCCTGTACCAAAGCATCTGGGAGTCTTGGCCCTCCTCTCCCGCAGCAGAACAGTGGCTTCATCCCAAATGGCACCTTATTCCCTTTTAGAGTGCACTACTTTTCACAAGGGCCCATAGGGTATATGGTGCCATTTGGCGGGGGACACAGAGCTACAGTTGAATATGCACCACAGTGGGCTCTAGTACCAGAAGATAAGGATCAGAAGGAACATTCCTGGAGACTTTCCATGCACACTAGTGCATTTGAGAGCTTACAGTTCGTATGTTAAGGTACAAGAGCAATATAGACTTGTTTTAGAACATAAATATGATTGTTACCATTTTGAAGTAACAGATCATGCTTAGGTGTAATGCTAACATCCCCCTAGTCCATGAAGTGTCAACGCTCCAATATCCCTCCACAGCTACCTGACCTCCACTTCATACATAGCAGTGCTTGATCACACTATTCTATGACAACCACTCTAGTCTCCCAGAGAGACATTTATCTATAAGCCTCTGCAAACCTGCACGTAACTACGCAATTCTCTGTCCACGTTCGAAGGTACGAGATCCGAGTTAAAAGTATGCAGAAATGAATAGGGCCTGTATTTATTTTATTTATTTTTTGTATTTTTTTTATTTTATTTAAAACATTTGAATTAAAAGCAATGTATCAACGGAGTAAATCTAACGTCCTGATTCTCGAGCTGCAACACACAGACATGTACGGAGTTTGTCAACGGACACGGAGATGAATAAATAATTATTGGACGTAGCTACCCCGTGTCTGCCCCTCCTCCTGTTTGTTGTGATGCTGAGTTTGCCGACTGTCAGCTGTATGTAAACACAAGGACCAATCCCTTTTCGACACCGTGTGTTGTGGAAAGGTGAACACTAATTGTTTCAAGCTAACGTTAGCGAACATAAGCTGGACTAAATCTGCTAGCTACCAGGCAAATCTGTCTAGGAAATGATTTCCTGAACATTTTGAAGGTCTCCAGAAGATTTCCCATCCTAGCTTTTTCCTTTTTATTATGGATAACATATTTATTGGATACTGACATTTGTTTCCATCAGTCATTTAAAAAAAAAAAAAAAAATGTAATCGTGGCTAAGACTTTTGTAACTAAACAAATAACTTATTTGTTTAATAAAATTAAAAAACTCCAAGATTAGGCCCTTTTGTGTGTTCTAATTAGATCTTGTTAGTGACTTTGACCATATGTGTAAATGGAATGCTGTCAAAGAAAGTATTCCAACCTTTTATTGACTTCATTTGGTACAATTCTATAATTGCGATCAGACTAACAAACAGCCCGTGTGCATGAGCATGGGAGGGGGGGACCCCAATTCGGCGCGCGAGTTGAATCTCAATTTGCCGCGCGTGTCTGGTACTCTAATAAGTTGGACAGGGTTGGCAGGTCTGCCTCCTGTAGGCTCAAGGCAGGGTTGTACTCATTAGGGTGCGCTGTTGCAAAACATTTTGCAACCAAACCCAGCATTACCCATTACCTTCAGGTTAGTCTCTCCATTCCGTTTTAGTCCATTTTCTTCCATTTGGTTTCCAGTGAATAGCTTACGACCCAGAGGGATCCTACAAAGCAGGATCATGTTAGCCAGCTAACTTAGATAAACAAATACATTGTTTCTGTGTCATTAACACATCTAAATTTGAATATGGGTTGAATCAATACATGCCCATTTTTAGCAAAATCTTCTTAGAAATGTGAAGTTAATTCTGAACATTCAAGCAAGTTGGCTGGTTGTCATTGATCCTGCTTTGTGAAATACCCCCCCAGGTGTCCTAGGGTTGAAGGATGCCCCCTGAATGTAGCTAACTCTGTCAGTGTGTTCCAGGTACAGCTGGGCTGGATGATGCCTGGTCCTGGATGGCTCCTTCTGGCCTCACTTCTCCCCCTACTGTGGTATTTCACAGTGGGCCTGCAGGACCCGGCTCAGATATAATTAGGAAGGGGTGCAGTCAGTCGATATACCAGGGACTGCGAGTGTGTTCGGTTATATCCACTAGTGTTGTCTGTGAAGGTTGAGCACTTTAGAGAGTGCAGGGAGGTGAGATGGTAAGGTGTGTGTGTGTGTGCCTGGATGTGACTTCATTTTCTCAAGATGTGTGTTTTTGGTGGTGGTACTTTGTATCCTGTTACCCTACTTGTGACTACTCCATGCTCTCACAAGCCTCCTGTCATAACTAGCCTTTGATACCAGATGTTAATACCAGTGTGCAATGTAGGCATTAGCCTCTGCTGAAATGCTCCTACAAAAAAAAAACAACGGTCAGTTACAAGCGTGCGACCAAAGCAAATGGCACATTAGTGAATTATGGCTGTGGTTGGGACAGGAAGTGGCCTAGCAGTGAGACCTTGCTGTGTATGAGCACTTTGGATTGAATCCCACAGATTCTTATCAGATCTACTGGATACTTGCTGGATCAGCACGTTTGGCTGTGCAGTTAGATTCCACCCCGGTCAAACTTGAGAGGCTTGTTCTGTCTGTGGTGTGTGAGATGCTTATAAGGGCCAGTTTCATGGACACAGATTAAGCCTGGTCTTGGACTAAGAAATCATGTTCATCATTCTGTTGATGCAAATTGTTTTAAAGGTTTGACTCCTAGCATTTTGCATAATATCACACGTTGACTGGTTTTCTAAACTTTAAAGCGCTCAGAGCCAACCAGTCAATGATAAACTTGAACGATCAATATACCAGACTATGGTTGCAAAGCTAGTGGTAATTTACCAAAGTAAGCGTCAATCTATGGTAATTTATACTTGAATAGCTTTTAAGAAATATAATATTTTATTTGTGTCCATATTGTCCATGAGTTTCTAGTGGATAAACCATATGGGTTGAGAAAATGTGCCTAATTAATGGGAAAAAAATCAGAGAAACAATGATATTATTTTCAATTAACTCTGCAACGCTTCCAACTATTGACTTTTTCAAAACTGCCACCAGTTTGGCGCAAAAACATTTACAACAAAGACCTTGACATAGTAAAATAAACTGTCTGAAAAAAATCTAAAGGATATTTCATGCTGAGACTCTCGTGTAAACACAAATAGTGACTACCAAGTAGATGGTTTATATTTAGGATCATGTTTTACAGATTTGTCACTATTTGAAATTGTATTGTGATAAGTGTCAAAGCTAATTAGACACCTGTGATAATCTGAAGTACCCAAAAATGACACTTGATTTCATCAGATAAATTCCCCCCAAAACATGAAAGTTACCAAAATTCTGGTAGCTTACTGGTAAACCTCAAGTTTCCAAACACCCTACCTTTGCAACCCTACACAGACAAAATATCCTTCTCAGTTCTAACTCTGTATTGTCTTATCTTTACAGAGTGCGGCTGCAGCCCCCAGTCCAGTGATGGGCGGAATGCCCCCTGGAGAGGGGATGCCCGGTGGACCCATGCCCCCCGGATTCTTCCAGGTCAGTCTCCTCCTACTCTCTCACACACACCTCCATCTACACTCTATGGCAGTGGGTCTAGGGCTGGGTGATATCTAATTAAGTTTATATATCTATCTAATCAAGTAAATTTTTTTTGTAAAAATGTCCCCCTATTTGAGCGTTTGTCCAATTGTTCTCGTCTTTTTAGTCTCGTCTCCTTCGCTCCTTCTGTGCTGTGTGCCGTGACTGTAGGCACCTCATTTACACACACCAAGCCCCTACCCCTGCAATTCACCGCGAAGACGAGAGATCACTTTGTACTCTCTGACAAATGGTTTCAACTTGCTATTTGCGGTTTGGTCCAACAGAATAGATCATATGGACACTGAAACACAGTAAGACATTATTTTACTGTAATTGAGGTTAACCTTTCTAACGATACCCTTTTTATGTCTCAACTCCTCAAATTATGAGCTGACTACTAAAACGGACTTTCAATGAACATTGAAACTGAGCATTAATTTTCCAGAATATCGTACCATGTACTGCTAGCAGCATTTTAAACAGACTGTTATACTAGCTGTCTAGTTTGTTTTTATAAATGCCATTAAACATAAAACACAATTACCCTTTTCCCACATTTTGTTACGTTACAGCCTTCTAAAATGGATGAAATAAAAAATCATCAATATACACACAATAACCCAATGACAGTGAAAACAGGTTTTTTAGAATGCAAATTTATAAAAAGCAGAAGTACTTGTTTACATAAGTATTCAGACCCTTTGCTATGAGACTCGAAATTGAGCTCTGCATCTCTTTCCATTGATCATCCTTGATGTTTCTACAACTTGATTGGAGTCCACCTGTGGTAAATTCAATTGATTTGACAAGGCACACACCTGTCTATATAAGGTTCTACAGTTGACAGTGTATGTCAGAGCAAAAAGCCATGAGGTCGAAGGAATTGTCCGTAGAGCTCTGAGACAGGATTGTGTCGAGGCACAGATGTGGGGAAGGCTACCAAAAAATGTCTGCAGCATTGAAGGTCCCCAAGAACACAGTAGCCTCCATCATTCTTAAATGGAAGAAGTTTGGAACCACCAAGACTCTTCCTAGAGCTGGCCAAACTGAGGAATCGGGGGAGAAGGGCCTTGGTCAGGGAGGTGACCAAGAACCTGATGGTCACTGACAGAGCTCCAGAGTTCCTCTGTGGAGATGGGAGAACTTTCCAGAAGGACAACCATCTCTGCAGCAGTCTACCAATCAGGCCTTTATGGTAGTGGCTAGACAGAAGCCACTCCTCAGTAAAAGGCACATGACAGACCGCTTGGGAGATTGCCAAAAGGCACCTAAAGGACAGACCATGAGAAACAAGATTCTGTGGTCTGATGAAACCAAGATTGGACTCTTTGGCCTGAATGCCAAGCGTCACGTCTGGAGGAAACCTGGCACTATCCCTATGGTGTAGCATGGGTGTGGCAGCATCATGCTGTGGGGAAGTTTTTCAGCGGCAAGGACTGGTAGGCTAGTCAGGATCGAGGTAAAGGTGAACGGCGCACAGTACAGAGATCCTTGATTTAAAAACCTACTCCAGAGCGCTCAGGACCTCATACTAGAGTGAAGGTTCACCTTCCAACAGGACCACGACCCTAAGCACACATCCAAGACAATGCAGCAGTGGCTTCGGGCCAAGTCTAGATGTCCTTGAGTGGCCCAGCCAGAGCCCGGACTTGAACCCGATCGAACATCTCTGGAGAGACCTGAAAAATAGCTGCGCAGCGACGCTCCCCATCCAACCTGACAGAGCTTGAGAGGATCTGTAGAGCAGAATGGAAGAAACTCTCCAATTACAGGTGTTCCAAGCTTGTAGCGTCATACCCAAGAAGACTCAAGGCTGTAATTGCTGCCTAAGGTGATTTCAACAAAGTACTGAGTAAAAGGTCTGAATACTTATGTAAATGTGATATCTGTTTTCCATTTTTCCCCAAATTAAAATTTCTAACAACCTGTTTTTGCTTTGTCATTATGGGGTATTGTGTGTGTGTGTGGATAAGGGGGAAAAATTTTCTACATTTTTAGAATACGGCTTTAACCTAACAAAATGTGGAAACAGTCAAGGGCTCTGAATACTTTCCGAATGCACTGTATATAATTAATTGACTACTTGTTATCATTCTGAGAAATAAGTAAGGCCACTCGATTTCGACATAAAGTGGACAGGCTAGCATGCTGTTCAAACAGTTGGAGACTGACAGAAGGGCAGTGGTGGAAAAAGTACTTGAGTAAAAATAACTTCATAGAAAATGACTCAAGAAAAAGTGAGTCACCCAGTAAAATACTTCTGAAAAATAAACTTAAGTATCAAAAGTATAAATAATTTCTAATTGCTTATATTAAGCAACCCAAACGGCACAATGTTCATGTTTTTTTTATTCTCTTTACGGATAGCCAGGGGCACACTCCGCCACCAGATCAGAGGCCGTAGGGATGACCAGGGATGTTATCATGATACGTGTGTGTGAATGGGAAAATGTTCTGTCATACTAAGCATTTGAAATGTAGTGAGTACTTTTGGGTGTCTGGATAAATATATGAAGTAAAGTACCTCATGTTCTTTAGGAATGTAGTGATTTAAAAGTTGTCAAAAACGACTATTTTTTACATAAGTACTTTACACCACTGCAGAAGGGTGTGTTTATAATAATTCAACATACCTTGTTAGCTAGCAAATAGATTCTAGTTGGCTAAATTTAAAATATAAAAGATTAGCTGACAAACAAAAGGGCCTTCCCCAAACTGTTGCCACAAAGTTGGAAGCACAGAATCATCTAGAATGTCATTGTATGCTGTAGCTTTAACATTTCCCTCCACTGGAACTGAGGGGCCTAGCTCAAACCATGAAAAACAGCCCCATACCATTATTCCTCCTCCACCAAACTTTACAGTTGGCACTATGCATTGGGGCAGATGGCATTCTCCTGGCATTCGCCTAACCCAGATTCATCCGTCGGACTGCCAGATGGTGACTCGTGATTCATCACTCCAGAGAACGTGTTTCCACTGCTCCAATTGCGGCAAGCTTTACACCACTCCAGCCAATGCTTGGTATTGTGCGTGGTGTGGCTGCTCGGCCATGGAAACCCATTTTCATTAAGCTCCCAACAAACTGTTCTTGTGCAGACGTTGCTTCCAGAGGCAGTTTGGAACTCTGTAGTGAGTGTTGCAACAGAGGACAGATTTTTTATGCGCTTCAGCACTCGGAGATCCCATTCTCTGAGCTTGTGTGGCATACCACTTCGTGGCTGAGCCGTTTTTGCTCCTATACGTTTCCACTTCACAACAGCACTTGCAGTTGTTAGGGGCAGCTCTAGTAGGGCAGAAATGTGATTAACTGACTTGTTTGAAAGGTGGCATCCTATGACTGTGCCATGTTGCAAGTCACTGAGTTCTTCAGTAAGGCCAATCTACTGCCAATGTTGGTCTATGGTGATAGCATAGCTTTGTGCTTGATTTTATACACCTGACGGCAACGGGTGTGGCTGAAATAGCCAAATCCACTAATTTCAAGGGGTGTCCACATACTTGTGTGTATATTGTATAAGTGCCCAGCAAAAATAGAAACCTCCTCTCACTGTCAACTGAGTTAATTTTCAGCAAACTTAACATGTGTAAATATTTGTATGACATTAACAAGATTCAACAACCTGAGACAAACTGAACAAGTTCCACAGACATGTGACTAACAGAAATGGAATAATGTGTCCCTGAACAAAGGTGGCGTCAAAGTCAAAAGTAACAGTCAGTATCCGGTGTGGCCACCAGCTGCATTAAGTACTGCAGTGCATCTCCTCCTACTTCCGGCGCCGACAGAGATGGCCGCCTCGCTTCGCGTTCCTAGGAAACTATTTAGTTTTTTTGTGTTATTTCTTACAATGTTACCCCAGAAAATCGTAGGTTTTATTACATACAGTCGGGAGGAACTATTGGATATAAGAGTAACGTCAACTCACCAACATTACGACCAGGAATACGACTTTCCCGAAGCGGATCCTCTGTTTGGCCAACCACCCAGGACAATGGATCGGATGCCAGCCGGCGACCCAAAACAACGACGCCATAGAAGGGGCAGATGGAGCGGTCTTCTGGTCAGGCTCCGTAGACGGGCACATCGCGCACCGCTCCCGAGCATACTACTACCAGTCTCTTGACGACAAGGTAGATGAAATCCGAGCAAGAGTTTCCTACCAGAGAGACGTCAGAGACTAACGTTCTTTGTTTCACGGAAACATGGCTCACTCGAGACACGCTATATGAGTCGACAACAATTTCCACCCCGCTGATCCTCAACACTGGGTCCCCACAAGGGTGCGTTCTCAGCCCTCTCCTGTACTCCCTGTTCACCCACGACTGCGTGGCCATGCACGCCTCCTACTCAATCATCAAGTTTGCAGACGACACTACAGTGGTAGGCTTGATTACCAACAACGACGAGACGGCCTACAGGGAGGAGGTGAGGGCCCTCGGAGTGTGGTGTCAGGGAAATAACCTCACACTCAATGTCAACAAAACAAAGGAGATGATCGTGGACTTCAGGAAACAGCAGAGGGAGCAGCCCCCTATCTACATCGACGGGACAGCAGTGGAGAAGGTGGAAAGTTTTAAGTTCCTCAGCGTACACATCACGGACAAACTGAAATGGTCCACCCACACAGACAGTGTGGTGAAGGCGGCGCAGCAGCGCCTCTTCAACCTTAGGAGGCTGAAGAAATTTGGCTTGTCACCAAAAACACTCAAACTTTTACAGATGCACAATCGAGAGCATCCTGTCGGGCTGTATCACCGCCTGGTACGGCAACTGCTCCGCCCATAACCGTAAGGCTCCCCAGAGGGTAGTGAGGTCTGCACAACACATCACCGGGTGCAAACTACCTGCCCTCAGGACACCTACACCACCCGATGTCACAGGAAGATCAAAAAGATCATCAAGGACAACCACCCGAGCCACTGCCTGTTCACCCCGCTACCATCCTGAAGGCGAGGTCAGTACAGGTGCATCAAAGCAGGGACCGAGAGACTGAAAAACAGCTTCAATCTCAAGGCCATCAGACTGTTAAACAGCCATCACTAACATTGAGTGGCTGATGCCAACATACTGACTCAACTCTAGCCACTTTAATAATAGAAAAATTGATGGAATCAATTTATCACTAGCCACTTTATGTTTTCATACCCTACATTACTCATCTTATATGTATATACTGTACTCTAAACCGTCTACTGCATCTTGCCTATGCCGTTCGGGCATCACTCATTCATGTATTTTTATGTACATATTCATTCCTTTACACTTGTGTGTGTATAAGGTAGTTGTGAAATTTGTAGGTTATATTACTTGTTAGATATTACTGCATGGTCGGAACTAGAAGCACAAGCATTTCGCTACACTCACATTAACATCTGCTAACCATGTGTATGTGACAAATACGTTTGATTTGGACTGCACCAGACTTACCCGTTCTTGCTGTGAATGTTACCCCACCCATTCTTCCACCAAGGCACCTGCAAGTTCCTGGACATTTCTGGGGGGAATGGCCCTAGCCCTCACCCTCCGATCCAACAGGTCCCAGACGTGCTCAATGGGATTGACATCCGGGCTCTTCGCAGGAAATCACACACAGAACGAGCAGTATGGCTGGTGGCATTGTCATGCTGGAGGGTCATGTCAGGATGAGCCTGCAGGAAGGTTACCACATGAGGGAGGAGGATGTCTTCCCTGTAAAGCACAGTGTTGCAATTTGCAATGACAACAAGCTCAGTCCGATGATGCTGTTACACACCGCCCCAGACCATGACGGACCCTCCACATCCAAATCGATCCCGCTCCAGAATACAGGCCTCGGTGTAACGCTCATTCCTTCGACGATAAACGCGAATCCGACCATCACCCCTGGTGAGACAAAACCGCGACTCATCAGTGAAGAGCACTTTTTGCCAGTCCTGTCTGGTCCAACGACAGTGGTTTTGTGCCCATAGGCAACGTTGTTGCCGGTGATGTCTGGTGAGGACCTGCCTTACAACAGGCCTACAAGCCCTCAGTCCTGCCTCTCAGCCTATTGCGGACAGTCTGAGCACTGATGGAGGGATTGTGCGTTCCTGGTGTAACTCGGGCAGTTGTTGTTGCCATCCTGTACCTGTACCGCAGGTGTGATGATCGGATGTACCGATTCTGTGCAGCTGTTACGAGGTCTGCCACTGCGAGGACGATCAGCTGTCCGTCCTGTCTCCCTGTCTTAAGCATCTCAACAGTACGGACCATGCAATTTATTGCCCTGGCCACATCTGCAGTCCTCGTGCCTCCTTGCAGCATGCCTAAGGCACGTTCACACAGATGATCAGGGACCCTGGGAATCTTTCTTTTGGTGTTTTTCCAGAGTCAGTAGAAAGGCCTCTAATGTCCTAAGTTTTCATAACTGTGACCTTAATTGCCTACCGTCTGTAAGCTGTTAGTGTCTTAACGGCCGTTCCACAGGTGCATGTTCATTAATTGTTTACGGTTCATTGAACATGCATGGGAAACAGTGTTTTAAACCCTTTACTGTGAAGTTATTTGGATTTTTACGAATTATCTTTGAAAGACAGGGTCCTGAAAAAGGGCTGTTTCTTATTTTGCTGAGTTTATATATCGCCCAGCCCTAAGTGGTTCCCAACCCTTTCCTTTAAGCACCAACAGATCTTTATGTTATGGGGGGAATGTGTGGACTACAAGTCGTCTCACAGGTTGTAGACCACTGCTCTATGGGCTGAATCCTAACTTGAGATCCACCAGCATGAAAAACTGACGTAAATTTCTGCTGATCTCAATTGTCGTCAATATAGGGTTGATTTATTGTATGTGTGATTTTTCAAGTAAAGAATTTAGCCTGTATGTGCGTGCATGGAACACACGATTGCGCAACTGCTCCTCACGCTGGCATCTGCTCTGTCTCTCACCTGTTCTACCACCCTGCTGATGTGCATTCCACATTCTTACCTGTGAACTTGGCTGGGCTTATCAGGATGTGTTAAAGCTCTGCATGTGTCAATGACGCGCTGCTTCTGCTCTGCTGTGGTCCGTAGGCTGTGTCTCGTCTCTGCTCTGAGCCTGCCTTCATCCCAAATGGCACCCTACAAAGTGCACTACTTTTGACCAAGCCCCATGGGCCCTGGTGAAAAATTGTGCACTTCCTCTATAGGGTGCCATTTGGGACGTATCCCATGTAGTGCTGTTGTCTGACTACCCACTCCAGTGTACTCTAGTGAAACGTGGAGGCACGGTTGGGCCTAGCCCTTAATCAAGAAATTTTAAAGGTGCTGCACCACCTGCCGTAGATCAATATATCATGAGAATGAACTCTTGGCAGCCGTGGAGGATTTAACTTCAACATTCCATCCAGTATTATTCTGTAGCTCTGTAGTACAAGTCAAAGCATCCACTTCTGTTTCTTTAAAGGCCCAGTGCAGTAAAATGGGATTTTCCTGCGTCTTCTATATATTATTTCCACACTGAGGTTGAAGTAATATTGTGAACATGACGATGATAATAAGAAATGGTTGCATTGGACCTTATAAGTATATACTGGCAGGTATGTTGTGTATAGGATTTAGTCAGATGTTTGTTGAGAAGCAATTCTATGTAGCATGGTGTGGTTGAGAGCCAAAGAAGGAACACACACACCAGCATTTCCCCTATTTTCGCTTACCGCTGCTAAAACATTGCTGCCACTCCCCCAAAAATATATACTGTGCATTTAATGTATTCAGACCCCTTCCCTTTTTCTACATTTTGTTACAGCCTTATTCTAAAATGGATTAAATAAAAAGATGTCCTCAATCTACACACAGTACTCCATAATGACAAAACAAAAACAGGTTTGTATATTTAAAAAAATTCAACTGATACCTTATTTACAGGTATTCTCAGACCCTTTTGATATGAGACTCGAAATTGAGCTCCAGTCCATCCTGTTTCCATTGATCATCCTTGATGTTTCTACAAGTTGATTGGAGTCCACCTGTGGTACATTCAATTGATTGGACATGATTTGGAAAGGCACACACCTGTCTATATAAAAAGGTCCCACAGTGGATGTCAGAACAAAAACCAAGCCATGAGGTCAAAGGAATTGTCTGTAGAGTTCCGAGACTGTCGAGGCACAGATCTGGGGCAGGGTACCAACATTTCTGCAGCATTGAAGGTCCCCAAGAACACAGTGGCCTCCATTCTTAAATGGAAGAAGTTTGGAACCACCAAGACTCTTACTAGAGCTGGCCGCCCGGTCAAATGCGCAATCGGGGAGGAGGGCCTTGGTCAGGGAGGTGACCAAGAACGTGATGGTCACTAACAAAGCGCCGAAGCTCCTCTGTGGAGATGGGAGAACCTTCCATTTATGCTATCCATTTGTTTTTTGTATGGTGTTCTTTGTATGCCATTTTTATATTTGAGAATTAACCAATGATATTTGGCCACACTTGGCCATGATTACAGACACCTGTGTCTTTTGACACTACATAAACGAGTCATCTCGCAGTGTTTGATCATACCCCATACAGCTTGGCTGTCGAAACGTTGGATATTACATTTTTGCATCTGAGCTCATAGTGTGCGGCTCTCCTTTATTTAAGTTTTCTACTCCGTTAGCCAGCACCTCGTCTTAATAGGTGTGCGTTTCTTTTTCTTGTAGAACCTTCCAGAAGGACAACCATCCCTGCAGCACTCCACCAATCAGGCCTTTATGATAGACTGGCCAGACGGAAGCCACTCTAATAAAAGGCACATGACAGCCCGCTTGGAGTTAGCCAAAAGCCACCTAAAGGACTCTGACCATGAGAAACAAGATTGTCTGATTAAACCAAGATTGAACTCTTTGGCCTGAATGCCAAGCGTCACATCTGGAAGAAACCTGGCACCATCCTTACGGTGAAGCATGGTGGTGGTAGCAGCATCATGCTGTGGGGATGTTTTTCAGGGACTGGGAGACTAGTCAGGATCAAGGTAAAGATGAATGGCGCAAAGTACAGAGGCATCCTTGATGAAAACCTGCTCCAGAGCACTCGGGACCTCCGACTGGGTCCAAGGTTCACCTTCCAACTGGACAACGACCCTAAGCACACAGCCAAGACAATGCAGAAGTGGTTTCGGGACAAGTCTCAATGTCCTTGAGTGGCTCAGCTGTAGCCCGGACCTGAACCCGAGAGAACTGAAAATAGCTGTGCAGCGATGCTCCCCATCCAACCTGACAGCTTGAGAGGATCTGCAGAACAATGGGAGAAACTCCCCAAATACAGGTGTGCCAAGGTTGTAGCATCATACCCAAGAAGACAAGGCTCTAAAGGAGCTTCAACAAAGTACTGAGTAAAGGGTCTGAATACTTATGTACAGTTGAAGTCGGAAGTTTACATACACTTAGGTTGGAGTCATTAAATCTCGTTTTTCAACCACTCTAGAAATGTCTTGCTAACAAACTATAGTTTTGGCAAGTTGGTTAGGACATCGAATATGTGCATGACAAGTAATTTTTCCAACAATTTTTTTTAGACTATTTCACTGTATCACAATTCCAGTGGGTCAGAAGTTTACATATACTAAGTTGACTGTGTGCCTTTTAAACAGCTTGGAAAATTCCAGAAAATGTAATGTTTTAGAAGCTTCTGATAGGCTAATTGACATCATTTGAGTCAATTGGAGGTGTACCTATGGATGTATTTCAATGCCTACCTTCTAGCTCAGTGCCTCTCTGCTTGACATCATGGGCAAATCAAAAGAAATCAGCCAAGTCCTCAAATATTGTAGACCTCCAAGTCTGGTTCATCCTTGGGAGCAATTTCCAAACGCTTGAAGGTAACATGTTCATCTGTACAAACAATAATACGCAAGTATAAACACCATGGGACCACGCAGCCACACCAAAATACGTTCAAATCAATCGCAGAACAGCAAAGGACCTTGAAGATGCTGGAGGACACAGGTACAAAAGTATCTATATCCACAGTAAAATGAGCCCTGTATCGACATAACCTTTTAAGGCCGTTCAGACAATACCCCATGTTTGCTAATTTATTGAAAATGAAAAAATAAATTTCGGTATTCACACACCTTAGTACTTTGTAGATGCACCTTTGGCAGCAATTACAGCTGGGAGTCTTTCTGGGTTTGTCTTAAGTGCTTTCCACAATCTTGGTTGACTAAATGGGTTCAGCCCTAATTGAGAGAACTATTTTCTGGTCTTTCCATAGATTTAAGTCTCAACTGTAACTCGGCCACTCGAACATTAACTGTTTTCTTGGTAAGTAATTCCTGTGTAGATTTGGCCTTGTGTTTTTAGGTTATTGTCCTGCTGAAAGGTGAATTCATCTCCCAGTGTCTGGTGGAAAGCAGACTTGAACCTGGTTTTCCTCTAGGATTTTGCCTGTGCTAAGCTCCATTTGAGTTGTGTACATTTTTTTTTTACTCCCCAGTCCTTAATTTACAAGCATACCCATAACATGATGCCACCACCTCTATGCTTGAAAATATGGAGTGGTAATGTGTTATTGGATTTGCCCCAAACATAATACTTGGTATTCAGGACAAAAACATTTTTTTGCGTTACTACTTTAGTGCCTTGTTGCAAACAGGATGCATGTTTTGGAATATTTGAATTCTGTACATGCTTCCTCCTCTTCACTCCTGTCAATTAGGTTAGTATTGTGGAGTAACTACAATGTTGATCCATCGTCAGATTTCTTATGTAACTGTTTTAAAGTCGCCATTGGCCCCTGATCGGTTTCCTTCTGCTCTGGCAACTGAGTTATGAAGGATGCCTGTATCTTTGTAGTGACTGGGTGTATTGATACACCATCCAATGTGTAATAACTTCACTATGCTCAAAGGGATTTCCCCCCCCCCCCCCCCCCCATAGGTATTCTTTGCGAGGCATTGGAAAACCTCCCTGATTTGTTGGTGTTTAAAATTCACTGCTAGACTGAGGGACCTTACAATGAACTGTGTGTGCGGGTAGTCATAAAAAAAAGTTCAATTGCACACAGTGAGTCCATTCAACTTGTCACGAACCGGCTCGAAGTTCGTAACAAAAGGAGACAACGTGGAAATAAATATATTTTGTTATTCCTTAACTGAAGTAAACTAAATGCAATTAACAATGGTGTGTCTAGTGTAAGTGAGTGGTTGCGTGCATAAATGAGATGTTGAGAGGTGCCAACGCAAGCAAACAAAACAGCTACAAAAATCCCACAACCAAAATCTAAGTGTGTCTGCATGAAGAGTCTCCTCAATGAATGGGGAAGAGGTGTATTTAATCCGGGACACACCCAGGCGTGTCCCATGTTGCTGACAACCCTCCCGGCTCCGCCCACCGACATCCTATTAAGGAAAACAAGAGCAGAGAGAGAAATTGGCAGACAGAGTGGGAGGGTCACCCCCCTCCAATAAAACCGGGGACCAACAACAGGTGTGCTTTTCTCCGTTCTGGAGTGGCAACTAGATAGTTTTGCTCAGTGTACTGGCTCACAACCGTATATGGACCTTGAAACTTGGCTTGAAAAGGAGGACCAACAATTGGCAGCAGAGCAAGAACCTGGTCACCTGGACTAAAGTGATGAGGCTCAGTTCGTCGCTCAAATATGCCCTTCATACTCTCCTGTGAAGATGATGGCTAAAGAGAAGCTAATTCACCAGCGGCGTACAGGTGTTGCTGGAAATCACACACAAGATAACAGGGACTGAGGGGGCTCGGGAGACTTCCAGTCATCCTGGAGAACAGATAGGGTGTGTGGACTTCTATGTCCAAACACAAGGTCATTTGGACTGAAACCCGTGCTCTCCTGTGAAACCTCACTAGCGGCTAACGGTAACCAAGGCAACCCCTCTTCCCAATCCATCTCAGTACAATAAGCTCTCAAACTTAAGTGTTTGATGGAAACGTTCCAGCGCTCCTAGACTTTGCACGTGATAGGTGCTAGACAAATTGTGTTTTAATATGGAGCTGTTGAAGAACCTGACCAAACAGATTATAGGTGAAATTGGATCATTGATCACTGAATGACTTTAGGGGTTCCAAACAGTGAGAAACTGATTCAAAGCTTTTAACACATACTTAGTCGTGATCGACCTGAGAGGATAGGCAGCAGGAAACCTAGTGGTCTGACACAGTGAACAGATAACTACAACCCTTTTTAGAACAAGGCAGAGGACCAACAGTCATTCAGATACTCAAAAGGTTGGCTGAGTACAGGAATAGGAAACAGTGGTACCGGCTTAATAGTTTGATTAGCTTTACCAGTTAACCTCACTAGGGGGTGTGGGACGCTAGCCAACATCCAGTGAAATTGCAGAGCACCAAATTCAAAAATTCATAAAACATACAAGTGTTATACATAGGTTTAAAGATAAACTTCTTGTTATTCTAACCACGGTGTCAGATTTCAAAAAGGCATTACGGCGCAAGCATACCATGCGATTATCTGAGAACAGAGCCCAGCAGACAAATCATTACAAACAGTAACCAGCCAAGTGGAAGAGTTACACAAGTCAGAAATAGAGAAAATTAATCACTTACCTTTGATCTTCATATGGTTGCACTCAGAAGACATTAATTTACTCAAATGTTCGTTTTGTTCAATAGTCTCTTTATCCAAAAACCTCAGTTTTGTTCGCGTTTTGGTCAGTAATCCACAGGCTCAAACGCAGTCACAACAGGCAGACAAAATCCAAATAGTATCCGTAATGTTTGTAGAAACATGTCAAACGATTTTTATAATCAATCCTAAGGTTGTTTTTAGCCTAAATAATCGATAATATTTCAACCGGACAATAACGTCGTCAATATAAAAGGTAAACAAGAAAGGCGCGCTCTCGTTCTCGCGCATTAAAAATCTCTAGGCCACTGTAGTGTCCACTCATTCTTCAGAATACAAGCCTGAAACAATTTCTAAAGACTTGACATCTAGTGGAAGGCATAGGAAGTGCAATCTGAGTCCTAAGTCAATGGATACTGTAAAGGCATTCAATAAAACATCCCACTTCCTGGATGGATTTCTCAGGTTTTTGCCTGCCAAATCAGTTCTGTTAATCTCAGACCTTAACAGTTTGAAACTTTAGTGTTTTCTATCCAAATATACCAATTATATGCATATCCTAGCTTCTGGGGCTGAGTAGCAGGCAGTTTACTTTGGGCACGCTTTTCATCCGGAGGTGAAAATAGTGCCCCCTACCCTAGAGAAGTTAATTGACAGGGGTGACAAGTTTTGAACTCAGAAACATCCCTCTTTAACCTAGGCCAAAAGAAATGTCTTAATATGCGATTGTAGGTTTTCCTCACACCCATATGTCCAGCAATGTCATTGTGGGAAGTTGTCAACACCAACTCACAAAGCTTAACTGGTACAACAACCTGACTAATCGCCTCCCCCAGAAAACTACTACCATGAGACACCCACTTTCTCCCAACTGGTCCACAGGCACAATTTGGTCACAAATCTTCTAATGTGGGGTCAGCCCGTTGCTCCTTGATTAGATCAGAGCGGGGTACAGATAACGGGATAACAGGGAAAGTAGTGATAGTTCTTTGTGCCATTCTCATTAGCCGGCACAGTGACCAGGTCGCCACGGCTCAGAACGCGTCACTGCACACGCAGAGAACACCTCTGGGGAAACTGCACGCTCATCAGGAATCCCTACAAATGATGGCTTAGCAGAAGCCACTAGATATGGAAACGCGACAGGCCATACACGCTCACCAGCCAAGTTATTCCCAAGGATAACGTTGATACCCTCAATAGGCCACAAAGGATGCACCCCCACAACAACCTCACCTTTTACCAGTCCACAATCCAACATCAGTTTATGCAATGGAACTGACAGTGTTCAAACCTATTCCCCTAATTAGAACACTTTCCCAAATCAGTCTCAGCAGAGAAGGGTAACAGACTCCAACACAAATGACTCAGAGGTACCTGTGTCTCAGGATCTTCACTGGCACTAAGTCCTTCTTAACATAGACCCAAAATGAAAGGTAAATAGTCTGGGTCAGTATGGACTTTCACATGCCCCTGGGCATGAGACAATGTGTCAGGAGTGAAGTTATGTGGGACAGGCGCTGCTAATGCCATAGGCTTAGAATTAACGTAAGCGCAAGTACTGAATTTACCCTTAGCCCTGAGAACCGGACATTCGTTTTTCCAATCACCTGAGTCTTGATAGTAGTGACACTCTTGACCAAAGCTTTACCACGGGAGTCAGGCTCAACCCTAATTGAATGAAACTCTGCCTCGGTGAGCGAGGCCCAAAACACTTCCGAACGCCCCTCACTCACTCCAAATACGGGGCTCTGCAAAGACACTTGGGAGTCAAAACATACTCGTCCACGAAAACCGCAGCGACAGTCTACTTTGTTCGTTAATGTACGTGGCTATACAATCAGGGATTGTGTCCTTAAATTGCTCTAACATAATCAGATCACACAGCCCTTAAGTCAACTGCAGAGGCGGAACACCAGTGATTAAACTGTGAAGACAACTCTCGCGCAAATGCAACACGAGTCTTTATCATCCCTTTTTAAAGTTTTAATTTGTTGGCGGTAAGCCTCAGGAACCAATTTGTAAATCTGTAACAGCCATTTTAACCTTAACATAACTAACACTGTCAGCTACAATAAGAGCAGAATATGCTTCCTGCGCTTTACCAGTCAGCACACACTGCAACATTAAAGTGCGGTCAGAATCAGGCCAACTCCTAGCGTCAGCAACAGGCTTCAACAACGAAAAGAATGTCTCAGGGTCCTTTTCATTAAACTGAGGCAACAACCGTAAATTCCCAACAATGTCAAATGTGTCCGGGGAACGACCAAAAGAGGAGCGACCCCTAGGTAAATGTTGGTCACCTTCCCAGAGCAAACTCCCTTGAGCTTTATATTCCCTAACCAGCTTGTTGCAGCTTGATTTTAGCACACTCAAAATCTTGTTTAAATGGCAATTCTTTTTCATACTTCTCACGATCATGCTCTAGCTGTAACAGAAGCAGGGATTTCTGCTGTTCAAAAAGACTAGGACTAACGGATGGCGTGGCCATTGTAATGTTACAGGGAGATCGAGTCCTCAGCAGAGGCTGCCCCAGTGGTAACTTCAAGAATAACACGCCATCAGATTGGCCTTCAATATTAACCTAGTAGAGTTTTAGACATTTCACTAATTTCAACCTTGTAGTGTTCAGCAATCTTCAACAGCTGTTCTTTAGTACATAATTCTAACAGTTCCTCTGACAGAAAGCGAATGAACTCGACTACGTAAGACACCATAGTAACAAGAAAATACAAACAAATCTCGCTCTTCCCCTCTGAGCACACCAGACCACAACCAGAAAAATTACAATCACACTGGGCACCACAGGATAGAGATATGGAGCTTCCCCAAAATCTACAATGACTCAACTCTAGTCTTCGTGTGGATTTGCGGTGGGTAATTGCGCACTGTAGCCCACTGGCAAGGAAATAAACCACCCAGCACGCTGGCAGATTCCCCCAAGCCACAGATATGCCCCCGAGACTACTGCGCCGTCCAGACGCCACACAAAAATAAAACAAAATAACCATGCCCAACGTATTCCAAAGTGAAACACATCGCTAAGCCTAACAGGGGAAAAAGAAAGGCTATAGCTCCAGGTAGCAAGTTTCACTACCCTACCCAAATCTCCCACTGAGGTACACAGCCGATTGTACTCACCTCAGACCGATATCCCACAGCGAGTAGAGCAAGAGTCTCCAGCCTCGGGAGGGTCCTGGAAACTAACCAATATACTTTCTCCAACGCAGCACACAACCAACTATCCACCGCAGTGGTAAGTTCACCAAACAAAGGCTAACACTGGGCCTACCAAACATTACAACTCAAAAGCTGTAACAAAAGTCAAAGCACCTAGAGTTCTCAACATTAACTCCACGTTTTCTCCCGAACACAATACCGTCAAGATCCTGGATGAGCCCCCACTTGTCACGAACCGGCTCAAAGTTCGTAACAAAAAGGAGACAACGTGGAGATAAGGAATGACAAAATATATTTATTAACTGAAGTAAACTAAATACAATTAACAATGGTGTGTGTGTGATCAGTTGTGTGAGTGGTTGCACGCATAAATGTGATGAGAGATGCTGAAAGGTGCCAACGCAACCGAAACAGCCACAACCAAAATCTATAAGTGTGTCTGAATGGGGAAGAGGTGTATTTATCCCAGGACACACCCAGGCCCAGGTGTGTCCCATGTCGCTGACGACCCTCCCGGCTCCGCCCACCGACATCCTATTAAGGAAACAAGGGCAAAGAGGGAGAATTCGGCAGACAGTGGGAGGGTCGTCACAAACTTATGTGACTTGTTAAGCACATTTTTTACTCCTGAACTTATTTGGGCTTGCCATAAGAAAGGTGTTGAATAATTATTGACTCAAGACATTTCAGCTTTTTCATTTATTAATTGGTAAAAATTTGGACACGATTCCACTTTGACATTGTGTTGTGTGTAGGCCAGTGACCAAAAAAAATCTAAGTTGTATCCATTTTCAATTCAGTCTAACACAACACAATGTGGAAAAAGACAAGAGGTGTGAATACTTTCAAATTGATACTTTTACTAGTTGTTCCTGTATACTTCCAGTCATTGCGCTAATGCTAGTTAGCTATTGCGCTAACGCTAATTAGAAACTTCCTTCTAACGGAACGCAGAGACATAAAAATGGTATCCATGAGTTCATCTGACTCTGGGTAAGTAGAAATGGGGCTTATGTTTGTAGCAAACAGAGCGAGCAGTGGCACGAATGAGAGCCACGAGCACACAGCCACCGCTTGCTCCCTGCAGCGCAGTGGCGCGCATCAGTTAAATTCAGATGGTGTCAACATGTCCATGCATTTAGGAGTAGAATGTCTTTTTAAAGTCACCAGAAGTGACCTCAGTCGTTCTGTAAACCCCCGCTGCTGAAAAATGCCCTAGGGGAAACGCTGCAGGCACACACGGACAGCTCTCTCTTTATCAGTCATTCAAATATGCAAGTGGTGTTAATTAGACAACCCTGTCATTAGCTCCATAGTGACAGTGTTTGGGGCAGCTGCTGTAAAGCAGGGCTTAATTGATTCGGTGGTAATTTGCAGATAGGGTAAATTGCCAGTGATCACAAGCGGGCTGCTGTTCTGGCTAGCACACATCCTCTCTACCTCTCTCTACCCCCCCCCCCCTTTCTCTCTTCTTGCACCGTCTCTTTTTTCCACACTCTTATTACTACGCGTGGAAGGAGAGCATGATCAACGGATACACCCAACCCTCTTTCCTAAGCACAGATTTTTGCATTTGCTCACCACCCTCTTGCACTCTCCTCCACTCAGTAACCCTTCTTTTTCCCTCCCTCTCTGTCACTTTTTCTCTGACGCCACAGGGTCCACCTGGTCCCCAAGGCTCTCCTCACCCCCAGCCTCCTCCCACTAACACTATGATGGGACCCCACAGCCAGGTACCGCTGCTCTCTCAGGATGTCCCAAATGATATTGTACACTACATTTGACCAGGGCCCAGGTCAAACGTAGTGCACTATCTAGGAAATGGGGTGTAATTTGGGATGCAACTGCTCTCTGTTGGCAATCCTGTTTCTTTATATGCTTTCATATTGGGAAGACTACGGTCATTTCACCCCACCCATGCCCACTTGATGCATGTCTGTACCCTCTATGTCCTTTGGCTTGATGCTTTTGGCGACAGTGCATAATCACACTTGTTTTAAAATGTTATCGAAAACTATACCATTAAGCCTCATTTATACCCTATGCAATTAGCTACGCAAAATGGCCATTCTGCGTACTCTCATAGCATATTTGTAACACGATACAACTACGCAGGATCGCCATTTTGTGTAGCTAGTTCTTGTGTTGCGTATTTGCATAGGGTATAAACTAGTCTATTATGTTCTATTAAAAGTGAAAATTATTACTCCGTCTGGAAAATCAGTGAGGGGGAAAAATGCATGGCTGTTCAGTGTAATTGTTGTTGTGAAGGAAACACTGATAAATGTATTGCGGTTTAGTCTTTCATGAACCTACGCGTCGCTGGGGGCCCACGAGGTCCCCCTATCAGGATGGGCAACCAGGTAAACAAACTACTGTACTCATAATTCTCCACCACCACTACAGTACTACCATCAGTTTAACAAAAGAGCCTTACTTCAGTATGAGTTGTTGTTTGATAACATGTCTTGTCGTTGTTTTATTTGACGTGTGTTCACCCCTCCCTCTTCTTCCTTGCAGCCTCCTGGCGGTGGCCCTGGCCCCCATCCCATGCTCCAAAACATGGACCACACACGACCACAAGGCCATCCTAACTTGGGACCGATGCAGAGAATGAGTGGCCCTCGAGGCATGGGCCCTATGGGGCCAGGACCCCAGGTAGACCACACTACTGATATGCCCCAATTCTATTACTTTAGTCAGACTAGTACTGTTACACACCCATCTATGAGCAGCTAGTATTTCTCAGCAGTTTGCTTGTAGTCTTTCAGACTAGCCCATTCGTTTTTGAAACTGCTCGTGCAACATCACCCTTCCAGTCGGTCTCCTTGGATTCCAAGTTGTTGATTTACGCTTCAGACACCCACCCCACGAACCATGTCTTTCCAACCCCCCCCTTCTCTGGTTTTGTTTATGGTAGTCTGACACCTTGGTTGTCATTGCAGAACTTTGGTGGTGGGATGCGGCCTCCACACAACTCTATGGGCCCCGGGATGCCAGGAGTGAACATGTGAGCCTCCTCTCCATCTTAATACATTATACATCACCAGTGTATGTTGATATCTAACGGGTTTCACTCGCTGTATTGCAGGGGCCCAGGTGCTGGACGGCCATGGCCCAATCCGAACAATGGCAACTCTGTGAGTCCAATTTCCACTTTAGACACACACACACACACCATGATGTTATCGGCTCAGATTGCACCGGTCTGTGTCTGTCCTCTCTCAGTAAGAGCTCTGGAGGCCCAATGCATTACCAAGTTTCCCAGTTCTGGATGTAATTGTAGTATTATGTATCCCAGGCTACGTCCTAAATTACTCCATATTCCCTTTCTGGCATACTACTTTCGACCAGGGGCCTTTTAGACTCTGTTCAAAAGTAGTGCACTACGTAGAGAATAAGGACACTTGGGACACACTCCATAGATACTGATGATGATGATAGGATGATGCTAAAACGATGAATGGTGATGTTTTGAGAGGTGAGTACATAAATCCTGTTCCTGGGCAGTAATGTTTCTGTTGTGATTTATTCAGATGCCTTACTCATCACCTTCTCCTGGAGCGTACGGGGTAAGCACTCTCTCTGATGAGCGCTCACACACAAACGCACACACTGGCCATTACGGCAGTGTTTATATTTCACCCATTTGAAGCCAGTATTGTAGTATTGTCTTTCAATATTCTTAATTGATTGTATTGGTGTAGGTAGAATCTGACCTGATACAGATGCATTGCCTGTATTGTGATTTCCTGTTGAATTGTAATAGTTTTGTGTTCTCCTGCCACTCCAAAGGGAGGTTCTGGTGGAGGGGGACCCCCTGGAACCCCCGTTATGCCCAGCCCTGCTGGTAGGTACACCAAGTCTTCACAGAGGAACAGGAATGCATGTCAAAATGTCTCGGCAAATAACCTTTAGTCTTCAATGACTGTTTGCCATGTTTGGCTGTTCTCATTTACCTAACGTACACTAGTCTATTGATCATCATAATCTAGAGTGATTTGTGTATGAACCACTTTTCAGACTCTAACAACTCTGGGGACAATCTCTACACTATGATCAACACTGGACCTGGCAACCGATCAAATGTGAGTCTCCTTCTCGCCCCAGCCCTCTCCTCACATCTGTTCCAGTCACGCTGTTTCATGTTTCTTCATCGCCAGATGTTTCTTCCAGTCATATCTTTACAAGTTTTCTCGTCCTCCATAATGAAACTGTGCTGCATCCCAAATGGCACCCTATTCTCTACATGGTTCCCTACTTTTGACCAGAGCCTTGGGGGGGGGGGGGGCCCTGGTAAGAAGTAGTACATTATGTAGGGAATAGGGTGCCATTTGGGATGCACACTGTTTCTCCCTGGCCCAGTCTCGTTTGATAGTGGTGCTTGTCCTGTTGACATGTCTAATAAGGCCGTGCTTGTGTCTCCTATGCTGCAGTTCCCTATGGGCCCCGGTTCTGACGGACCCCTAGGCGCCATGGCGGGCATGGAGCCACACCACATGAATGGATCGCTAGGTAACACGCTACTCCGCCACTGTTACAACACAACACCACCAGAGCTGCAAGTCTCAATTTGGGATTTGGTTTAGGGAATAACAGTACTGACTAGTGTATGACCGGCTGGGAATAGTTGCAGACTCAGTCAATCTGAACGTATGGTACAGTACCAAATGGCACCCTATTCCTTATGTAGTGCACTGCTGACCATGGCCCAAAGGGTTCTGGTGAAAAGGGGTGCACTGTATAGTGAATAGGGTGTCCTATGGGACGTACACCGTGTAATAGACAAACCAGTGATGTGAAGCAAGGAGACGGATTCTCAGCAGAGGTGCCAGGCTTTCGCTTAATCTGGCCAAAGATGCAAGGAACGCTTCCACCGGGCACCTTTTGCATTATCAGTTCAAGTTAGAATGGAAGGTTTAAATTTTGGACTGTGAATTGTTTTCCCTCTTTCTTAGGCTCTGGTGACATGGACGGACTCAACAAGGTGACTATTAATAACATGGCCATATATCTAGATTCCTATCAAAACATGACAAATCATTTTGACTTCCTTCATAAAACGTAAGCAATACATTTGGTTGCATCTACTACTTATTGTTTAGCCTGGTCCCAGATCTGTTTATGCTCTTGCCAACTCCATTGCTGTCAATGTCAAGAGTGGGCATGATGGCACAACAGACTGGCACTACTGCTAGTTGCCCAATTTACTTACTCTCTTTCCTGCCCTATCGTAGAACTCCCCAAACAATCTAAGTGGCATTAGCAACCCTCCTGGAACCCCGAGGGACGGCGACGAGTTGGGCGGAAACTTCCTGCACTCCTTTCAGAGTGAGAATGTAAGTTCCCTACCCCACCATGCATCTCTATGGACCGTTTTCATTAGGGCATGCAATAGAAAACATTTCAAAAATGAGTTGTTCCCTACTTTTTTCTGTCCAATTTTGTTCCGTTTGATGCCTAATGAACACGGCCAAGCTGAGGCCACTGTTGCCAGTAACAAAGCTTTGAAGAAGCCTATATGTACTGTAAGGCTTAGAGGGCAGTATTGACTCCAGTGGCGGTACCTTGACAGTCAGGCAAAGCCACAGTGACCGCATCATTGACTCTAGAGTGGCGGTGTAGTGTGGGGGCACTGGGCGGTTGCCAAGTAACCGTTTTGGCTTGTTTGTTTGTGTCAGGCCATTCCAATAGGCGTTCCTGATTTTTAACTCTTTCCCGTCTGTACCCCTCAGCAGTACTCCCCTACCATGACGATGAGTGTGTGACATCCCCCTCCATCTGCCATCACTGAGGATCTGAGCTCATAACAGAACATGGCCAAAACACATCAGCACAGAACCAGGGACAGGGTGCCATTTTGGTTCCACACAATTCCAGAATGCTGATATACACATTTTCAAAATGGCTGGTGACTTCTGCTCCTCCTCCTCGTTCCAAATGAAGGACAGTTCTTCTATAATCACCACCCCAAGTGTGACGAAACCAGCGACGGAAACTACTGCATACATGACACGTGCTTTAATTATTGCTTTGTAGTGCAAGATGTGCAGAACCCGTTTCAGCTTTTGCCACCTAAAACACTGAAGTGTCCATTGTGAACTAGGAGAAATGTATCTTTTTGTTTTCATATTTCAGGTCCCGCGTTCAGCCACATGTAGTATGTCACAAAACTAGTCTGAAAACATGGAGTCTGAATCTGCCTGTAACTCTGTGACCACTCCATTGAATGACTTTGTCCCGATGTACTAGCTCCCACTATTTAGCCACATTTTCAAAGGGAAGTGGTGTGATCGAATTGGGCCTTAGTAAGGATAGGGCCTGTAACAGTTTCAAAGTGCTCAGTGAGGTTTTTAAAATGTAGGATCGGATGCGATGCGTCGATAGGGAATGTGTTTTGTGGGTTCTGTTTTTGTCGAGGAGAGCGATCTTATTCTGCACTGGTTTTATGTTGCTTTTTATTTAAACAGTCGGACTGCTGTTCTTGTTCGGTCAAGGGGAAAGCTAACTTGGGCTAAACCATGGGTGTGGACGCAATGGGGGGGGTGCATGACTAAGATCTTTGTACAACATACTACCTAGTGCTGCTCCAGTCCACATGTGGTGTCTTTAACCTCTTCCCTGCCTGTGCTTAACACTCTGTGCCCTTTTTTGTCACCATCGTTGTAGCAGTCTGTGTTTTCCTACTGTTCCATCACGGTGATGATGAAAGTTAAACCCATTGTAACCTGAGATGAAGATTGGTAGTTTTCTTTTCAAAAAATTCTCAAGGTATTTTTTTTTTGTTTGTTTTTTTTGTTTTTTTTAATATTTTGATACAAATTTGACTACGTATATATTGGCCCAGTTATTTCAAGATTAGTTAAAGCTTTGTAAACCAATTCTAGTATCATAAACTTAGCGGCAGTCTTGTAAATGTGAACTTTTATTTCATTTTCTGTGAATATTAAGCATTATACACCTGTTGCTGGTATATATATTTTTTTCAAATTGGGGGAAAGAGTGCTGTTAATATAATTTTACAATAACTTAACTTCTTGTCCATTTTTCTTTTTTCCTGTTTGCCACTTTTCAAAGCACGTAGGGTGATTTTGATACTATTTAATTACCTTGACACTCTCACTCACATGTTTTACTATCCTTGTCTGGAACACATTAATTTCCATCCTAAATCCTATTTTCCCTTACACTAACCTTAACCCCTAACCTAAAATAACCGTTTTATTATGTGTGGGGATTTCCGGTACCCACGAGGATAGTAATACAAGCAGCCACACACACACACACGCTCACAAAACGCCCTGACTCACTCCAAATGTCTGACAATAGATATCAGGGAAGTGTCCAAGAGAAGAACTAGTAACAAATATTTAAACCTAACAGCTTGTGTACATAAATACATTTGTTTTATTCAAGTACACTCCAAATATGATTATTGCTGTTTTACAAAGAACAGCAGATGAGTCTTTCATACAAATTGGACAGACAGGAAGTGACTAGTGCTGGTGACCTCTAGTTCAAGTTCTGCATCCCAAATGGCACCCTTTAACCTATTTAATGCACTACTTTCAACTAGGGACCATAGTGTACTACTTTTGACCAGAGCTCTATATAGGGAACAGGGTGCCATTTGGGATGCATACCCTGTGTCACAGCTCTTTTTTTTATTTTATTTTTTGGACCACTTTCATATATTGGATTAGGGCCTTTTTTCAACTTCTACCTTACTCGAAGTACACAGCAAACACATTTGCAGTACAGAACATCTCTTGGCTCCGGTAGGTGTGGGCAACACAGGTGTCTGTATGGGGATCCCAGAGACTACGACTAGCCAGTACCAGCCCTCCATATCCTTGCTGCCCCTCTGGACCCAGCTGGCCTAGCGCCACAGTACACACAGTCCTCACCAGAGCCTTCACCTCCTCACTCAGCGCCTTGACCAGACCACCACAGGAGGGGGCGCTATAACCCACCGCCTCCAGCCGAGATGACAGGAAGTCCTGCAGCATCTGATGGACCAGGCCGCAGGGGAACTTCTCGGCAGGCTGGGCCGAACCCGCTGGCACCTGAAGAGCAGAGGTGAATCCCAATTATATTTCCTTGATTTCTCAAGTCCTCCTCACTTTCTTCTCCAAATGCATTGGAGGACACGATCTGTGATTCCTCCCCTCTGCTGTTCTCCTCCAATGCACTTTGGGAAGGTGAGGAGAGAAGACACGAGGAATCAAGGACCTAAAATTGAGATTCAATCCGAAGAGACAGCCAGGGATGTGTCTTAACAGTCTAAAATTCCTCTGTCTTATCTCATTTATAGGCACTGCTCTGAAAACACAGGAAAGGTAAATGCAACGTGGCGGTTGGCCACCAGGAATTTCATTTTGTCTGTCCGGTTTCTTCTATATCAGTGCAGATGAAGGAAATGAGATGAAACGAAGCCACTTTAGACTGAGATATGCCCAGGCCAGGGAGAGGAGTAACTGTGTTGGCTAAGTGGCTAGACTACTGGTGAAAGATCAGGGCTGTTCTGTTAAACAGTGATCACAGTTATGTTAGTGTGTAGCTATATGAATGTGTTGATCTGACCTGCTCATTGACTATAACAATAGGTTTCCTTGCCGGGATGTTCCTCACTGCAATCTTCAGTGCAATGTGTTCCTGAGTACACACAATTAAAAACTTAACAGAGAGATCCAGTATGACAACAGGGTCATATTCATTAGTGAACACCGTAGCAAAATACGGAAAACAAAAACAAGCGTTTCTTACAGGACAAGTTCAGGTCGTCCCATACCGTTGCTTCCATTTTGTTCCTAGTGAATAAGACCAATGTCTACTTATGTTCTATACCCATCATTTATTCATCCGAATTAATACAATGTGAAAGCTAAAAAGAGATACTTAACAGGCAAACTAGTGATTCAATTAGGTATTCAATAAGAAACACTGGGTCATGTTCAGTAGGGCACACCATTGCAAAACAGTTTGCATCAAACATTATTTTTTGTTTATATTCATAGTGAACTTCCCAGTTTCACTCTGTTCTTACATTTACATTTAAGTCATTTAGCAGACGCTCTTATCCAGAGCGACTTACAAAATGGTGCATTCACCTTATGATATCCAGTGGAACAACCACTTTACAATAGTGCATCTAAATCTTTTATGGGGGGGGGGGGGGGTTAGAAGGATTACTTTATCCTATCCTAGGTATTCCTTAAAGAGGTGGGGTTTCAGGTGTCTCCGGAAGGTGGTGATTGACTCCGCTGTCCTGGCGTCGTGAGGGAGCTTGTTCCACCATTGGGGTGCCAGAGCACACACATTCTTAAATGTGTTCTTCCTACTGAACATGTCCCATTGGTTTGAATGGGTCCTCTGGCTCCTTGAGGGGCTTTACCTTGACTACGTCCCAAATTACAACCTATACCTTATGTAGTGCGCTACTTCTGACCAGAGCCCTTGTCAAAAGTAGTGCACTATGTAGGGAATACTGTGCCCCCACCTTGAGTGCCTTGGAGAACTTCTGGGCGGCGAGGAGCCCTTTCAGGCTGAAGAGGGCCTGGGGTTTAGTGTGGGCTTGAGCCTGGCTGGGAGCTGGCCTAGACGACAGCCTACGGACCAATGAAGGGGCTCCCCCTGACACCTGTGATTAACATATAGACACAAAAGATCAGTGGACACACCATTTTGGTGGTAACCATTTGAATAATAAACATCTAGTAGATACACTGAGAAGACCATTCATCATTGCGTACTTTCTGTTTCAAGGCTGGACACAAAAACAATCCAAATTGATCAGGCAACACTCATGTTCTGTTTTCTTTTTAAATGTTGTCCCCCGTTACAATAGTTATAGGCCTTGTTGTACCTCTACTGCTTTGCTGCTCTTCTCCTGGCTCTCTCTCACTGAGGCAGTGGCTGGAACCTCGCTGCCTCTGGCGTCCTTGGCTGCCATTTCTAAACAGTAGTGGTAAGTACAAGTGATGACGTCCACACCACTTCATATTTTTTCGCCCATTTAGCCCATAAACCACACATTTGAAAATAATTTCAATTTTAAACAACTGTAAACTGTTAAATATGTAGCTGATATGGATGCTAAGCAAATAATCAATATCTACTATACAAAATGTCTTGTTTTACAATGCAACATAGCTCTGATCCAATAGAGCTCGGAGATGGTTCTGCTGAGGTTTTGCTCTTACCTGCCCAGGTTGGCTCTGCTGTGATGGGGAATGGACAGGAGCAATCGTTACACTCGTACCTGTTCCCTCCCCCTTATGTGCTTTCTGTGGGTTGCCTTTGCTACTCAGCCCCCCTCACCTTGTGTTGTAGCACTGCCAAACTCCTGTCACTGTACAAAATATTTACAGCAAACCAATATAAGGCTCTGCATTTATTCTGCACACTGGGCAAGCCCATCACTCTACTGTGCTCAGGGCTGTATTCCAATTGAAAAGCTCATCCACTTGCATGTTGGCTCCTGCCTCACAATAGGAACTAGGCCTAAACTGCTTCAGTGAATCCAGTCGTTTTTCCTCACTTTACGTGTCCCAAATGGCACGCTAGTCCTGTTGCAATGCACTACTTTTGACCAGGGCCCATAGGGAGCTGGTCAAAAGCAGTGCACTATAAAGGAAATAGGATGTGATTTGGGACACATCCACTGCAACAGGATGTGGCCTGGCTGGGGACGAGCCAACCAACCTCTCCCTCGCTGGCTTAGGTCCTCCTCACAAGATTGTTTGGAAAGTTGTAGCAACACTAAACAGTTTGTTCACTGTATCCTAGTAATTCACATATAACCTTGAGTTATGATGCCTCAGGTTTCTCTTTGATTTTTGCATTGTGATTTTTTATTTGTGCGTTTGTCTTACGAGAGCTGAGGCTGTCATGGGAATAGTATACACTACATGGAGCCAGATTATTGACTTATCTTGTAAAAATGGGTGGACGTCTTGGCCAAAGTTCCTTCTGTCTTTATTCTGTTTGTGGTCTTGGTCCCGTTCCAGGCCGACATTGTTTTGCATTAACCAATGGTGGCATGCCACGTAATCCACTGTGCAGTCGGCTATCAGATTCCTATATCATATGATGTGGTTAGCTGATATGTTAAACACCTATCCAGGCGTTTTTAGATCTGGCAGGCATCTGCAATATTTATTTTTACTGCTTGGGTGGTGACCTGTTCAATAACAACAAGATGAGGCGCGGTCTGTGTCCCAAATGGTAGTCAATTCCCATATAGTGCACTATATAGGGAATAGGGTGCCATTTGGGACAAGTCCAAGGTGAGGCATAGTCATGTGATGTGCAGATGGACTGATGAGAACTTCTTTGTCTCATCTTGTTACGACAAACTGCGTTGACAAAACATTAAGAACACCTGCTCTTTCCATGACATACTGACCAGGTGAAAGCTATGATACCTTATTGATGTTGCTGTTAAAATCCACTTTAAATCAGTGTAGATGAAGAGACAGGTTAAAGGAGGATTTTTAAGCCTTGAGACATGAATTGTGTGTGTGCAATTCAGAGGATGAATGGGCAAGACAAAAGATTTAAGTGCCTTTGAACGGGATATGGTAGTAGGTGCCAGGCACACCGGTTTGTGTCAAGAACTGCAATGCTGCTGGGTTTTTCACGCTCAACAGTTTTCCGTGTATATCAAGAATGGTCCACCACCCAAAGGACATCCAGTCAACTTGACACAACTGTGGGAAGCGTTGGAGTCAACATGAGCCAGCATCCCTGTGGAATGCTGTTGACCGACACCTTGTAGAGTCCATGCCCCGACAAATAGAGGCTGTTCTGAGGGCAACTCATTTTAGGAAGGTGTTCCTAATGTTTGGTATACTCAGTGTATGAAGTCAATCTTGTGAGAATTCTGAGCAATTAATCATATAATGAAAACATGCAAATATATATATTTTTTTTTATAAACAATGATCCCAAGGGCAATGTCAGTTCATGAAGAGTTTTTAATAAGCAGGTATATCCTCATCACCACAACAACATGCTCTAAATGCTCCTAAATGACTTAGCAAAAAACTGCTTTCAGTTCATCAAATTACAATGACCAGAGGTTTGCACTGTAACCATCATGGAAAAAGCAGTTGTATCCTAAAGTAACTTATGAACATTCATAGACAATGTATCAAGAGAATGGTTACAGATATGCCAGTGCAATTACTATATGGCTATGAAATATCAAATAGACCTACCTACATTTGAGAAATTCTTAATGTTATGTAAAATACAAGATCCAGTATGAAAAATATATTGATAATCTAGCAGCCAAAGGGCTTGTTTCACGTTCAGCCATTAGAAAGGTGTGATATTGCAGTTATGTCAATACAATAACTGACCTGAACCGCAACCTGGATTTTTAAAAAGTCAGAATTAACATCCACCTTTACTTCCTATGATGTTCCTTGTTTTATCAACCCACCCATTCTGATTGAATGGTCTCTCCATGTTTCTCTTCATCGGGTTACAGAGGCCATAGGCTTGATCGGTGTCTGTCACTAATAAACATAGAAAGTCTCCAAACTCAAAGGTGGATAACTGGGATCCCAGAGAGCAGAATTACACATGATAATATGGGCATGGGATAAAAAAAAATAACAGAAAAACTGAGTTAAGTGACAGATGTGCTTCACTTCTTCCTACTTCATTTTCTCCAGGAAGGAGCGCACCTCCTCAGGGCTGTAGCCCCATGGCCCAATCTTTCCCTGGTAACAGACAGAAGACTGGTGATTGGACAGGAGCAAAAAGTGGATTCATTGGTGAACTGTGAGTGACAGACTCCTCTTTATGAGGCTCACAAAAGAAAGTGAGAGATTTAGGTGCCTAACAGGTCTTATAGGCCTATACCTTTATAATATATACCTTTGTATATATATTTTTTAAAATTTAATTTTAATCCCAGGCCCCGTCCCCACAGAAGGTATTTTGCCTTTCGGTAGGCCATCATTGTAAATAACAATTTGTTGTTAACTGACTTGCCTAGTTAAATAAAGGTTAAATAAAAATACAATAATATACCTGTGTAACAGAAGTTCAACAGCCTTCACTGTGTTCCAAATATCCTTTCCCATAATTCTGTAAAACTACTAGTCAGGATGTGTCCATGTGAGCCAGAAAGCAAAGAATGCAATGGCAGGATTCCAAAAACTCAAGACAAGAACTGCACCTTGATTTCTCTTTACCTTTGCACACCATCAGTTTTGTTATGCAGAAAGAAAATTACATTTGATCTATGTGTTGTCTTTTTACTACTTCCTTTTTTCTTAACTCTTAATTTTCTTAACTGTCCTTACCTTATAAACAACCTTTCCTGCCTGCAGCACATACAGCCTCTCTGGAATAGCACCATATTTACTAGCTGTGGTGTCTTTCATTTCATCCACTACGATGGGGCACAGGGGGTCCTCTTTGACCAGGAACTGTGCTGCAGCCAGCCGCTCCTCCTGGTTTCGGTGTTTAGTAATGTCAACGTTGTTGGCAAAGACCCAACCATCTGAAGCAGAGAAAAAAATCACAGTGACGATTGTAGTGGCTTGATATTTGTGTAGCCTAGGCTATATACCTTCTAAAGTTTAATACAACCGATTATAAAAAGCCACAATCAGTTATTATTCATTATAATAATTTATCCAGGTTTAGGATAGATTACAAAGCTATCATCACGTAGGTCTATATGGTCTTGTACTATTCATTTGACCAATAACATCGTCCCCAGGCTAATTGAGCAAAGGCGGAAGTGTCCGGATATTTGACCAATGACCACCTCCTTCACCTGTTGAATGCGCCTCGGCAATGTAGACCACCAGGAAGTCTGCCACATCGCTGAAGTCCTTGACGAGTTGCTTGAACTCGCAAAGTTTATACATGAACGGGGGTCAGGTACAACTTCCAAAAGTCAACACCAGTGGTCTGTTGTCTGACAGACAAAAAAAAGAGAGAGAACATTATAGTAGCCTAGTATTTAGAAAGGAAATTGATCAAATAACTGGCATGATACTGCTGACTATACTGCACACGAGCAATCGTCTACTCACCTTTCAAATAGTTGTAGATACTGGTAATCTTGCCGTCCAATGTAATCACTGGTGAGTCGGGAGCACTGTTGCCCACAAAAGCTTCTTGACCGACATTAGTCCACATGTGCCCTAGGATGGTCTTGACAAAATTCCATGACATAAAAGTCGGCCCCCAATCTTCATACTTGAACTTCGGATTCTGGGTCATAGTTACCTTTTCACCCATTTTTAAGATAAGTTTCTTGGTCAAGCTTCGTGAAATCAAATTCAGAAGCGTGAGAAAGATAAATTGCATGAACGCAAAGCAAAATAAACACGGCATTGACAGATAAATGAACAATTTCCATATTAATATCATATTTTTCTTTGGTGCTCAGCGAAACAATAGCCTATGTGTGATTTCTAGCCTATTTTATGGCAGAGTGGAACGTTGTGCAAACAAACACTCCCTCCTCGACCGTCTATGTGGGCTTTTGTCTAAACGTTTCTTTTACCCCTGACATGTATGTGATTTGACAGAGTAAAGCAGAATGTTGTAATACATTTTGGCCCAATTTTTTTACACCATACTGATTGAGCCCATCCACGTATTTTAGATCCGTTTTGGATAATTTTGACGATTGAATTTACCGTAAACTACACCTTGTGAGCGCACTTAACAAATGTATCTCTAGGACTAGGAATAAGAAGTGCGTGTGTGTGTGTTGACCAGACACTGAATCATCCACTAGATGTCACTACTCAGCCGTACTTCACTGATATTCATGTCTCCTATTGTCGTCAACCAGTAGCCTATAGGGTCGTTCCATTTCATTTCAATAACTTTCCATACATATTTGCCCATGGTAGAAGTTGTCTGAAAGTGATACCGATACCTCACCCTATCACGAGGCATCCATGTCTTTATCACTGGAAAAGATAAACGGTTGAGTTTTATATCATTCAAAAGCTTACAAACAAGGCTGTCAAATTGTCTAAAAACATGTAAACTCCTGTTTTTCCCCCATCTATATGTTGTAGCTTAGACCCTTTTTTACATAATCTGAGGTGTTTGTGTTGTGCTCACAATCGGTTGAGACATAGCATACTCTTGAATACAGGGCGGGTGTCATTTTAATCCTAGAAATATAATTAATAGAATGGACATGTCCCTTCAGATCACTGCAATTTAGCTGGTACATTGTTGAAATTTAAGTTGAACAAAAATAAGACAGCTCTCCGCTAAATAAACTTAAATGAACATATTTGTATTGCCTTACAAACGTTTTGGGTATGACCCCTTCTTCAGAATGCATAGGAGGCAACGTTACAACAACAATACAGGCCACACATAAGGGGGCATAATTATAGATTCACAAAGTCAAATTTGGCCCAATCAAGAGATCCCAGCAGAGGGAGCTTTGGGCAAAACATGAAAATACACTGAGTATAGCAAACATTAGGAACACCTTTCTAATATTGAGTTTCTTCCCCCCCCCCCCCCACCCCCCCCCCCTTTTTTGCCCTCAGAACAGCCTCAATTTGTTGGGGCATGGACTCTACAAGGTGTCGGTCAACAGCATTCCACAGGGATGCTGGCCCATGTTGACTCCAATGCTTCCCACAGTTGTGTCAAGTTGACTGGATGACCTTTGGGTGGTGGACCATTCTTGATACACACGGAAAACTGTTTAGCGTGAAAAACCCAGCAGCATTGCAGTTCTTGACACAAACCAGTGCGCCTGGCACCTACTACCATACCCTGTTCAAAGGCACTTAAATCTTTTGTCTTGCCCATTCACCCTCTGAATGGCACACATAAACAATCAATGTCTCAAGGCTTAAAAATCCTTCTTTAACCTGTCTCCTCCCCTTCATCTACACTGATTGAAGTGGATTAACAAGTGACATCAATAAGGGATCATAGCTTTAACCTGGATTCACCTGGTCACTCTATGTCATGGAAAGAGCAGGTGTTCTTAATGTTTTGAATACTCAGTGTATACACAAACACACAATAAAGATACATTATGATATCAGCCTAAATGTTAGGAGCGTATACTCAGCCTACATATTTATAGCCTTCTACAAAAAAACAAGAAAAGGAACATTATTTTTTGAGACCTGCTGGGGCAGGGGTGCCCAAGCGATCTATCCAATGTGTCTCTCTTTGGAGAAGTAATTTATCCCTATCTCCTATACCCTACGTGGCGCCTTCACTAATCAAAGCCCAAATAACGTTAGGCACATAGTTCATGATTATGGCAATTGAAATGCTGGCAACAGGTGATTTTTCATTGTGGTTAAGAATGGAGGCATCATGCATACAAATCCTTGTCTTAAGTTCACGTTTGGTCTTACCCCCATAATAAAAGTTACAGCAACACTTAAGGAGATGTACATAATATTTGTGTTACAAGTTATTCTACCTCCAACCACTGATCATAGCATTACAGTGAACACAGTTGTGACAAGGGAAATTGCCATCAGGAATGCGAGAAATGAAACTTTAAATTTACTACCACAAAGATGGCCACCGGTCAACCCACCTGAATGTCCACATAAATAGGAAGTTCTATTCTATTATCTATATTTCCATGATTTCAATAGGTTTCCCATTGAAGATCAACAGTATAATTTAAAACAACTGATATTCCCATTCAAGTCCACATTCTCTGATGTGTGGACCTGCAACCATCTTTGTGCTACCATTTGAAAGTTGAAAATGTTATTTTATTCCATTTTAGTACATTTATCAGCCAAAACATGTCACGCATGGTGCACCCACCCCGTATTCAGGAGCATGCTGTGTCTCAACCAATGGCTGGCACAACACAAACATCTCAGATGATGTAAAATAGGGTCTAAGCTACAACATATGCTAAAATGAATAATAAAAACAGAGTTCAGACATTTTTAGATACATTTTTATAAAATAGTTTGACAACCCTGTTTGTAAGCTTTTAATGTATATCAAACTCAAATGTTTATCTTATCCAGAGATGAAGACACACACATATTACATCTGCACCCGTGCTTCTACATCTGCATTGCTTGCTGTTTGGGGTTTTAGGCTGTTTTTTTGTATAGCACTTTGTAACATCTGCTGATGTAAAAAGGGCTTTATAAATACATTTGATTGATTTGAAAAATTCATTTGATTAATATTATGTCTCATGGTAGGGTGGAGTATGCAAAATGAGTCAACTTTGAGCACCTCATTCTCCTAAATGTTTTGGCATTCAGGTCCCCTAAGTTACTTTCTGACCACTTCTACCATGGGCAAATATGTATAGAAAGTTTTATTAAAATCAAAAGGGGTGAGGTCAAAAAGTGATTGAAATCAAATGGAATGACCCTATATCTAATATCGTTGACGTGTTGTAAACCACAAGGCCTACCACTATTTCTAAATAATTATCTAAATTATGAATATGCTCGAATGGCTATGGCTATTCACATCCTATATTTATTTAAGAGAAATATATAATAATATATTTCACATTATTATTATTATTTTCTTTTCAATTTCAATCCTAGACCCTCAACCTCACAGCATGTGCTATCATGCTTATCCAATTCATAGGCATAGGCCTATATTGTTACATGTATTTATTTTACTAATCAAATGCATCATTTGTTTAGGTGATTCATGTTAATATGGATGGACGTCAATAGGCCTATAATGTTATTGAACAGGCTTAGTTCACATAGGCCTTATCATTCTAGTCCATTTTTGCAACACGTGATAATTCTTAGTCTTAAACTGGCCTAATACGAGCCTTATGCATAGGTGCATGCCTTAACAACATACGATATACACTGTCATTTCTGAAAAATAAGCATATAGGCTTTTCAGTTCCCTGACCTACACGACCAATTTGACGGACATAAAAATACAATTATAACAACTGTCAGGTTAGGCTTACAAGCTCAAATAAAATACATTTAATACTTCAATAATGTGCCTCCTTTTGAAATAAAACGAACAACTAAAAGTCACACATTGAGCTAACAACATCGATGTTGTCACATAAATTAGATGATTTATTATATTGTCTCTCTCTCTCTCTCTCTGTGTGTGTGTGTGTGTGTGTGTGTGTGCGTGTGTGTGTGTGTGTGAGTGTGTTTGCGTGCGTGCGTGCGTCCGTGCGTGTGCACTGTCTTTTAATTAATATTTATGAAATCATCGACACTTGCTCTATTTCCTTTTTATAGTTTCTTAATAAAAAGAATTAAAGAAATCACAATGTGAACAAGAGCTACCACACATTTCAACGAAATCCCCCCCCAACATGTTCCCTTATTTTTCTCTATCATATAAAAGAAATGTTCCCTTATTCCTAATCGATTTCTAACTGAAGTTTGCAGTAGCCTACAAATGCCTGTAGTCCTAAGTAACCTAAAGCCATATGGTCGTATTGATATTTGCTCATAATTTACTTGGCACCTGTCCATGGTCTGCTGTTTCGTCAATAGCACATCAGTTTTCTCTCCCCGTAAAACATCTCTCCTCGATCAATATCTTCATATCCTCCCATTGGCCCCCTGACAGTGCCTTCATTGGTGCAGAGACGCAATGACTCGAATACTGCCGACTCAGTGGATGCATCAGATGTCATTCAAAGGGAAGACGCATGTTTTGGATGCTGAGAATTGATACTTTAGAAAAGTGGTAAAAGTTTATGGAAGCAGAGAGGATGCTGTTGGTACGTTAAGACGTGCTTTTCTTCGCATTTGGCCGACGATGTTGATGTACACCGAGTCCGACCATAGGCTATACATATTCTCCCCTTTTGTCGGTTCATTAGTCGGATAAGGTAGGTGTCGTCAAGAGAATGAAGATCATTCACTTCTTGTCAGTGTATATTCTTGCATTTATCATCCCCAAAGATTCCATGTTATTTTCCAATTCGGAAAACAATGTCAAACTTTTAGGAGATGGTTTGGTGTGTCTTCAAATATTTTAAAGGGGATATGTGATTTTCTGTCCCGAACACAGGTAAATGTGAACACAGAAAGTACACACTGGGAACAACGAAATTCCGATGCAGAAATCCTCAGCACTCTTCGGAATGGTCAGTCACTGCCAAACCCCATCGTTTTCAGACTTCACGGGACTGACTCTCTCCATGTACAGCAGTAAATCGGACATCTGCGCCAGACGCATCGGGAACGATGGTTTTGGAGCCCAGAACTGCCGGAGCCCACATCACATCCCGAGTCATATGCAATGTCCGAGTCCAAAGCGGCATGCCGCGCCAGAAGAGCGCTATGGATCTCAAGAGAAAGGCCTTCTGACAGCCAAATCTCCCCGCGCGTGTTTCTCTCTCTCCCCGGAACAAGGTAAAGCTAAACATTTGATTCAACGCGCTCATTACTGACCCGGCTCTTGTATCGCATAATGTATTTTATCAGTAAAATCTAGTTGTTTAAAGCAACAGTTTCTTTGGGCGGTGAAACATGCTGTCTAAATCTAAATTGTATCATGCCAATATTGGGGAAATATTAACACAATTACTAACATTTATTGCTTCGAATTTGCACTTTTTATGCTATCAGGGAAACTATTTTATAAGTGTATCAAATAATATCCTATTATTGTCATTCCTTCCAGCCCTTATTGTCATTCCTTCCAGCCCATCCATCTGGTTACTCTGAAATTGTGCCAGGGTTTCTAGTTGGCTACATATGGAGTCTTTAAGTGCACTCCTCTTCCTCTTTGATCCAGCGGTGGGGCCCTACTGTATATTTAGTTGACAGATCTGTGTTTGCAGTTGTGGATTCTACTGTTGATAACAACCTCATTAATTAAGTGCAGAGGTCACTGATGTATAGTCTTGCCAATTTCATAAAGAGCACCACAATCAAAGTCATCTCAGCAACACAGCGCAGCCCTGTGAAGTGATACATGTGAAGGGACAGCCAGAGAATGGAGCACTTTGACTTCTCCTCTATGGATCATCAACAGATGTGACTGCACTCACTTTAGGGAAAGTGCTTAATTTAACAAGTTCTGTATGAGGACAGATGGCGGTGGACAGATGAGGACATCTCTGGAGTATATGAGCGGATACCATTTTATTGAGCTGTTACAGATAACATACTGTAAATGGATAGGTACAAACTAACTTCAATAGACAAATTTAATAGAACATTATTTATGTAGCCTATTAGCACACGTTTATTTTAAGAAATGAATTTTAAGTGTAAATGTAATAGTAGATATTTTAAGATTAAATGCCATTTGTTTGGCGAATTACCTAAAATAGTTTGAATTTAAGCATCATTGAGATTAATAAACATTCCTCAAGGCTTTTCTATAATCTAATTTGTAACCTCCTCACTCAGGTTTATTAACGAACATTAAATTGTTTAAAAAAAATGTCCCCCTTAATTATTGGATATTGTGTACTGGGATGAATGCATGTAGTGCTTCATGATGTAGAGGTATTATGAGGCAAGTATCTTGTCTGGGACTTAAATACTTGTGTTAGCTCCTATGTCTAATCCCTAAAACGTTAGCTCAGTGGACTAAAATGTTGATGGTGAGTTGTGCAGATGGTCTGGGTTTGATACCCTGCCGTTAGTTACACACGCGTACTGTCTGCTTCAAATCTACGTCAAACATACAGTATTATTTGTATTTTCTTTCTGTCATGCTTTGAAGATGGCACAAAATTCTATTTTTAACCTTTTTATCATTCAGAAATATAGAATTTATAGAATTTGTTGAACTGAAAAATGCTGTCGTTTTGTTTGATATTCCCATTTTTTTCAATCATAAATTATTTTTGACTGTGAATCCTGCACAGGCCTTGAGTGCAGTGACTAGTCTTCAGACCCTTTCATACCCTTGCATGAAACAACGGTCAGATATATACAGTCAGGTCCAAAATGATTGGCGCCTTTGATAAAGATGAGCCAAAAAGACTGTATAAAATAAGTAATACAAATACTGAGCTATATCTTATATTGTTTGCTGAATTCAAAAAATATATTTTCTGCTTATGCATCCTTATTTCACCACCAAACTCACCACTGGTGTACGTGGCTAAAGAGCTCTATTTTCATATCATCTGACTATAGCACCAGTTTCAATCCAAGTGTAAGTGCCGTTTAGCAAACTCCAGGTTTTTACATTTGTTAGATGACATGAAAATTTAACTCTTTGGTGTTGAAATATGGATGCATAAGCAGAAAATAATCCCATACCTACTGTAAAATAAAAAATTAAGAATGATGTTTTAGGTGAGAAGTAGTCGTTGGTAAGAGGCCAAAAAATAAAGGAAATTCACATGAGCACCGCAATGCCTACTCCACCCATGCTCTACCAAGGTTTTCCAGCACTACAGTAGCAATGTTGGTCTATTGTACTTCAAACAATGTGTATGCAGGTTGCTTAGGATTCAAACCAGATTGCCTAGTGTTTGGAGTAACGTTAGCTAATGTTAACGTTAGATGAGCAATGCCCATTACATGTATTATACATTAGCTAACTAGCTAGATGTGCTTTTTGGAAGAATGTGGGAGATATGTTCAACATTGAGTTGTGCCGGTGCATCGCAATCTGTCCATACAGCTAATGTTACTTTCTTGTTGACTTGTAGCTAACTACCTAATGTTACTGGCTAATGTTAGTTGGTTAGCTAACTGGCAATAGCAGCTAAGGACATTCGCTATCATGTTTGTGCTTATGTGGTTGCGTTCTGATTACATGCAAGTTTCAAGGCCAACAGTTTACACAGGTAACTTCAACAATGTGAAACACCTTCCATAGTAAAGTATAGCTAGCTTCCTTTGCTTGTAGCTTGCCTCTCATCCAACTGGTGTTAGCTAGCTACTAGCGCTGTTGCTGTGCAACCCAAGTGCTTTGGTCTGATTTTAGAACTCTGAGATTCAGCTGAAAATATGTTAGCATTATCAGAAATGCTACACAAAGATAGCACATCATTGGTTCTTAATGGACAGAAATGAGCATGTGAGAGCGATAAATGATACATTTAATCAAAACGGTTGCCCCTACAAACGTATTCAGTCCGAAAGGTGGCAAGTCTAATGGTCACTTTATGGATGCTGTAGTCTCGTCCTTACTGATGCCTAGATATTCAGCTAGGTCGGGCAGGATTTTTTTTTTTTTCCTCTAATGCCAATGCCCAATTCGGTATGTGGTTCTCGGTAATGGCCAGATGGCTCATGACGAGAGGCGGGGAGTGTGTTGTGTACCTCCAATCATTTAGGTTTTGCTCATTTCCATCGACATTGGTGTCATATTGGCTTAGATATGACGGTAGGGAGATTTGAATTTAACATTGAGCTTCAATCAATGCATACAGTATACTATTTTAATATGGTGGTGGATCTTTGATGTTATGAGGCTATTTTGCTTCTGCTGGTCCTGGGGCCCTTGTTAAGGACAATGGCATCATGAACTTTACCCAGTACCAGGACGTCCTAGCCAAAGGCCTGGTAGCCTCTGCCAAGAGGCTAAAAATTGGTCGCAAGTGGATCTTCCAGCAAGACAATAACCCCAAGCACACATTAAAATCCACCAAAAAAATTGTTAATTGACCACAAAATCAACATTTTTGCAATGGTCATCTCAGTCTCCGGACTTGAACCCCATTGAAAACCTGTGGTTTGATTTGAAGAGGGCAGTCCATAAGAACAGACGAAGGATATCAAGGTTTTGGAAAGATTCTGTATGGAGGTATGGTCTAAATTATCTTTATCTGAGCAATTGTATTAGTATAATATATTATAATTGTCCAAAAACATTTTCATACAATATGGCTTAGTATTTGTATTACTTTTTGCTCATCTTTATCAAGGGTGCCAATAATTGTATATAGACAGACACCGTTGTATACCTACCCGGATTATGTGGGGGGAAAGCCTGGTCTACTTCATGTGTGAAATCCTAGGCTACTTTACGTCCTGTTGAGAAGAGATTATATTATATTGTTGTTGTGCAGCAGAGAGAGGGCAGATGTAATTACTCCCTCATCCTAAATTATGATGATACAAAACCCACTTTTATATTAGCATTCATCCTTTAACAAAAAGAGGCTCAAAGGATTTGATTATTGTTTTTTTCCTGGCCAAACACAAACCATATGTCTCTGAATGTGTCTCAGCATTTATGAGGACTGACTCCTCTGAGCTGAGCACCGTTGTGCCCTCACCATCGTCCCAGACCAACATGAATCATGACATTGTCTTTACGATGCTTTTGTACTGGATTTGTTGTCGTGAATGTGGGAATGCAAGATATGTTGTGGATGTGGGTTCTGTGTGGATGAATATTCAGGAGATACACTTATAGTCCTTTTTTCATTTTCTTGAAAGACATTCAGATGATTATTCAGTGTTGTGCATTTAGAAATATTTATGAAAGGTAAACATGCCCGCATGTAAAAAATGTTTTCTTGCTTCAGCTGTCCGAAGGTATTTTTATAGCAGACAAAAATATGCTCCTAAGTAATAACAGCGATTGAGTTCTTTGTTTGGGGTAAAGTTTTGTGGAATAGTTTCACATATTTTTTTTGTCTTAACACAGTTCAGCCTCTTTCTTAGGGTAGTGCCTCAGCCCTAATCCCTATGCTCACATTGTGGTGTGTTTTACAGTACTGAATCTATAGACAGTACATGTAAATGATCTATAGGGCTCATCAGGCTTTAGTATCATGCTTCATTTCAGCCTAATCTTATTTCATTCGCCTGTCTCTCTATAAGACTATAGGGTCTCACGTGGAATGTTGGACCATTATTTTAGATTCATGCCATAGATAGCCTGGACTCAACAGATGATGAACTTCTCTCTGTGCGGAGGGGAGACAATGGTTTGAGAGTAAAGAGCATACATTTATCAAACATTTATTCAGAGAAAGTGAACTTTTCTGCCCTGCCTTTAGTAATATTGTATGTCTTTTATACAAGAAATGAAACTTTACATGTAATGATAGAAGAATATGGCCATTTTCTTTCCAGACAAAGGGCTTCATCAGAAGAGTTGTAGAGACAACAATGCGAACCACGTGAAACCATCAAAAATGTCCATGCCTTAATCTTGTGTCGAAGCTTTAATTGTTTTAAGATGATCATACCGTGGATCATTTAGCTATTTGATTTAGAATTTTAGGACCCCTGTAGGTATCCCCCCAAAAATATTTACAAATGATTTGATGAAACATTGAATTTGGCCTTAATGTTATTAGCCCATAGAAACATGTTGAATAACAGATTCATACATGGAAAAACAGACAGTCAAAAAATAAATCAAATGTAAGTATGTTTTGAAGTGTCTGTCCTATGTCTGAGAGATATAAGAAAGAGTCAGATGCGAAGGATTTACTTCAGACACCAGAAAAGGCCCAAATCCCCGTCATTCGCATCAAGAAGAGACAGAGATATAGGGGACGTAGGTCGGGGTGCCTTGTAAGGATCCTGACGGCGAGTGGGAAATCCGCCTCTACCACCCGTCCTATTAGCCAACGTGCAATCATTGGATAATAAACTGGATGAGTTCCGATCAAGACTATCGTACCAACGGGACATTAAAAATGGTGATATCTTATGTTTCACAGAGTTGTGGCTGAACGATGACATAGATAGCATACAGCTGGCTGAGTTTTCGGTGCATCAGCAAGATAGAACAGCTGGCTCCGGTAAGACAAGGGGTGGTGGTCTGTGTCTATTTGACAATAACAGCTTGTGTACGAAATCTAATATTAAGGAAGTCTCTAGGTTTCGCTCGCCTGAGGTAGAGTATATCATGATAAGCTGTAGACCACACTATTTACCAAGAGAGTTTTCATCTATATTTTTTCGTATTTACATCTATTTACCTCCATAAACCGATGCTGGCACTAAGACCGCACTCAACAAGCTGTATACCGCCATAAGCAAACTAGAAAATGCTCATCCAGAGGTGGCACTCCTAGTGGCCGGGGACTTTATTGCAGGGAAACTTAAATCCATTTTACCTCATTTCTACCAGCATGTTACATGTGCAACCAGAGGAAAAAAACTCTAGACTACCTTTACTCCACACACAGAGACGTGTGCAAAGCTCTCCCTCGCCCTCTATTTGGCAAATCTGACCATAACGTCATCCTGATTCCTGCTTACAAGCAAAAACTAAAGCAGGAAGTACCAGTGACTCGCTCAATACAGAAGTGGTCAGATGACGCAGATGCTAAGCTACAGGACTGTTTTGCTAGCACAGTCTGGAATATGTTCCAGGATTCTTCCAATGGCATTGAGGAGTACACCACATCAGTCACTGACTTCATCAATAAATGCATCGATGATGTTGTCAAAACAATGACCGTACGTACATACCCCAACCAGAAACCATGGATTACAGGCTACATCCGCACTGAGCTAAAGGGTAGAGCTGCCGCTTTCAAGGAGCGGAACTCTAAACCAAACGCTTATAAGACATCCCGCTATGCCCTCCAACGAACCATCAAACAGGCAAAGCGTCAATACAGGTCTAACATTGAATCCAACTACACCGGCTCTGACGCTCATCAGATGTGGCAGGGCTTGTAAACTATTACGGACTACAAAGTGAAGCACAGCCACGAGCTGCCCAGTGACACGAGCCTACCAGATGAGCTAAATGACTTCTATGCGTGCTTCGAGGCAAGCAACACTGAAGCATGCATGAGAGCACCAGCTGTTCCGGACGACTGTGTGGTCACGCTCTCTGTAGCAATGTGAGTAAGACCTTTAAACAGGTCAACATTCACAAGGCCGCAGGGCCAGACGGATTACCAGGACGTGTACCCCGAGCATGCGCTGACCAACTGGCAAGTGTCTTCACTGACATTTTAAACCTGTCCCTGACCAAGTCTGTAATACCAACATGTTTCAATCAGACCACCATAGTCCCTGTGCCCAAGAGCACCAAGGTAAACTACCTAAATGACTACCGGCCCATAGCACTCACGTCTGTAGCCATGAAGTGCTTTGAAAGGCTGGTCATGGCTCACATCAACACCATTATCCCAGAAACCCTAGACTCACTCCAATTTGCATACTGCCCCAACAGATCCACACATGACGCAATCTCCATTGCTCTCCCCACCTGGACAAAAGGAACACCTACGTGAGAATGCTATTCATTGACTACAGCTCAGCGTTTAACACCATAGAGCCCTCAAAGCTCATCACTAATCTAAGGACCCTGGGACTAAACACCTCCCTCTGCAACTGGATTCTGGACTTCCTGACGGGCCACCCCCAGGTGGTAAGGGTAGGTAACAACACATCTGCCACGCTGATCCTCAACACGGGGGCCCCTCAGGGGTGTGTACTCAGTACCCTCCTGTACTCCCTGTTCATCCATGAATGCATGGTCAAGCACGACTCAACACCATCATTAAGTTTGCCGACGACACAACAGTGGTAGACCTGATCACCAACAACAATGAGATAGCCTATAGGGAGGAGGTCAGAGCCCTTTTTTTTGGCATGGGTCCTCAGATCCTCAAAAAGTTATACAGCTGCACCATCGAGAGCATCCTGACTGGTTGCATCACCGTCTGGTATGGCAACTGCTCAGCCTCCGACCACAAGGCACTACAGAGGGTGGTGCGTATGGCCCAGTACATTACTGGGGCCAAGCCTCCTGCCAACCAGGATCTCTATACCCGGCGGTGTCAGAGAAGACCCTAAAAATTGCCAAAGACTCCAGCCACCCTCGTCATAGAATGTTCTCTCTGCTACTGCATGGCAACCGGTACCGGCATGCCAAGTCTAGGCCCAAAAGGATTCTTAACAGCTTATACCCCAAAGACATAAGACTCCTGAAAAGCTAATCAAATTACTACCCGGATTTTACGCAACTGCAACTCTCTGTTGTTTATATATGCATAGTCACTTTACCTCTACCTGCATGTACGTATTACCACAATTACCTCAACTAACCTGTGCCCCGCACATTGACTGTGCGGTACCCTCTGTATATAGCCTCGTTACTGTTATTTTATTGTTGCTCTTTAATTTTTTGTGATTTTTCTATTTTCTTCTTTTTTTAAATTGATTTTTTACTTCAGTTTATTCTAGTAAATACTTTCTTAACACTTATTTTTCTTAAAACTGCATTGTTGGTTAAGGGCTTGTAAGTAAGCATTTCACTGTAAGGTCTACAGTACACATGTTGTATTCGGCAGATGTAACAAGTACATTTTGATTTGATCTGCACTGAACTCGCAAACACTCATGGGATAGCTAAAAAGAAGTTTGGCTACAATATGCTGTCCTAACATTGAAAGATGTTACCGAGGTGACATTGTCCACTGAACACCCCTTCGTCCTTAAAAAGTCAGTTCATCTTACCAAAAACTATAAACCTGTAGCTAATATTGACAAGTCTTCACTACATAATTATACATCTAGGTAAGATGATTTGTAGTGGTAGAATCAATATTTCTGCTTGCTGGCTGAACCAATCTCAAATCAATCAATGTGAAATGAAAGGCAGGGATGCTAACAACGCCAGTTCATACACTTAATGCTGAGTAATCCCTCTAGCTAGCTAGCTAACTTGTAGTGAAGTTCTAGCTAATGCACAAATTAGTTTTCATGATATCTGTTCTGCCGTGATTAGTGCGCTGAGTTCTACAGCACGGCTGACTCTTCTCTGCGACGTTATCGCGTTGGCCAAATGTTACAAAGTAGCGAGGGACAGTGCCAGCTGTCAGAGTCAGATACATGCTGAATTCTGAGAACAGTCCCATAACTTTGGTGCCATACAACTTCATCAACAAGCTGGCAAACTAGCTAACGTATGGCCATTCAAACCAATTAGCACTAGGCTGCTAGCTGGAGTACATTTGCTCAGTTAACCGAGCATAATTTGCCATAGTAGCCAGTGCGTAATAGCTACTGAGAGCGGAGTGATTTTCAGTAGTAGTGCACTATTTAGGGAATAGGCTGAGAGTTGGGACAAAGCCATAGAATCTCCGGAAACATTGGCCAAGCCAGGAGAAACTTTAATAAGGTATCAAATTAAATAAGAAATACAAGCTTAAAAAACATGATCATGAGGAGGCCATTTGTCTATGCTAGATAATATTGTATTTGCTGGTGGGCACTGATATGTATAGTGCAGTAGCCCCAAGGTAGGCTACACTGCAGATGAACTGCTGTTTCCTTTGTTAAGGGTATTGCCACTGACTGAGTACACTACCGTACCTGAAGCAATGCCTGCTTCCCTGAAATTCCTATACAAGGTTCTGTAGACAATACATCAGGATTCCATAGACCAACAAAGTATACAGATCTCATGCAAATCTTTTTTCTCCCTGCGACTATAATATCTGTTTCAATTTGAACATTTAACATCATCATCACTATTTGATTACAATTCTTTTTCTAAAAGTTTACAACAACTAGGGTTGGACTTTAAGCGACCTAGCTATTGAAACAAAACCGGTAACTGGAGTTTGGGGATTAGAATAAAGATTGTGCTGCACAAAAAGAAGATAATATATCTATCTCATTTCACTTCAAACATTTCTTATGGCATAACAACACACTTTTATTTGAATATCCCCAATCCCACTTAGCGGTTTTGATGAAATAAGGCCTTTAGTCTAAGCCATGTTTGTTATTATCTTTGGCTGCTGGGCCGGTCCATTCTGCTAGTGGGGAGGAAGGAGTCACTATTGATTGAAACCCGTTCTGCTCCGGCTCTATCACACTGACTCGAACTCTGGGCCTCCCCTCGAGAGCCCATATGGATAATTCCATATGGAACACATCAGGAATTCAACACACCAATCACATCTCAGTGTCTCTGACTAAATCCACATTATGTGTCTGTTCGGTTCAATTTGGCTCTGAGGCATTTAGAGTCGATGTCCGAGCGGAAATCTAATTGGCATAATAATAAATTAAAAAATCCTCATCAAAATCATTTTTTTAAAGCTAGAGATATCTTGTTTTTTTTGCGTGGGCTGCGTCTCAAGCCACTACATCCACTGATATCAGCCTTCCGCATCTGCGGTGGAAGTTGGCAGAACTATAGCGGTGTTTGTCAGACCAGGAGACATCCCGAAAATCGGTCTTCTCACAAAAATGTCTGTATCATCCGAAAGGTTTCCGTTTTGCTCTGCGACCCCCACTTCTGTCTGTAGCATCTGAGTGGTTTTGGCTGCAATATAATAGCTGAGACTCTCACAAACACGGTGTTCCCCGTTGTCCTCTAAGTCCCCCAAAAGTGTCACGGACTGGTCTGAAGGTAACCCGGTACCGGGCAAAAAAATGTATGGATGTGAATAGGGAAGGTATACAGTGTCGAGGTCGAGTAAGGGTGTGAAAGAAACATCCGCAGTGAGAAATTTTACAACATGAAGTCACAATCACGACACAATCAGAACAATCGGGAACTATTTCACGCTGGGAAGATTTGTACATTACATACGGCATTGTCTCAAGTCAGATGGCGCCACTCATACGCAATGCTCGTCCCTCAACAGATCGGCTTTGTAAGACGTGGAACTCACCTAAAAAAAACTCTAGATTTTTCTCATTCGCCTAACACCAGTTCCTAATTCTGACTAGAGCCTCATGGGCTCTGGTCAAAAGTAGTGCACTATATAGGGAATAGGGTGCCATTTTGGACGCAGATTATGAGCTTATTTGAGGAAAATGTTTTAATTAGAGCAGAGTGCTGGAATCATACGCTTTCTCAGATAAATGCACCGGTCTGTCTGTTGATTCAGCTCGTGAAAAGATGAGTAATCGACTTTGGAGTGAGTCTGTGAGGCAGCTATTACATTACACACACACACACACACACACACACACCACACACACACACACACACACACACACACACGCACACACTGTTGGATCACACCACAACTCTTCATGAAGTGGCATTGGCACCCATGTTGAATTCCCCATAAGTGACTTAGTTACCTGTGTTTTCCTTAGCAGACGTTTGTTGCTCTCTGATTGAGGAGTGATAATCTGAGTGTTTATGGGAAACAGTCAAACATTATTCCCCATGCTTTTAGTTGCTACTGTATCATAGAACAGTGTTGCTGTTCTTTACCATCTATTTCCATCTTCTGTTCTCTGTGTTGGACTCCAATGTAAGATGCTTGCATAAACAAACACCAAGGTTGTTTCTCAAATGGCACCCTATTCCCTATATAGTGCACTTCTTCAAAATGTTTGCACTATATAGGGATTGTAATAGGTGCTTTGGTCAAAAGAAGTGTACTGTAAAGGGAATAGGTGCCAGTTGGAACGCAACCCAAGTGTTGTTGTGCACGCACACACACACTTATTCCCCACCCACACACAAACACCACTGACTCCTTTTGCAAGGAGTCCCAGCGTCAGCCCACGTCTCTCCCTGTGTGTGACTCACATGACCTCAGCCATGAGGCATGGGTAAATGTGATGGTACTTCCTCGGACATTGGGACGGAGGTGTGTAATGTTTGCAGTATGTTCCATTGATTCATAAAGCCAGGGTTGATGATGGCTCTGTTGCGGTATTCCAGTAAAAACCTGAAGTCAGACCTGGGAAAAAGAGAGGAGGGAATGTTTACTGATGGAATGAAAGCACTTCCTTAGTCATCAGAGATAGAGAGACACACACACACAGAGAGAGAGAGAGAGGGAAGAGATACTAGAGAGAGAGACACAGAGAGAGAGAGACACAGAGAGAGAGAGAGAGACACAGAGAGAGAGGGAAGAGATAATAGAGAGAGAGGGAAGAGATAATAGAGAGAGAGGGAAGAGATAAGAGAGAGAGGGAAGAGATAATAGAGAGAGACACAGAGAGAGAGAGACAGAGAGAGAGAGGGAAGAGATAATAGAGAGAGAGGGAAGATATAATAGAGAGACAGAGCGAGAGAGGGAAGAGAAAATAGAGAGAGAGACACACAGAGAGAGGGAAGAGATAATAGAGAGAGAGGGAAGATATAATAGAGAGAGAGACAGAGCGAGAGAGAGGGAAGAGATAATAGAGAGAGACAGAGAGAGAGAGGGAAGAGATAATAGAGAGAGAGACACACAGAGAGAGAGGGAAGAGATAATAGAGAGAGAGGGAAGAGATAATAGAGAGAGAGACACAGAGCGAGAGAGAGGGAAGAGAAAATAGAGAGAGAGACAGAGAGAGAGAGGGAAGAGATAATAGAGAGAGAGACACACAGAGAGAGAGGGAAGAGATAATAGAGAGAGAGAGACACACAGAGAGAGAGAGGGAAGAGATAATAGAGAGAGAGACACACAGAGAGAGAGGGAAGAGATAATAGAGAGATAGAGACACAGAGAGAGAGAGAGGGAAGAGATAATATAGAGAGAGGGAAGAGATAATAGAGAGAGAGACACAGAGCGAGAGAGGGAAGAGATAACAGAGAGAGGGAGCGTACGAGAGAGACACAGACAGACAGAGAGAGCGAGAGAGAGAAGACGGAGAGAGAGAGAGAAAGAGAGGAAGAACACCCTGATTCTGGCAGTAGAGTGGGTTGAATCTCTTCAGTCACACAAAGGTGTCCCAGGAATACTCATTTCGTTTGTGGAAATAAGAGCTGAACGGAGATGGAACTAGATAACGGGTGTTGCGTCAGTTTTTTTTTAAAGACCCTGAGATGTTTATTGGTGTGAGGTTATGTAGTGACAGAGCATTTCCTCTTGAGTGTCCTCTGCAAAAGCAACTGTGACACAACCATCGGGAAACACACCTACGCAAGAATGTGCGCACACAAACACACATATGTGAGCGAGTACACACGCGCACACACCGTGCACACACACGGACAAACACACACACACACACACACACACCAACTCACACCATCAGATATGACTTGTGAAAAAAATGTAATATGGTTTGTGCTGAAGGTGTAGTGAAACACTTTTTTACTGCATGTTTCCTTTTCAAATAGCAGCAGTTCTCTCACCAATGAGGTTTTCACTTGTTTCACTGTTCTGTAAGGAAACTAGTACAGTATGTATTGTCTTTTGGTGAATCCTCTCCTCAAAGTTATTATATTGGTGTGGTATGACTGGCATGTCACACTAACCAAAGGCATCCTGACTTTCCAGAGCCAGAACACTCTGCCAATGTAGCTCCAACAGTCATTCTGCAAAAATCTGATCTGGTTTGAATGAGTGTCGAAATATCTTTGGAATACCAGAGGAATTGTGTGTTGGACCTTGTTTTAATCGAAGAAAAACAGCATTGGCTCAGATATGTCATCATAAAATGTATTTTTAGCATGAACTTTGCCTTGAGAATCACTCATAAGGTTTCACCCACACGTTCCTCCTTTTTTTTCTTGATATGGCGGATTAAATTCCTCCAAGTGAAATAGATCTGATTGTTTTGCCCAAACTCTTTCACTGACTCTTAGCTGAGATGATTCTCTCTCTCTCGCTACATCTCCTCTCTCCCTTCTCTCCTTCTCCTCCTCCCCTTCTTCTTCCCCTTTCCCCCCGACTCTCTCTCTCTCTCTCTCTCTCTCTCTCTCTCTCTCTCTCTCTCTCTCTCTCTCCCTCCTTCTCCCCCCCCTCCGTCTCTCTCTCCCATCCCTCTCTCTTTCTCTCTGTGTGCCAGGGGAGACATTACATGCCTTTAGCTAACCACACGTCCATAGAGCCTGTATTACTCATGCGTTTTCAGATGACAGCGACTGCGTCTCCCGGACCCTTGCCATGTATGACTTTAGCGCACGGGTGGTTTTTTGATTTACATCTCGGCTGTGGCACTTGCTGTTCTTGGCTCACCTCTGCCTTGTTTCATCAAGTAGGAGAAGAAGAAGAGAACAAAAAATCTGCTGGCTCTGCGGCAGTTCGATAGGCTGTGCTAGCAGAGGGCCCGCGGAAGACGGATGGGTCCAAAGGCTGACGGAGATGCGGTCACCACGGCCTTGTTTCACTTGACCCTTGACCTCCTCCTCCCCGGGGCCAGGCTGATTAAAAAAAAAAAGTACTGCGCTGAGTTGGTGGGTCAGCTTAGTTCTCTGCTATTGAAGATGTGGCTAAGTAATCACCCGGTGCTGCTTTTGTGCTCCAGAATATGGCTTATAATCTAAGCTGGTACTTACCTGTAGTTACTGGTATGAGCAAGTTTTACAACAAGCAAATGTAGCTTTTGAGGCCAAACCTATTGCAGCAGCAACTCGCTCTCCCTTCCAATGTACAGTACAATAACAGTACACAGTCTCTTGTGGATAGTGTCTAAAACCAACGGCCCTAGCTTTTACAAGGCTGGGCATGTCACCGACTAATCACCAAGCCAATTAGCCATTGGCTTCATCTGAGTGGTCAAAAACAGAACGGGCAAACATGATGCTCGCAGAGCTGTTTTATGCCTTCATTAGCGAAGGGGAGAAATCAGCCAAAAGGCTCAGTTTTATCCTCTCTGTTGTTCGCTGTGCGTCTGTGCCAGGAAGCTGCCATGGGGCAGTGCCCACTGAGCGGACGACGCGATTGGCTGGCTCGGCCCCAGAGGACTATGAAAGACATTATAAAGTCTAATAGTGCAGTTTATATATTTTATTACTGCTCGTTAATAAAAGCCCAGCGTTCTGGAAGAATTAGTTATTCTCTAGTCCTGGGTAATCCAATCCAGCCCTGCTGCAATATTAAATGACACTCCCAAGCTTTTCCCTGCCTGGACTAATAACCGCACATGAGCAAGCACTGAATTAAGTTTGTTTAGAGAAAAAACACTTTGCTTCTTTCGCAATGCTCGTGAATGATGTGGGCTGTCATCCATCATAAACCGAAGAAAGACAAATTGTATTACTGTACCTTGCTACTTTTGACTTGTACGTTCAGAAGAGTGCTGTGTGTGTTAAGCGTTTTTCAAGATTTAGATTTGTCTATATACCCTCATAATATTTAGGAAACTTAGAAACGTAATGAGTGATTGTGTAATAGAATAAGAAAAATAGCCTATGTTTTAATTCTGTACATTGCTTGCCTGCTTTACGGTAATGTGCAGTTATGAGGCATTCATCTCTGTTTTGTCCGGCTGTCAACATGTGTTTGGGGCAAAGGTTTTGGATTACTTTGTTGTTCTCTCCAATTTAAGAACAGGGTTCACTTTGACAACTTGTTTGACACCACACCAAGGCTACAACGTTGTCCGTGCCAAAGCGTCAATCCAACCGATGAGGCTGTGTAAAGACAACAGGCCCTATTCAATCAAAATGGGTTACAGGTCTCCGAGGAAAAACTAAAACAACATTCTGCTCCAAGAGAGCATGTTTGAATTAACGTGCTGCCCAGTTTCTTTTCGCTTCTTAACGGTGAAGATTGCATTTGAATTCATGAAATAAATAAAACTAAGTCTCGGAATATGGATACTGTTTTTGACTGCAACCAGTTTTACTCGATGAGAGTCCAATGGCAAGACTTCAGACACATAACATACTTAAAGATGGAATATTGAAAACGGTATTAATTCAGGCAGATGCACAAATATCTTCTCTCTCTTACACACACACACACACACACACACACACACACACACACACACACACACACACACACACACACACACACACACACACACACACACACACACACTTAACATACAGGTAATAACAGCCAGTAACTTCGAAGTATACAGGTGTCAGTGCCTCTCATTTAGTCCTCAGTGTAATACACTAATCATATCCCAGACATACTAGTAGACCATATGCCGGGAGGAAGTGGAGTATTACTGGGACGTGGGGTGACGGTGGTTCCCTGTCCAGGTTAATCGACCAGCATGGTTGAACTGGGACTAGGAACCGGCTGAGAGCCCAGCTTGTGTCCCAAATTGTACCCTGTTCCCTATATGGTGCACTACGTAGGGAATGGGGTGCCATTTGAGACATGGCCTGGGATGTTAATAAAGTTTGGAGGCTCTGTGCCAGTGCTGTGATTACCCGGTACGCTTTGGGTTATTTAGACAGACTTCAATTAGATTTGAAATGAGAGGCCGCTGTTGGGATGGTTAATATTCTAGGGGAGAGATGCCACAATGTGATAAGGACATGCAATTTCCCACGATGGGCCTTTTCTCCCGCCTTAATGCTGTAGATTGTCTTCGCTCTCCTACCTGTCTGGGACCTAGAGGAAGAGACTGGCTTTGTCCCAAATGGCACCCTCTATTGTACTCTACTTTTGACCAGAGCCCTGTGGGTAGTGCACTAAATAGGGAATAGGGTGCCATTTGGGACGGACTCTTAGAGACTCTCTTCATATCCCTATGTATACTTATAACTTATTTTCTTTCTTATATTTTTGTCTGCATTTTGCCGACATCCAACTCCCAGAATAACTAACCTAGTGATCCAGGGCGGCAGGTAGCCTAGCGGTTAGTGCGTTGGGGCAGCAACCAAAAGGTCGCTGGTTCGTGCTGACGAGGTGAAAAATCAGTCGATGTGTCCTTGAGCAATGTCACTTAACCCTAATTTGCTCCAGGGGCGCCGTACTACCATGGCTGACCCTGTAAAACAAAACATGTCACTGCACCTATCCAGTGAATGTGACAATAATTTTGTATTTTTTTTTAAAAATAATCATTCTATCCACTTTAAATAAGAAGATTATGTTTCTGAAGTTTGTCAGATGTTATTTCAATGTTAGTGTTCTGTGGACTTCTGACCAAACTCATTTGAGATCATGACTTAGGTCTTTTTTAGCTTTTACACTGATGTTGCTGACTGCTCTCCCAGAGATGTTTGCCTGATCTCGCCCTCTGGAGCTAGAAACCACATATCACAGATGAGCTGCTGTCTCCTTCCAGAAGTTTCCACTGGAATAGGAGAGGCATCATCGCATCACTCATCTGTTTGACTCACTCTATTTACTCTGTCTTAGTAAGAGCTCTAGGGCTTGCCCGATGTTGCTTTTCTATGTCATCAATTTCTATCTGACACAAGCCGACCTGCCCCAGCCAATGGAAAGTGTTTAGTAAGATTAAAGCTGCTATATAATTGAATCAACTTCTTAATATCAAAGATGAACCTCATATGATAAATCCCATTGGAATCCATGATTCTAGTCTCCTTGTAAATGAGCATTGGGTCAAGTTGCGTCACCCTGAGTTTGCACCACCACCTCTTCACTTACATGTTAAACCTTTTCCCCCCAAGGCTCAGCAGTCCGTTTATATAAAAAGCTACTTAATGCAAACATCATGTTAGACACTTAGGATCTCTTAGGGGGTTATACTGTTGGCAGTTACAGGAGCGAGCTGGGTTTAACAAGTACGGAGCAGAGCTGAAGTCGGGTGCACAGTGGGGGGAACCGGAGACAGACAGATACATGAACACCGAATGTGACTGGACTGGTATGTGCGTGCGTGCGTGCATTACTGTGTGTGTATACGTGTATGTGCACCAGTGTGTATACAACACTATATGTGCTTCTGATTGGAAGAAGAAGAAAAACATATCTGACTGAGCCGAGCTTTGAAACAGAGCTTAATCCCACGCGGGGGGGCTCATTGGGGCCGCAGCCAACATGGAAAAGCAAAACAATCTCACTCTAGTAAGAACCAGGTCATTAGAGTGTCCTAGCTGGCTTGACGTTTATGGCCTTTCCCCCAGCTCTGCGCTGTACTCAGCATTTACGACAGAGCCACGGCCCATCGAGAGAAGCTATGCCATATAACTGATTTGCTGGCATTCTCAGGATCGACATAGAATGGACGCATAGGCTCATAAGGCTCCCATTTAAAGGTACACGCAACAGGAAGCAATTCTTATATATCACTTGGAGTTTTTGACAAGAATATTTGGGAGAAACGTCTGGCCTTGGCCCCAGTATCGGCTCTAGGCTGAGTCATATGATTGGGGAAGGGGAGCTGGGTAGTTTTTTGGTTATTCTTTTTCAATCTGTTTATTTAACTTTTGCCCTTAAAAACTCAGCGTGCAGCATATGTTGACTAATACTGATCAAAAGCCATATCAGCCTCTTTGAGCTTGTATCGACAGTGATCTAATAGGGTTGCGTTTTAAATTGAAATGAAGTTAGGCAGCGCTGAGCCTCTGACAGCCAGGTGTTGAGCAGTTGGCGCCAAGCACGGCAGCGACGGCCAATTGGAAACTGCTTTGCAGAATTTATCTGCACCCTTTTCCCTTGACAAATTATTGTATTATTCCCGCACAGTTGGTTTTCATTTAGTCTTTTGGCTATTGGCTAATGATTAGGTTAAGAGCATGTGGGCCATTCCCCTTGCTGTACAGCTCATACATAACCTAACTAGGGCTAGTCAAATCTGACAGAAACATTCAATCTGACCAAAACATGCAATATTACCGACGTAAATGCCTTGCGTTCTGAAGAACAAACAGAAAACTACTCCTGTAAACAAAAGTCAATCATGACAGCATTTATCAATCACAACTGCAGTACAACACCCACAATCCACCATGCCCTCTATGGCATGACACTGGCATTGACTGTCAAACTAGGCAACCAGACCTGAAGACCTAGCCTCCTGTAAGGTCATCCCCCACTGTGACTACATACCCTTAATTACATTATAGACCTGTGCCTCATGTATACACAGGGCAGACGGCCTGTGTAACTGCCTAACTGGCCTGCCACAGATGTGAAGAAAAGATAGGGTCTGGAAGTTACTCACCACCGCCGCCTTCCCTTGTCTGCATGCCTGCCTGCTGCACTCTCCCTGACCTGGGACTCGCTACACCGGGCCTAGGCCGCTAATATTTTACAAATGCTAGGAGTCTCCACGACCGGGCCCTCTCTGAGAGGGCTTAGTCAAAACAGTTGTGAACGCTTGGCGCTCCTGAACGAGTGTATGCATAGCTGCTTGAGACAGGGCCTAATTCAAACAGTGGCTAACTAACAAATACCTGCTGCTTTGCTCCACAGCGTTACACAGCCAGGCTCATTGGGAACGATCCATCGAGTTTGACAGTGTGTTTGTTGTTCCGTGGGGGTAACACATAGGCCTACTCTGTTACAGTGGGTTCAGAGATGGTTGGAGAGTTGATGATTGAGACATCGAAGGGGCATAGTTCGATATATAGCCCTGGCTCAAGAACATTTGAATGTTTTGCATTTTGAAACAACTATGAGGATTCTGAAAGACTAAATGTGGATCTAAGTGTTGACTATGTCTTGAGATGACTGCTACAACTCTAATGCCAGCCCTCAACCCGTGTGGCTATCATTTCCTTTAACTGATATAGATAGAACCAGTGGATTACATGGCAGCTTGCTTGACACTTGACATTGAACGAAACTCCACATGCACTGTAATCCCAAAGTCAATGGATCGCCTAATTTTCTCGAGAGATTACATGACAGCGACTTCCTACGACAATCTACAATATAATTAAGACAAACTTTTTATCGGAAGATGTGGGTTTAGAATTAGATGATAAAAGACAGACATTTTTGTCTCGTCTAAGGTTTCATTGTTGCCTCTCTCGGTCTCTTGAAGAAAAGCCCCTTATGGTTTCTTAAGATGGACATGTTTCTCATTCCACATGAGTAGAACGCTGCCAACCACACATCTTTCATCTTTAAGAGGACTCGTATTCTATGTCTTTTCAGACGCTCTCTTTGTTTACATGGGGTTAGCCACATCTTCAGAATACTCAGTGTCCTAATCATCTCCATACAGTTTAGGCTCCTCTAGCAACCTGGTCTTAAAGCATTTCGTATTATTCTGTACGTAAATCCGAGGACACATCTATTTAGTATTATAGTTACGTTTTGTATGGTATGTAATCATTTGTGGAAGTCCATCACCCATTTCGTATGATATGTTACAAATTACAATTTGTATTATGTGTTACGAATTTGCAAAACATACAATATGTTGCAAATTTGCAAAATGTAGGATATGTTACAAATTCCAATTAGCTAGGTGGCTAATGTTAGGGCTAAGCTTAGGGTTACATTTAGGAGTTTGGTTAAAGGATTACGGTTTGGGTCAGGAGAAGGGTTTGCTAAACTGGTTAAGGTTAGGGTAAGGTGAAGGGTTAGCTAAAGGGGTTAAGGTTAGGGTTAGGGGAAGGGTTAGCTAAGTAGTTACAGAGTAGCTAAAAAGAAGTAAGTAGTTGAAAAGTTGCTATTAGCTAAAATGCTAAAGTTGTCTGTGATGAGATTCGAACTCGTGACTAATCACTCTACTTTCGTTTTTGCCTTAAGTAACTAACTGTCTTATGTAATCATACCAAACGTAACATATCATGGAGTGGATGGAGTGTAAATGGAGTGTCTCAGATTTACGTACAGAATAATACGAAAATGCTCTGACACCAGGTTGCCTCTCCAGGCACAAACAGAGTAGAGGGCTGTTTTAGGAGATTTGCGAAGCCAATACACAACACTTTGAATAAAGCATAACTCTTTATACTTGAAGTTGATTGCCTCTATAGAATTGACAGAATATTCAAATTACATTTGGAGTATAGCTCTATTAAAGTGGGCATAAGCATTACAAGTGAAACAGGCTGTTCTGTCCATAAAAAAAAAAAAATTGCCCTTCAATTGGTTTTGGAAGAAATCTGATGAGGCGAAGAGTGGAATTATTAAAGTCTTTAGAGTTTGTTTTATTTATGAAATTCATCTGTCATGTTTTTTTGTTCTTTGTTATTTTGATGCACATAGTGATATCTGATTACAAATAATTCATATGGTGTATTGGTTTCCAACTAAACTATAAGCATGTGTCTCTTTATGTGTAAATGTTTCAGAGGTTTGGGTATACTTTATTCTGGGAACAATAAATCTTTTGTGATTTTTAGAATAACAATCATTATTGTTTTCTGCATTTTACTTTGGACTCCAACTAGCAACAAGCTGGGACTATAAACTAAACGGGACAATGAACTATGTATTTAATAAGTGCATATTTTGAAAGCAGGTTAGCCTAGCCAGAGCCATATCCCTGTAAAGCAAAATGGTCTGGAGAAGGGTGTAATCGAAAAAACGTTTCGCGTTTACCCTGAAAACCGCAATATGAGTGAAAGTCGACTCTTGTTAGCCATGTTGTAGATAGCATTAGCAGTTTATCTAAATGCCCATTTAGCTACGCAGACCTCATTTTACATGTACAGTCCTGTTACAGTCCCATCGTTGGACATGAAGCCCTTTCTAATCTGGCCACTGTAAAGTCTTCCACAGGCCTCATGAGCTGTGGGGCATGAAACGAGTCCAGTAAGAGAGAGAGAGAGAGAGAGGCAGAGCGTAAGGATATGTACACTCTTCGCTGCCAAGGTACACTGATTTAAGAGCACAAAACGAGTTGCACCGTAAACCCAGCATTTTTTCTCCATGTTTGTGTTAGGGATGATGTAACATGGCGAGAATTCATATTTCACATCAAATTTCACTTTTAAGATAATTTTCTCTCTCATTTTTTATGCGTAAGGAAACAAACATTTGCATTTCAAAGTTCTTCAAATAAAAATAAATGAAAAGCAAACCCTTTTATGGGCTTGGAGTCTACATTGGAAAACAGTTCAGGGACGAAATGAATATTTTTTTATAGTTCGTATAAAGTCCTTCACAATGAATGCCAGGTTATGTGAAAGAATTGACACATGGTAGAGCCTCAAGCCCTTAGAGAATCCCTCCTAATTCAGCCTTTAAACTCATGGCCCATGCAACGCCAACAACACAGATGGCTAGGACGGAGTGATTCATTTAATAAAGAAGAATGATTTCTTTATTTCTCATCATTATCGTCTACTTATGCTGCTTTTTGCCACAAAACCAATCGCAAACCGATCCAATAGCTGTTAAAGGACAGAATTTCCTTTGCGTTTCCTCCCATCTGCACCCGGGTAGGTGAAAGCGATGGTCAATCCCAAACCACCCCCGCGCCCAACCAACTCGCTCGGCGGGCCCTCCATTGCCACGTGTTGTTGACGAAACTCCGAGGGTGAGGGTAACTTTGAGAGAGTGGCGATGGGATCAATAAACCTGGTGCTCACTCCTGACTTAAATGATGCAATTCATGTTCCACTTTTAAATAATTAAACAAGCATGAAATTCTAATGAACAAATCCCTCCTGTCGTTTTACAAGATATAAACCTAAGTAACAGTTAAACATTTAATTTAGGAGGTATTTCATCTGTTACACGTGTCAGGTGTTGAAATCAGACATAAACAAATGCACATGACATATAATTAGGCACACTTCTCCATTCTCTAGTATGAAATTACGTTAACTCAAAACATATCGCAGTGCATGTTGGGATAACACGTCGCTCTGAAGCCTGCAGCCTTGCTGGCTCGGTCAAAGTGGCCATCTAAGGATCTAATTAGCTCATACACCCTTGATCATTTTCACTCCCTCAGCTTTGGGACACTTGTGCAAAGGGCAGAGGCACATGTGAATGCGCAAATGGAGGGCCGAGGGGATAGGGGAAGGGGGTGATTTGCGATTCATCCCTAGGTGGCCGACAAAATGGCCGACATTCTTCTTTGCCAAGTGGTAGACTTGTTGCTATGGGAGAGTCTCAATTGGTTATTAATAATCAGTCCTCTCCTCCTTGACCTGGAAACCGATAAGTGGTCGAGTGGTTGGAGAGTCTCAATTCGTTAGTACTGTAGGCTCCTCGATAGCCTCCTCTCGCTGAGGATACTCATGAGTATCCTTTTGGTGCCTGGCGCGGAGGTTTTTGAAAATCCGCCACAGCCCCTTTGAATCAGCTGTTGTTTTCTCAAAGGAGAAAAACATGCACACATTTAAAAATTATATGCTAATTATCTCCTTTTATCTATAAAATGTCTTGCACAACTAGCTAGATTCGGGTTTTTTTATGACTTTACACATTTATTTTGGGATTCTACTTCCACCCCTGTAAACGTAATTTGCCTAATGATGCACAAATAGAGGAGAGGCTAATTTCATACAAGCACATTTGTTTCCACGTTCTCTCTCTCCTCGCCACGTCTCCTCAATTACCTTTGACTTTTTTCAAAAGCAGGCAAGAAGAGGACGGAGGAGAGAACCAATTCAGGCAGGCAAAACCAATTGAAATTCTCTCTATGTCCTGTCAGATTAACAGATAGGTGCGGAGATTGGATGTTGAAAAGAGTGCTAAGGCCGTATTGAGACGCAGCCCGGGTTTAATCTCAGCACACTGGGACCTGATTCACACCGCATCCGGTGGGAAGAGCGGTGTGAGAGCAAGAAGTAATAATAAAAGGCTTCTTATTACAGCCATTAAACAAGAGAAGGGAAAACACAGAGGGCTTTAATGCCTGGACATCCAAATGTTTACACAGTGACAATATATTCGCTTGTAAATTCTTTGATGGTGGCCCTGTCTTTCCCTGCGCACTGGACTGCTGTCTGAATAAATAGCTTGTATATTAACCCCTCACCATGCAAGATTGAATGTGTTTCCATAGGTGTCATTCGGTACCGTAAACGTTTTTTTATTGGCCCCACGTTGGCCAACCCCCAGAAACACCAGGGTTCCTAAGTCATGCCATCATTTCTCATGTGGTGGCCCATCATGGGTCCTTCCTGAGTTTGCCGTCAGATGAGTGCTGGACTCAGACTGGTGCCCCCTCCCCCTCCTCCTCATCCAACTCCTGCCTGTATTGTGAGACGCTGTTTGATGTGAGATGATATATAATGTCTGCTGGACTGTCTCTCTCAGGTTACCTGCAGGGGCCTGAGGAGGCCAGGGTGTGTAAGTGTGTGTGTGTGTGTGTGTGTGTGTGTGTGTGTGTGTGGGGGGGGGGGGGGGGGGGGGGTGTGTTTGTGTGTGCATGTGCATGTGTGTGTATAAGGAGCTTAGATTCAGAGCAAAAACCTTTGGTGAGAAATAACTCCCCCCACAATAAAAGAGGAGAATCGTATTTCTCACTTCCGTAGGTATGTGTGGTTTGAAACTCAACACAGGTTTACACAGTGGAAAAGCACAGGGTTACTCTTTTATTTATTCTGTGGCATTATTAAGACTTATGATACTCTTGCACCTTCGGTCCCACTAGGGAGGTCCCAACAGTGGAGAGTCATGAAGAAAACGTTGTCATTTTTTTCCCAGCAGGCCTCTTGGCCGCCTTCCCAAAAGAGAATAATATCGATTGGTTGGATTCACAACAGCCGATTGACGTTTAACCACATCACCCAAGTGTTTTCCCTTTGGGCCATTTCCTGAATTGACTGAGCAGATAGAGAAGAAGCATTGTCCAGGTACTGTACTGTGACAGTGTAACTGAGGGTATGCTGTACTGGACTGTAGGCCAACAGTACCCTCACACAACATGGAAGTGAACAGGGTAAGGGCTGTGACATCTGTCTTGAGTTGTGAGATGACATTTGTTTTGAGGATAGGCTGGGGGATTTACTTCCTATGTTTGCGGATCAGTTTACTGTACTCTCTGAAACCCGAGGGCATGGAAAATGGCGACATGAAACAATACCAATAATCAAATCAAAATACAAGCTTCCCCTCTCTGCCTCTGCTGTCAAAGCAAATTGTGCATTTAAAAAAAAAATGACTCATTCCTCCCCAAAGAGAAACATTATGGGGCAAAGTCCTTCCCTAATCATCTTGATGACCCCAATATAGCCTACTCATTGGGGATTCTGTCTCAACCCTAGCCGGAAACATCAAAGCCAAAGCAATTACAATGCATGCTTTGAACGTATCCTAATCGGAAGACACATTCCATTATTCCTCATCCACTAAAACAATCATAAAACAATAGGAAGTGAAATATGATTCCGTCTCTCGTTGGCCGTGTAAACATCTGGTTTTTAATAACGAGTATCCCCTCTGAGAATTACAGAAGGTTGATGTGCTGTGTAGGTAACAAACTAATACTTTTCAAATGCATTCCATTTAAATGCAATATAATTACCACCACTTAAATCCAACCTCTCATTTGGACCGTGGTCAGTCGGACCAGCGAGGGAATTTCCCCCTGACTCCACGTTCTTCCTCCACGCAGTCAGCTAAACATTCGTTCATTTCTCCCTACGCCCCTTCAAACCATTAAAAAATATACAATAATTGCCGCAAATTGATTACTTGTTTTACAGAAGTCCTATAAATCTTCCCTCATGTCAAACGGTAATCAATGGCAGACACGCAGTGAGCGGCTAGCGTAAAGAAGATCCATACGACGTGCTCAGCCGCGTCTACTACTCTCTGGGTTACTCTCATGTTTTGCGGTCGAGTTTGGCCAATATCATTTCGGGGGAATTTCCTGCCATCTGTGTTCAATCGAATTCTCACAGATTTGGGCTTGCTTGTAAATATTAGGAATTGGCTGAGGCTGGGCGGACTGTAGCGTGCCGTTGTCTTGCGTTGGAACACTATCACTATCAGCCAGTTGAGTTGAGTCAAACTGTGAACATGATGTTGGCTGAGGTTTGGGATCGGCTAACGAAGCTCTGTTAATCTGAATTGAGAGACGAGAGCAGGATGTGCTGCTCGGAGGGCTCAGAGTCCCAGGTCTGTGTGACAAAGAGGAAGCATTATCTGTCACAGGGTACTTTTTGCTCGCTGTTGTCATACTATAGGAATGCTTAGACGCAACTCTACTACTCATGTGCTTCACAATTGTCACTTGGGATCTGTGGTACAAGTGAAGGAAACCATTAGAAAAACATAATATGAGTCAACCCTTGTTAGACAAAATAAATGTAAAGAAAATGATCCGTTTTCAGCAGGTCAGTACAGTAATTGTGACAAATAGAGCTACATGCTGATGTTTGACAACTGGATAAGATCTAACATAAGTTTCACAGGGAATACAACAGTGTTTTTATATGGTTTTAGCAGGCGCAGAGAGAGACTGAGGCCTATTGTTCTAGAGGAAAGCTCTGTTTCTGCGCAAACTTTGTCTTGTTTATTTTTCACAGCAGATTTATATACAGTGGTTATTCTCATGAGCGATTGTAGAAGGGCGCGCACACACACACACACACACACACACACACACACACATACCGCAATGCACACATGTGCATGTGCTCACACTTGAATGTGTGCACACGCACTGAGACACAGACACACACACACACCCACAACCATTAAAATTCTAAGGCTGTGGTTGGGACGCACACACGCACTTGCACGCACACACACACCCACACACACACACCCACAACCATTAAAATTCTAAACACATTTCAAATCATCTCTTAAGAGATCTCCAACAGTAAAATCCAAGATGGTTTGTCCACGTGGAAACAAGTGGAAATATTATTATTCAAATTAAATTCAAATTTAAAGTGAAATGTTAAGTGTTGTTTTTTTGTGAAGCAGCAGGGTGTGGTGATGCTTTTGACACTGGTCAGACCTGACACACTCCTCCATCACTACATCACTCCGTCACTATTTACTGCTGCTGCCTTCCCTAACAGACGGACCTCTTGTTTGGCTTTGAACCGCGTCCTGACCAAACCTGGGTTCAAATGCTCTTTGAAATCATTTCTGGGCTAAATTGAGCTTGCCTGGCCCAATCAAACAAATGGAATAGTCTTAAAAGGGCAAGCTCCTACTGTTTGCCAGATCTAAGCAGGCTAGCGCAAACGCTAAAAGTATTTGCAAGATGTCAAATAGTATTTGAACCCAGGTTGGACCCTAGCTTGGCTTAGTCCTGGCTCTGTGTCGCTCACCTCGTAAAGGCGTCTGTCACCCGGCCAGCGGCTCCTGTCATGTCTGGCTCTCAGTGCCATCACACACACACACACACACACACACACACACACACACACACACACACATCCTCTCAGGAGTCAGTCAGGACACCAGGCAGACACATCCTGCTGTGGCTGCAGACAGATGGAGACCTGGTTTGTGAGTAGTGAGTGACATGACCTTGGTTGACTTAGCTTAGCTACTAAGACTAAGACTTCGAGTTTAGATACTGTATGGCTGGATAGATTCACATTGACTGAAGTAATTCAGTTCGAGGATAGCTGGACGGTTGAACCCGGATTTGGGATAATGGTTACATTCCCTTGTGTTGGCAAGAGGACACATGGCTTCCTAGAGTGGACCATCTGAGTACAGAGACTCAGGGAGATCCTTACTACGAGAAGCTGGTTTTGGGGACAGTGGACTTGACAGACAGATGGAGGATGGAGGTACTGTTAAGGTGTCTTGCATGCCTTTCACATGTTTCAATTAATAACTAATGGTGTATGAGCTTCAGTTACTCACCTGGACACTTCTACTGATTTAGGGCAAATCCCAAAATGGCACCCTATTCCCTACGTAGTGCCCTACTTTTGACCAAGGCCCGTAGCCCATAGCGCTCTGGTCGAAAGTGGTGCACTGTATAAGGAATAGGGTGCGATTTGGGACGTAGAGCCTGCTGTGTTGATGAAGATGTGGAGCATTCTGGTGTATCTGGTATAGCTCCACATGGACAGGTTACACACTGAACACACACAGTACACACATCTCACCCTTGTCACATGACACCTACCCACAGGTCCCCTGTGTGGAGAGACGACTGGGCACCACCAGTGACATTGTGTGACCACCAGGTGGTGACATGCACAAGTGTAAAGTTGTAATTACAACAAAGGAAAACAACAGAGAACAGTGATTGGCTGTGTGCTGATAGAGGAGAGCCCTGTCATTGGTGATGGAGTTTAAGCAGGACTAGCCACTCAGTTTATGAGAGCACTGATGGATATGTAATTTGGGTGTGGCTTGGGGTTGGGGGGGGGGGGGGGGGGGTGGATAAGGTCAGTGTGTGTGTGTGTGTCTGTCTGTGAGCGCTTGCACATGCGTGTGTGTCTGCGTTTGCTTGCTGGTTTGTGTGTGTCAGTGTTTGCACATTATTGTGTGTCCCTGTGTGTGTGCATGCGTGCGGTGCCTGTGTGTGTATGTGTGTGTATGAAACTGCAGCCTTTTGTAATGTTTTCTCCAGTGTGTGGGCTTTGATTTACAGTGACCCCTTGTGTTCTCCGGCCATGCGGTGAACTCATTGGGTTGTGGTAGGGATGAGGATGCAATCGTTGGGCTGAAGGCTGCGGGCTGCAGGCTGGAGCCTGGGGACTGGAGCCTGGGGACTGGAGCCTGGGGACTGGAGCCTGGGGACTGGAGCCTGGGGGCGCGGTGGTGTGTTTACTGCCGGCTGTTTGTTTGTGTTCAGACTGCGGTCAGCCCTGCTCTGTTTAGAAAGGCTGGTGTCTGTTTCCTCTGTAATGCTGGGGACCCATTCATTCATCTGACCACTGTCATATCAATCTGACTCTGGACTCTACTAGCAGTCAATTCTAATGGCCACAGACTGCTAAGGAGAACTCTGTTAGGGAAGCCTTGTCATGTATTTTAGGGTAAAAAGGGATCCAGCATTTTCTGGATGCCATGTAACGGAAAGAGAACCTATCAATTTGACTATTCATTACACCATGCAGGGGAATGCAGTGATTGGACAACAGACTATACACAGAGTTTGGAAATGTTTGAATATTCATTGCTTGAAAATAAGGGAGAGCTGCACACTCTAGGAGCTCAGATGCAAAAATGTAATGTCCAACGTTTCGACAGCCAAGCTGTCTTCATCAGGGTATCATCACAAACACTGCGGGATGACTTGTTTATATAGTGTCAAAAGACACACAGGTGTCTGTAATCATGACCAAGTGTGGCCTAATATCATTGGTTAATTCTCAAATATAAAAATGGCATACAAAGAACAGCATACAAAAACCAAATGGATAGCATACGATCATAGATTCATTTTAGACTACACAAGCTTGCAAACAATTACAATGGCAAAGTCACAATAGTCACAAGAATGGCTTCAGATCAAAGTCTTCAGATCAAAGTCTATTTTTGACTAGTCATTACACCATGCAGGGGAATGCAGTGATTGGACAATTGACTTTACTCAGAGTTTGGAGATGTTTGAATATTCATTGCACCATGCAGGGGAATGCAGTGATTGGACAACAGACTTTACACAGAATGTGTAGATGTTTGACTATTCATTACACCATGCAGGGGAATGCAGTGATTGGCCAACAGACTTTTCACAGAGTTTGGAAATGTTTGAATAGTCATTACACCATGCAGGGAAATGCAGTGATTGGACAACAGACTTTACACAGAATTTGTAGATGTTTGACTATTCATTACACCATGCAGGAGAATGCAGTGATTGGACAACAGACTTTACACAGAATTTGGAGATGTTTGTCTAGTCATTAAGCCATGCAGGGAATGCATTGATTGGACAACAAACTTTAGACAGAGTGGAGATGTTTGACTATTCATTACACCATGCAAGGAATGCAGAGATTGGACAATTGACTTTACTCAGAGTTAGGAAATGTTTGAATATTCATTGCACCATGCAGAGGAATGCAGTGATTGGACAACAACCTTTACACAGTGTTTTGAGATTTTTGAGGAGTCATTACACCTTGCAGGGGAATGGAATTATTGGACAACAAACTTTACACAGAGTTTGGTGATTTTGTCTAGTCATTACACCATGCAGGGGAATGCAGTGATAGGACAGCAAAGTTTATACAGAGTTTGCAGATTGTTGACTATTCATTACACCATGCAGGGGAATGCAGTGATTTAACAACAGACTTTACACAGAATTTGTAGATGTTTGACTATTCATTGCACCATGCAGGTGAATGCAGTGATTGGACAACAGAATTTAGACAGAGTTTGGAGATGTTTGACTAGTCATTACATCTTGCAGGGAATGCATTGATTGGACAGCAAACTTTAGACAGAGTGGAGATGTTTGACTAGTCATTACACCATGCAGAGAATGCAGAGATTGGACAACTGACTTTACTTAGAGTTTGGAAATGTTTGAATATTCATTGCACCATGCAGAGGAATGCAGTGATTGGACAACAAACTTTACACAGTGTTTTGAGATTTTTGACTATTCATTGCACCATGCAGGGGAATGCAGTGATTGGACAGCAGACTTTACACATAATTTGTACATGTTTGACTATTCATTACACCATGCAGGGGAATGCAGTGATTGGACAACAGACTTTACACAGAGTTTGGAGATGTTTTACTATTCATTACACCATGCAGGAGAATGCAGTGATTGGACAACAGACTTTACACAGAGTTTGTCTATTTTTGATTAGTCATTACACCATGCAGGAGAATGCAGTGATTGGACAACAGACGTTACACAGAATTTGGAGATGTTTGACTAGTCATTACACCATGCAGGGAATGCATTGATTGGACAACAGACTTTACACAAAGTTTGGAGATTTTTGACTAGTCATTACACCATGCAGGGAATGCAGAGATTGGACAATTGACTTTACTCAGAGTTTGGAAATGTGTGAATATTCATTGCACCATGCAGAGGAATGCAGTGATTGGACAACAAACTTTACAAAGAGTTTTGAGATTTTTGACGAGTCATTACACCGTGCAGGGGAATGCAGTAATTGGACAACAGACTTTACACAGAATTTGTAGATGTTTGACTATGCAGTACACCATGCAGGGGAATGCAGTGATTGGACAACAGACTTTACACAGAATTTGGAGATGTTTGACTATTCATTACACCTTGCAGGGGAATTCAGTGATTGTACAACAAGCTTTACACAGAGTTTTGGAGATTTTTGTCTAGTCATTAAGCCATGCAGGGAATGCAGTGATTGGACAACAGACTTTACACAGAGTTTGGAGATGTTTGACTAGTCATTACACCTTGCAGGGGAATGGAATTATTGGACAACAAACTTTACATAGAGTTTGGGGATTTTTTTCTAGTCATTACATCATGCAGGGAATGCAGTGATTGGACAACAGACTTTACACAGAGTTTGAAAATGTTTGACTATTCATTACACCATGCAAGGGAATTCAGTGATTGTACAACAAGCTTTACACAGAGTTTTGGAGATTTTTGTCTAGTCATTAAGCCATGCAGGGAATGCAGAGATTGGACAACAGACTTTACACAGAGTTTTGGAGATTTTTGTCTAGTCATTAAGCCATGCAGGGAATGCAGTGATTGGACAACAGACTTTACACAGAGTTTGGAGATGTTTGACTAGTCATTACACCTTGCAGGGGAATGGAATTATTGGACAACAAACTTTACATAGAGTTTGGTGATTTTTTTCTAGTCATTACTCCATGCAGGGGAATGCAGTGATAGGACAGCAAAGTTTAAACAGAGTTTGTAGATTGTTGACTATTCATTACACCATGCAGGGGAATGCAGTGATTGGACAACAGACTTTACACACAGTTTGTGTATTTGTGACTATTCATTAAACCTTGCAGGGGAATGCAGTGATTGGACAACAGACTTTACACACAGTTTGTCTATTTTTGATTAGTCATTACACCATGCAGGAGAATGCAGTGATCGGACAACAGACTTTACGCAGAGTTTGGAGATGTTTGACTAGTCATTACACCATGCAGGGGAATGCAGTGATTGGACAACAGACTTTACACAGAGTTTGGAAATGTTTGAATATTCATTACACCATGCACTGGAACGCAGTGATTAGACAACAGACTTTACACAGAGTTTTTGTGATTTTTGTCTAGTCATTAAGCCATGCAGGGAATGCATTGATTGGACAATTAACTTTACTCAGAGTTTGGAGATGGTTGACTAGTCATTTCACCATGCAGGGAATGCAGAGATTGGACAATTGACTTTACTCAGAGTTTGGAAATGTTTGAATATTCATTGCACCATGCAGAGGAATGCAGTGATTGGACAACAGACTTTACACAGAATTTGTAGATGTTTGACTATGCAGTACACCATGCAGGGGAATGCAGTGATTGTCCAACAGACTTTACACAGAGTTTGATAATGTTTGAATATGTATTACACCATGCAGGGGAATGCAGTGATTGGACAATAGACTTTACACAGAGTTTGGAAATGTTTGAATATTCATTACACCATGCAGGGGAACGCAGTGATTAGACAACAGACTTTACACAGAGTTTGGTGATTTTTGTCTCGTCATTACACCATGCAGGGGAATGCAGTGATTGGACAACAGACTTTACACAGAGTTTGGTGATTTTTGTCTCGTCATTACACCATGCAGGGGAATGCAGTGATTGGACAACAGACTTTACACAGAGTTTGGGGATGTTTAACGAGTCTTTACACCATGCAGGGGAATGCAGTGATTGGACAACAGACTTTACACAGAGTTTGGAGATGTTTGTCTAGTCATTAAGCCATGCAGGGAATGCATTGATTGGACAGCAATCTTTAGACAGAGTGGAGATGTTTGGCTATTCATTACACCATGCAGGGAATGCAGTGATTAGACAACAGACTTTTCACAGAGTTTGGGGATTTTTAACTAGTCTTTACACCATGCAGGGAATGCAGTGATTGGACAACAGACTTTACACAGAATTTGTAGATGTTTGACTATTCACTACACCGTGCAGGAGAATGCAGTGATTGGACAACAGACTTTACACAGAGTTTTGGAGATTGTTTTTCTAGTCATTACAGCCATGCAGGGAATGCATTGATTGTTCAGAAAACTTTAGACAGAGTGGAGATGTTTGACTATTCATTACACCATGCAGGGGAATGCAGTGATTGGACAACATACTTTACACATAATTTGTAGATGTTTGACTATTCATTACACCATGCATGGGAATGCAGTGATTGGACAACAGACTTTACACAGAGTTTTGGAGATTTTTGTCTAGTCAGTACCACATGCAGGGAATGCAGAGATTGGACAATTGACTTCTCTCAGAGTTTGGAAATGTTTGAATATTCATTGTACCATGCAGGGGAATGCAGTGATTGGACAACAGACTTCACACAGAGATTGGAGATGATTGAATATTCATTACACCATGTAGGAAATGCATTGATTGGACAGCAAACTTTAGACAGAGTGGAGATGTTTGACTATTCATTACACCATGCAGGTGAATGCAGTTATTGGACAACAGACTTTACATAGATTTGGGGGATTTTTAACTAGTCATTACACCATGAAGGGAATGCAGTTATTGGACAACAGACTTTACATAGATTTGGGGGATTTTTAACTAGTCATTACACCATGAAGGGAATGCAGTGATTGGACAACAGACTTTACACAGAGTTTGGGGATTTTTAACTAGTTATTACACCTTGCAGGTGAATGCAGAGATTGGACAACAGACTTTACATAGAGTTTTGAGATTTTTGACTAGTCATTACACCTTGCAGGGGAATGGAATTATTGGACAACAAACTTTACACAGAGTTTGGAGATTGTTGACTATTCATTACACCATGCAGGGGAATGCAGTGATTGGACAACAGACGGTACACATAATTTGTAGATGTTTGACTATTCATTACACCATGCAGGGGAATGCAGTGATTGGACAACAGCCTTTACACAGAGTTTGGAGATGTTTGTCTAGTCATTAAGCCATGCAGAGGATGCATTGATTGGACAATTAACTTTACTCAGAGTTTGGAGATGGTTGACTAGTCATTTCACCATGCAGGGAATGCAGAGATTGGACAATTGACTTTACTCAGAGTTTGGAAATGTTTGAATATTCATTGCACCATGCAGAGGAATGCAGTGATTGGACAACAGACTTTACACAGAATTTGTAGATGTTTGACTATGCAGTACACCATGCAGGGGAATGCAGTGATTGTCCAACAGACTTTACACAGAGTTTGATAATGTTTGAATATGTATTACACCATGCAGGGGAATGCAGTGATTGGACAATAGACTTTACACAGAGTTTGGAAATGTTTGAATATTCATTACACCATGCACTGGAACGCAGTGATTAGACAACAGACTTTACACAGAGTTTGGTGATTTTTGTCTCGTCATTACACCATGCAGGGGAATGCAGTGATTGGACAACAGACTTTACACAGAGTTTGGTGATTTTTGTCGAGTCATTACACCATGCAGGGGAATGCAGTGATTGGACAACAGACTTTACACAGAGTTTGGGGATGTTTAACGAGTCTTTACACCATGCAGGGAATGCAGTGATTGGACAACAGACTTTACACAGAGTTTGGGGATGTTTGACTATTCATTACACCATGCAGGGAATGCAGTGATTGGACAACAGACTTTACACAGAGTTTGGAGATGTTTGTCTAGTCATTAAGCCATGCAGGGAATGCATTGATTGGACAGCAATCTTTAGACAGAGTGGAGATGTTTGACTATTCATTACACCATGCAGGGGAATGCAGTGATTAGACAACAGACTTTACACAGACTTTGTAGATGTTTTACTATTCATTACACCATGCAGGGAATGCAGTGATTGGACAACAGACTTTACACAGACTTTGTAGATGTTTTACTATTCATTACACCATGCAGGGAATGCAGTGATTGGACAACAGACTTTACACAGAATTTGTAGATGTTTGACTATTCACTACACCGTGCAGGAGAATGCAGTGATTGGACAACAGACTTTACACAGAATTTGGAGATTTTTGTCTAGTCAGTACCACATGCAGTGATTGGACAACAGACTTTACACAGAGTTTTGGAGATTTTTGTCTAGTCAGTACCACATGCAGGGAATGCAGAGATTGGACAATTGACTTCTCTCAGAGTTTGGAAATGTTTGAATATTCATTGTACCATGCAGGGGAATGCAGTGATTGGACAACAGACTTCACACGGAGTTTGGAGATGTTTGACTAGTCATTACACCATGCAGGGAATGCATTGATTGTTCAGAAAACTTTAGACAGAGTGGAGATGTTTGACTATTCATTACACCATGCAGGGGAATGCAGTGATTGGACAACATACTTTACACATAATTTGTAGATGTTTGACTATTCATTACACCATGCAGGGGAATGCAGTGATTGGACAACAGACTTTACACAGAGTTTTGGAGATTTTTGTCTAGTCAGTACCACATGCAGGGAATGCAGAGATTGGACAATTGACTTCTCTCAGAGTTTGGAAATGTTTGAATATTCATTGTACCATGCAGGGGAATGCAGTGATTGGACAACAGACTTCACACAGAGATTGGAGATGATTGAATATTCATTACACCATGTAGGAAATGCATTGATTGGACAGCAAACTTTAGACAGAGTGGAGATGTTTGACTATTCATTACACCATGCAGGTGAATGCAGTTATTGGACAACAGACTTTACATAGATTTGGGGGATTTTTAACTAGTCATTACACCATGAAGGGAATGCAGTTATTGGACAACAGACTTTACATAGATTTGGGGGATTTTTAACTAGTCATTACACCATGAAGGGAATGCAGTGATTGGACAACAGACTTTACACAGAGTTTGGGGATTTTTAACTAGTCATTACACCATGAAGGGAATGCAGTGATTGGACAACAGACTTTACACAGTGTTTGGGGATTTTTAACTAGTCATTACACCATGCAGGGAATGCAATGATTGGACAACAGACTTTACACAGAGTTTGGAGATGTTTGTCTAGTCATTAAGCCATGCAGGGAATGCATTGATTGGACAGCAAACTTTAGACAGAGTGGAGATGTTTGACTATTCATTACACCATGCAGGGGAATGCAGTGATTGGATAATTAACTTTCCTCAGAGTTTGGAGATGTGTGACTAGTCATTACACCATGCAGGGGAATACAGTGATTGGACAACAGACTTTACACAGACTTTGGAGATTTGTGTCTAGTCATTACACCTTGCATGAGAATTCAGTGATTGGACAACAGACTTTACAAAGAGTTTGGTGATTTTTAACTAGTTATTACACCTTGCAGGTGAATGCAGAGATTGGACAACAGACTTTACATAGAGTTTTGAGATTTTTGACTAGTCATTACACCTTGCAGGGGAATGGAATTATTGGACAACAAACTTTACACAGAGTTTGGAGATTGTTGACTATTCATTACACCATGCAGGGGAATGCAGTGATTGGACAACAGACGGTACACATAATTTGTAGATGTTTGACTATTCATTACACCATGCAGGGGAATGCAGTGATTGGACAACAGACTTTACACAGAGTTTGGGGATTTTTAACTAGTCTTTACACCATGAAGGGAATGCAGTGATTAGACAACAGACTTTACACAGTGTTTGGAGATGTTTGAATATTCATTACACCATGCACTGGAACGCAGTGATTAGACAACAGACTTTACACAGAGTTTTTGTGATTTTTGTCTAGTCATTAAGCCATACAGGGAATGCATTGATTGGACAATTAACTTTACTCAGAGTTTGGAGATGGTTGACTAGTCATTTCACCATGCAGGGAATGCAGAGATTGGACAATTGACTTTACTCAGAGTTTGGAAATGTTTGAATATTCATTGCACCATGCAGAGGAATGCAGTGATTGGACAACAGACTTTACACAGAATTTGTAGATGTTTGACTATGCAGTACACCATGCAGGGGAATGCAGTGATTGTCCAACAGACTTTACACAGAGTTTGATAATGTTTGAATATGTATTACACCATGCAGGGGAATGCAGTGATTGGACAACAGACTTTACACAGAGTTTGGTGATTTTTGTCGAGTCATTACACCATGCAGGGGAATGCAGTGATTGGACAACAGACTTTACACAGAGTTTGGGGATGTTTAACGAGTCTTTACACCATGCAGGGAATGCAGTGATTAGACAACAGACTTTTCACAGAGTTTGGGGATTTTTAACTAGTCTTTACACCATGCAGGGGAATGCAGTGATTGGACAACAGACTTTACACAGAGTTTGGTGATTTTTGTCTCGTCATTACACCATGCAGGGGAATGCAGTGATTGGACAACAGACTTTACACAGAGTTTGGTGATTTTTGTCTCGTCATTACACCATGCAGGGGAATGCAGTGATTGGACAACAGACTTTACACAGAGTTTGGTGATTTTTGTCGAGTCATTACACCATGCAGGGGAATGCAGTGATTGGACAACAGACTTTACACAGAGTTTGGGGATGTTTAACGAGTCTTTACACCATGCAGGGAATGCAGTGATTGGTCAACAGACTTTACACAGAGTTTGGAGATGTTTGTCTAGTCATTAAGCCATGCAGAGGATGCATTGATTGGACAGCAAACTTTAGACAGAGTGGAGATGTTTGACTAGTCATTACACCATGCAGGGAATGCAGTGATTTGATAATTAACTTTCCTCAGAGTTTGGAGATGTTTAACTAGTCATTACACCATGCAGGGAATGCAGTGATTGGACAACAGACTTTACACAAAGTTTGGAGATGTTTGTCTAGTCATTACACCTTGCAGGGAATGCAGAGATTGGACAATTGACTTTACACAGAATTTGTAGATGTTTGACTATTCACTACACCGTGCAGGAGAATGCAGTGATTGGACAACAGACTTTACACAGACTTTGTAGATGTTTTACTATTCATTACACCATGCAGGGGAATGCAGTGATTGGACAACAGACTTCACACAGAGATTGGAGATGATTGAATATTCATTACACCATGTAGGAAATGCATTGATTGGACAGCAAACTTTAGACAGAGTGGAGATGTTTGACTATTCATTACACCATGCAGGTGAATGCAGTTATTGGACAACAGACTTTACATAGATTTGGGGGATTTTTAACTAGTCATTACATCATGCAGGGAATGCAGTGATTGGACAACAGACTTTACACAGAGTTTGGGGATTTTTGACGAGTCATTACACCGTGCAGGGGAATGCAGTGATTGGACAACAGACTTTACACAGACTTTGGAGATTTGTGTCTAGTCATTACACCTTGCATGAGAATTCAGTGATTGGACAACAGACTTTACACAGAGTTTGGTGATTTTTAACTAGTTATTACACCTTGCAGGTGAATGCAGAGATTGGACAACAGACTTTACATAGAGTTTTGAGATTTTTGACTAGTCATTACACCTTGCAGGGGAATGGAATTATTGGACAACAAACTTTACACAGAGTTTGGAGATTGTTGACTATTCATTACACCATGCAGGGGAATGCAGTGATTGGACAACAGACTGTACACATAATTTGTAGATGTTTGACTATTCATTACACCATGCAGGGGAATGCAGTGATTGGACAACAGACTTTACACAGAGTTTGGGGATTTTTAACTAGTCATTACACCATGAAGGGAATGCAGTGATTGGACAACAGACTTTACACTGAGTTTGGGGATTTGTAACTAGTCTTTACACCATGCAGGGAATGCAATGATTGGACAACAGCCTTTACACAGAGTTTGGAGATGTTTGTCTAGTCATTAAGCCATGCAGAGGATGCATTGATTGGACAGCAAACTTTAGACAGAGTGGAGATGTTTGACTATTCATTACACCATGCAGGGGAATGCAGTGATTGGATAATTAACTTTCCTCAGAGTTTGGAGATGTGTGACTAGTCATTACACCATGCAGGGGAATACAGTGATTGGACAACAGACTTTACACAGACTTTGTAGATGTTTGACTATTCATTACACCTTGCAGGGGAATGCAGTGATTGGACAACAGACTTTACACAGAGTTTGTCTATTTTTGACTAGTCATTACACCATGCAGGAGAATGCAGTGATTGGACAACAGACGTTACACAGAATTTGTTGATGTTTGACGATTCATTAAACCATCCGGAGCAATGCAGTTATTGGACAACAGACTTTACACAGAGTTTTGAGATGTTTGACTAGTCATTACACCATGCAGGGGAATGCAGTGATTGGACAACAGACCTTACACAGAGTTTGGAGATGTTTGACAGGTCATTACACCATGCAGGAGAATGCAGTGATTGGACAACAGACTTTACACAGAGTTTGGTGATTTTTAACTAGTTATTACTCCATGCAAGGAATGCAGTGATTGGACAGTTGACTTTACTCAGAGTTTGGAAATGTTTGAATATTCATTGCACCATGCAGAGGAATGCAGTGATTGGACAACAGACTTTACACAGAGTTTATCTTTTTTGGACTAGTCATTACACCATGCAGGGGAATGCAGTGATTGGACAACAGACTTCATACAGAGTTTGGAGATGATTGCACATTCATTGCACCATGTAGGGAATGCATTGATTGGACAGCAAACTTTAGACAGAGTGGAGATGTTTGACTATTCATTACACCATGCAGGTGAATGCAGTTATTGGACAACAGACTTTACACAGAGTTTGAAAATGTTTGACTATTCATTACACCATGCAAGGGAATTCAGTGATTGTACAACAAGCTTTACACAGAGTTTTGGAGATTTTTGTCTAGTCATTAAGCCATGCAGGGAATGCAGTGATTGGACAACAGACTTTACACAGAGTTTGGAGATGTTTGACTAGTCATTACACCTTGCAGGGGAATGGAATTATTGGACAACAAACTTTACATAGAGTTTGGTGATTTTTTTCGAGTCATTACTCCATGCAGGGGAATGCAGTGATAGGACAGCAAAGTTTAAACAGAGTTTGTAGATTGTTGACTATTCATTACACCATGCAGGGGAATGCAGTGATTGGACAACAGACTTTACACACAGTTTGTGTATTTGTGACTATTCATTAAACCTTGCAGGGGAATGCAGTGATTGGACAACAGACTTTACACACAGTTTGTCTATTTTTGATTAGTCATTACACCATGCAGGAGAATGCAGTGATCGGACAACAGACTTTACGCAGAGTTTGGAGATGTTTGACTAGTCATTACACCATGCAGGGGAATGCAGTGATTGGACAATTAACTTTACTCAGAGTTTGGAGATGGTTGACTAGTCATTTCACCATGCAGGGAATGCAGAGATTGGACAATTGACTTTACAAAGAGTTTGGAAATGTTTGAATATTCATTGCACCATGCAGAGGAATGCAGTGATTGGACAACAGACTTTACACAGAATTTGTAGATGTTTGACTATGCAGTACACCATGCAGGGGAATGCAGTGATTGTCCAACAGACTTTACACAGAGTTTGATAATGTTTGAATATGTATTACACCATGCAGGGGAATGCAGTGATTGGACAACAGACTTTACACAGAGTTTGGAAATGTTTGAATATTCATTACACCATGCAGGGGAATGCAGTTATTGGACAACAGACTTTACACAGAGTTTGGAAATATTTGAATATTCATTACACCATGCAGGGGAATTCAGTGTTTGTACAACAGACTTTACACAGAGTTTGGAAATGTTTGAATATTCATTACACCATGCACTGGAACGCAGTGATTAGACAACAGACTTTACACAGAGTTTGGTGATTTTTGTCTCGTCATTACACCATGCAGGGGAATGCAGTGATTGGACAACAGACTTTACACAGAGTTTGGGGATGTTTAACGAGTCTTTACACCATGCAGGGAATGCAGTGATTGGACAACAGACTTTACACAGTGTTTGGAGATGTTTGTCTAGTCTTTAAGCCATGCAGGGAATGCATTGATTGGACAGCAATCTTTAGACAGAGTGGAGATGTTTGACTATTCATTACACCATGCAGGGGAATGCAGTGATTGGACAACATACTTTACACATAATTTGTAGATGTTTGACTATTTATTACACCATGCATGGGAATACAGTGATTGGACAACAGACTTTACACAGAGTTTTGGAGATTTTTGTCTAGTCAGTACCACATGCAGGGAATGCAGAGATTGGACAATTGATTCTCTCAGAGTTTGGAAATGTTTGAATATTCATTGTACCATGCAGGGGAATGCAGTGATTGGACAACAGACTTTACACAGAGTTGGGAGATTATTAACTAGTCATTACACCGTACAGGGGAATGCAATTATTGGAAAACAAACGTTACACAGAGTTTGGTGATTTTTGTCTAGTCATTACACCATTCAGGGGAATGCAGTCATTGCACAGCAAAGTTTAAACAAAGTTTGGAGATTTTTGACTATTCATTACACCATGCAGGGGAATGCAGTGATTGGACAGCAGACTTTACACAGAATTTGTAGATGTTTGACTATTCATTACACCATGCAGGGGAATGCAGTGATTGGACAACAGACTTTACACAGAGTTTGGAGATGTTTGACTAGTCATTACACCTTGCAGGGGAATGCAGTGATTGGACAACAGACTTTACACAGAGTTTGTCTATTTTTGATTAGTCATTACACCATGCAGGAGAATGCAGTGATTGGACAACAGACTTCATACAGAGTTTGGAGATGATTGCACATTCATTGCACCATGTAGGGAATGCATTGATTGGACAGCAAACTTTAGACAGAGTGGAGATGTTTGGCTATTCATTACACCATGCAGGTGAATGCAGTTATTGGACAACAGACTTTACACAGAGTTTGAAAATGTTTGACTATTCATTACACCATGCAAGGGAATTCAGTGATTGTACAACAAGCTTTACACAGAGTTTTGGAGATTTTTGTCTAGTCATTAAGCCATGCAGGGAATGCAGTGATTGGACAACAGACTTTACACAGAGTTTGGAGATGTTTGACTAGTCATTACACCTTGCAGGGGAATGGAATTATTGGACAACAAACTTTACATAGAGTTTGGTGATTTTTTTCTAGTCATTACTCCATGCAGGGGAATGCAGTGATAGGACAGCAAAGTTTAAACAGAGTTTGTAGATTGTTGACTATTCATTACACCATGCAGGGGAATGCAGTGATTGGACAACAGACTTTACACACAGTTTGTGTATTTGTGACTATTCATTAAACCTTGCAGGGGAATGCAGTGATTGGACAACAGACTTTACACACAGTTTGTCTATTTTTGATTAGTCATTACACCATGCAGGAGAATGCAGTGATTGGACAACAGACTTTACGCAGAGTTTGGAGATGTTTGACTAGTCATTACACCATGCAGGGGAATGCAGTGATTGGACAACAGACTTTACACAGAGTTTGGAAATGTTTGAATATTCATTACACCATGCACTGGAACGCAGTGATTAGACAACAGACTTTACACAGAGTTTTTGTGATTTTTGTCTAGTCATTAAGCCATGCAGGGAATGCATTGATTGGACAATTAACTTTACTCAGAGTTTGGAGATGGTTGACTAGTCATTTCACCATGCAGGGAATGCAGAGATTGGACAATTGACTTTACTCAGAGTTTGGAAATGTTTGAATATTCATTGCACCATGCAGAGGAATGCAGTGATTGGACAACAGACTTTACACAGAATTTGTAGATGTTTGACTATGCAGTACACCATGCAGGGGAATGCAGTGATTGTCCAACAGACTTTACACAGAGTTTGATAATGTTTGAATATGTATTACACCATGCAGGGGAATGCAGTGATTGGACAACAGACTTTACACAGAGTTTGGAAATGTTTGAATATTCATTACACCATGCAGGGGAATGCAGTTATTGGACAACAGACTTTACACAGAGTTTGGAAATATTTGAATATTCATTACACCATGCAGGGGAATTCAGTGTTTGTACAACAGACTTTACACAGAGTTTGGAAATGTTTGAATATTCATTACACCATGCACTGGAACGCAGTGATTAGACAACAGACTTTACACAGAGTTTGGTGATTTTTGTCTCGTCATTACACCATGCAGGGGAATGCAGTGATTGGACAACAGACTTTACACAGAGTTTGGTGATTTTTGTCGAGTCATTACACCATGCAGGGGAATGCAGTGATTGGACAACAGACTTTACACAGAGTTTGGGGATGTTTAACGAGTCTTTACACCATGCAGGGAATGCAGTGATTGGACAACAGACTTTACACAGTGTTTGGAGATGTTTGTCTAGTCTTTAAGCCATGCAGGGAATGCATTGATTGGACAGCAATCTTTAGACAGAGTGGAGATGTTTGACTATTCATTACACCATGCAGGGGAATGCAGTGATTGGACAACATACTTTACACATAATTTGTAGATGTTTGACTATTTATTACACCATGCATGGGAATACAGTGATTGGACAACAGACTTTACACAGAGTTTTGGAGATTTTTGTCTAGTCAGTACCACATGCAGGGAATGCAGAGATTGGACAATTGATTCTCTCAGAGTTTGGAAATGTTTGAATATTCATTGTACCATGCAGGGGAATGCAGTGATTGGACAACAGACTTTACACAGAGTTGGGAGATTATTAACTAGTCATTACACCGTACAGGGGAATGCAATTATTGGAAAACAAACGTTACACAGAGTTTGGTGATTTTTGTCTAGTCATTACACCATTCAGGGGAATGCAGTCATTGCACAGCAAAGTTTACACAAAGTTTGGAGATTTTTGACTATTCATTACACCATGCAGGGGAATGCAGTGATTGGACAGCAGACTTTACACAGAATTTGTAGATGTTTGACTATTCATTACACCATGCAGGGGAATGCAGTGATTGGACAACAGACTTTACACAGAGTTTGGAGATGTTTGACTAGTCATTACACCTTGCAGGGGAATGCAGTGATTGGACAACAGACTTTACACAGAGTTTGTCTATTTTTGATTAGTCATTACACCATGCAGGAGAATGCAGTGATTGGACAACAGACGTTACACAGAATTTGCAGATTTTTGACGAGTCACTACACCGTGCAGGGGAATGCAGTAATTGGACAACAGACTTTACACAGAATTTGTAGATGTTTGACTATGCAGTACACCATGCAGGGGAATGCAGTGATTGTCCAACAGACTTTACACAGAGTTTGATAATGTTTGAATATTTATTGCACCATGCAGGGGAATGCAGTGATTGAACAACAGACTTTGCACAGAATTTGTAGATGTTTGACTATTCATTACACCATGCAGGGGAATACAGTGATTGGACAACAGACTTTACACAGAGTTTGGAAATGTTTGAATATCATTACACCATGCAGGGGAATGCAGTGATTTAACAACAGACTTTACACAGAGTTTGGGGATTTTTGACGAGTCATTACACCGTGCAGGGGAATGCAGTGATTGGACAACAGACTTTACACAGACTTTGGAGATTTGTGTCTAGTCATTACACCTTGCATGAGAATTCAGTGATTGGACAACAGACTTTACACAGAGTTTGGTGATTTTTAACTAGTTATTACACCTTGCAGGTGAATGCAGAGATTGGACAACAGACTTTACATAGAGTTTTGAGATTTTTGACTAGTCATTACACCTTGCAGGGGAATGGAATTATTGGACAACAAACTTTACACAGAGTTTGGAGATTGTTGACTATTCATTACACCATGCAGGGGAATGCAGTGATTGGACAACAGACTTTACACATAATTTGTAGATGTTTGACTATTCATTACACCATGCAGGGGAATGCAGTGATTGGACAACAGACTTTACACAGAGTTTGGGGATTTTTAACTAGTCATTACACCATGAAGGGAATGCAGTGATTGGACAACAGACTTTACACTGAGTTTGGGGATTTGTAACTAGTCTTTACACCATGCAGGGAATGCAGTGATTGGACAACAGCCTTTACACAGAGTTTGGAGATGTTTGTCTAGTCATTAAGCCATGCAGAGGATGCATTGATTGGACAGCAAACTTTAGACAGAGTGGAGATGTTTGACTATTCATTACACCATGCAGGGGAATGCAGTGATTGGATAATTAACTTTCCTCAGAGTTTGGAGATGTGTGACTAGTCATTACACCATGAAGGGGAATACAGTGATTGGACAACAGACTTTACACAGACTTTGAAGATTTGTGTCTAGTCATTACACCTTGCATGGGAATTCAGTGATTGGACAACAGACTTTACACAGAGTTTGTAGATGTTTGACTATTCATTACACCTTGCAGGGGAATGCAGTGATTGGACAACAGACTTTACACAGAGTTTGTCTATTTTTGACTAGTCATTACACCATGCAGGAGAATGCAGTGATTGGACAACAGACGTTACACAGAATTTGTTGATGTTTGACGATTCATTACACCATCCGGAGCAATGCAGTTATTGGACAACAGACTTTACACAGAGTTTTGAGATGTTTGACTAGTCATTACACCATGCAGGGGAATGCAGTGATTGGACAACAGACTTTACACAGAGTTTGGAGATGTTTGACAGGTCATTACACCATGCAGGAGAATGCAGTGAATGGACAACAGACTTTACACAGAGTTTGGTGATTTTTAACTAGTTATTACTCAATGCAAGGAATGCAGTGATTGGACAGTTGACTTTACTCAGAGTTTGCAAATGTTTGAATATTCATTGCACCATGCAGAGGAATGCAGTGATTGGACAACAGACTTTACACAGAGTTTGTCTATTTTTGACTAGTCATTACACCATGCAGGAGAATGCAGTGATTGGACAACAGACGTTACACAGAATTTGTTGATGTTTGACGATTCATTACACCATCCGGAGCAATGCAGTTATTGGACAACAGACTTTACACAGAGTTTTGAGATGTTTGACTAGTCATTACACCTTGCAGGAGAATGCAGTGAATGGACAACAGACTTTACACAGAGTTTGGTGATTTTTAACTAGTTATTACTCAATGCAAGGAATGCAGTGATTGGACAGTTGACTTTACACAGAGTTTGGAAATGTTTGAATATTCATTACACCATGCACTGGAACGCAGTGATTAGACAACAGACTTTACACAGAGTTTTTGTGATTTTTGTCTAGTCATTAAGCCATGCAGGGAATGCATTGATTGGACAATTAACTTTACTCAGAGTTTGGAGATGGTTGACTAGTCATTTCACCATGCAGGGAATGCAGAGATTGGACAATTGACTTTACTCAGAGTTTGGAAATGTTTGAATATTCATTGCACCATGCAGAGGAATGCAGTGATTGGACAACAGACTTTACACAGAATTTGTAGATGTTTGACTATGCAGTACACCATGCAGGGGAATGCAGTGATTGTCCAACAGACTTTACACAGAGTTTGATAATGTTTGAATATGTATTACACCATGCAGGGGAATGCAGTGATTGGACAACAGACTTTACACAGAGTTTGGAAATGTTTGAATATTCATTACACCATGCAGGGGAATGCAGTGATTGGACAACAGACTTTACACAGAGTTTGGAGATGTTTGACTAGTCATTACACCATGCAGGAGAATGCAGTGAATGGACAACAGACTTTACACAGAGTTTGGTGATTTTTAACTAGTTATTACTCAATGCAAGGAATGCAGTGATTGGACAGTTGACTTTACTCAGAGTTTGCAAATGTTTGAATATTCATTGCACCATGCAGAGGAATGCAGTGATTGGACAACAGACTTTACACAGAGTTTATCTTTTTTGGACTAGTCATTACACCATGCAGGGGAATGCAGTGATTGGACAACAGACTTCACACGGAGTTTGGAGATGTTTGACTAGTCATTACACCATGCAGGGGAATGCAGTGATTGGACAACAGACTTCATACAGAGTTTGGAGATGATTGCACATTCATTGCACCATGTAGGGAATGCATTGATTGGACAGCAAACTTTAGACAGAGTGGAGATGTTTGGCTATTCATTACACCATGCAGGTGAATGCAGTTATTGGACAACAGACTTTACACAGAGTTTGAAAATGTTTGACTATTCATTACACCATGCAAGGGAATTCAGTGATTGTACAACAAGCTTTACACAGAGTTTTGGAGATTTTTGTCTAGTCATTAAGCCATGCAGGGAATGCAGTGATTGGACAACAGACTTTACACAGAGTTTGGAGATGTTTGACTAGTCATTACACCTTGCAGGGGAATGGAATTATTGGACAACAAACTTTACATAGAGTTTGGTGATTTTTTTCTAGTCATTACTCCATGCAGGGGAATGCAGTGATAGGACAGCAAAGTTTAAACAGAGTTTGTAGATTGTTGACTATTCATTACACCATGCAGGGGAATGCAGTGATTGGACAACAGACTTTACACACAGTTTGTGTATTTGTGACTATTCATTAAACCTTGCAGGGGAATGCAGTGATTGGACAACAGACTTTACACACAGTTTGTCTATTTTTGATTAGTCATTACACCATGCAGGAGAATGCAGTGATTGGACAACAGACTTTACGCAGAGTTTGGAGATGTTTGACTATTCATTACACCATGCAGGGGAATGCAGTGATTGGACAACAGACTTTACACAGAGTTTGGAAATGTTTGAATATTCATTACACCATGCACTGGAACGCAGTGATTAGACAACAGACTTTACACAGAGTTTTTGTGATTTTTGTCTAGTCATTAAGCCATGCAGGGAATGCATTGATTGGACAATTAACTTTACTCAGAGTTTGGAGATGGTTGACTAGTCATTTCACCATGCAGGGAATGCAGAGATTGGACAATTGACTTTACTCAGAGTTTGGAAATGTTTGAATATTCATTGCACCATGCAGAGGAATGCAGTGATTGGACAACAGACTTTACACAGAATTTGTAGATGTTTGACTATGCAGTACACCATGCAGGGGAATGCAGTGATTGTCCAACAGACTTTACACAGAGTTTGATAATGTTTGAATATGTATTACACCATGCAGGGGAATGCAGTGATTGGACAACAGACTTTACACAGAGTTTGGAAATGTTTGAATATTCATTACACCATGCAGGGGAATGCAGTTATTGGACAACAGACTTTACACAGAGTTTGGAAATATTTGAATATTCATTACACCATGCAGGGGAATTCAGTGTTTGTACAACAGACTTTACACAGAGTTTGGAAATGTTTGAATATTCATTACACCATGCACTGGAACGCAGTGATTAGACAACAGACTTTACACAGAGTTTGGTGATTTTTGTCTCGTCATTACACCATGCAGGGGAATGCAGTGATTGGACAACAGACTTTACACAGAGTTTGGGGATGTTTAACGAGTCTTTACACCATGCAGGGAATGCAGTGATTGGACAGCAATCTTTAGACAGAGTGGAGATGTTTGACTATTCATTACACCATGCAGGGGAATGCAGTGATTGGACAACATACTTTACACAGAGTTTGGGGATGTTTAACTAGTCTTTACACCATGCAGGGGAATGCAGTGATTGGACAACAGACTTTACACAGTGTTTGGAGATGTTTGTCTAGTCTTTAAGCCATGCAGGGAATGCATTGATTGGACAGCAATCTTTAGACAGAGTGGAGATGTTTGACTATTCATTACACCATGCAGGGGAATGCAGTGATTGGACAACATACTTTACACATAATTTGTAGATGTTTGACTATTTATTACACCATGCATGGGAATACAGTGATTGGACAACAGACTTTACACAGAGTTTTGGAGATTTTTGTCTAGTCAGTACCACATGCAGGGAATGCAGAGATTGGACAATTGATTCTCTCAGAGTTTGGAAATGTTTGAATATTCATTGTACCATGCAGGGGAATGCAGTGATTGGACAACAGACTTTACACAGAGTTTGGAGATTATTAACTAGTCATTACACCGTACAGGGGAATGCAATTATTGGAAAACAAACGTTACACAGAGTTTGGTGATTTTTGTCTAGTCATTACACCATTCAGGGGAATGCAGTCATTGCACAGCAAAGTTTACACAAAGTTTGGAGATTTTTGACTATTCATTACACCATGCAGGGGAATGCAGTGATTGGACAGCAGACTTTACACAGAATTTGTAGATGTTTGACTATTCATTACACCATGCAGGGGAATGCAGTGATTGGACAACAGACTTTACACAGAGTTTGGAGATGTTTGACTAGTCATTACACCTTGCAGGGGAATGCAGTGATTGGACAACAAACTTTACAAAGAGTTTTGAGATTTTTGACGAGTCACTACACCGTGCAGGGGAATGCAGTAATTGGACAACAGACTTTACACAGAATTTGTAGATGTTTGACTATTCATTACACCATGCAGGGGAATGCAGTGATTGGACAACAGACTTTACACAGAGTTTGGAGATGTTTGACTAGTCATTACACCTTGCAGGGGAATGCAGTGATTGGACAACAGACTTTACACACAGTTTGTCTATTTTTGACTATTCATTACACCTTGCAGGGGAATGCAGTGATTGGACAACAGACTTTACACAGAGTTTGTCTATTTTTGATTAGTCATTACACCATGCAGGAGAATGCAGTGATTGGACAACAGACGTTACACAGAATTTGCAGATGTTTGACTAGTCATTACACCATGCAGGGGAATGCAGTGATTGGACAACATACTTTACTCAGAGTTTGGAGATTTTTGACTAGTCATTACACCATGCAGGGAATGCAGAGATTGGACAATTGACTTTACTCAGAGTTTGGAAATGTGTGAATATTCATTGCACCATGCAGAGGAATGCAGTGATTGGACAACAAACTTTACAAAGAGTTTTGAGATTTTTGACGAGTCATTACACCGTGCAGGGGAATGCAGTAATTGGACAACAGACTTTACACAGAATTTGTAGATGTTTGACTATGCAGTACACCATGCAGGGGAATGCAGTGATTGTCCAACAGACTTTACACAGAGTTTGATAATGTTTGAATATTTATTGCACCATGCAGGGGAATGCAGTGATTGAACAACAGACTTTACACAGAATTTGTAGATGTTTGACTATTCATTACACCATGCAGGGGAATACAGTGATTGGACAACAGACTTTACACAGAGTTTGGAAATGTTTGAATATCATTACACCATGCAGGGGAATGCAGTGATTTAACAACAGACTTTACACAGAATTTGTAGATGTTTGACTATTCATTGCACCATGCAGGGGAATGCAGTGATTTAACAACAGACTTTACACAGAGTTGGGAGATTATTAACTAGTCATTACACCATGCAGGGGAATGCAGTCATTGCACAGCAAAGTTTACACAAAGTTTGGAGATTTTTGACTATTCATTACACCATGCAGGGGAATGCAGTGATTGGAAAACAGAATTTAGACAGAGTTTGGAGATGTTTGACTAGTCATTACACCTTGCAGGGAATGCATTGATTGGACAGCAAACTTTAGACAGAGTGGAGATGTTTGACTAGTCATTACACCATGCAAGGAATGCAGAGATTGGACAATTGACTTTACTCAGAGTTTGGAAATGTTTGAATATTCATTGCACCATGCAGAGGAATGCAGTGATTGGACAACAAACTTTACACAGTGTTTTGACATTTTTGACTATTCATTACACCTTGCAGGGGAATGCAGTGATTGGACAACAGACTTTACACAGAGTTTGGAGATGTTTGTCTAGTCATTAAGCCATGCAGGGAATGCATTGATTGTTCAGAAAACTTTAGACAGAGTGGAGATGTTTGACTATTCATTACACCATGCAGGGGAATGCAGTGATTGGACAACATACTTTACACATCATTTGTAGATGTTTGACTATTCATTACACCATGCATGGGAATGCAGTGATTGGACAACAGACTTTACACAGAGTTTTGGAGATTTTTGTCTAGTCAGTACCACATGCAGGGAATGCAGAGATTGGACAATTGACTTCTCTCAGAGTTTGGAAATGTTTGAATATTCATTGTACCATGCAGGGGAATGCAGTGATTGGACAACAGACTTCACACAGAGATTGGAGATGATTGAATATTCATTACACCATGTAGGAAATGCATTGATTGGACAGCAAACTTTAGACAGAGTGGAGATGTTTGACTATTCATTACACCATGCAGGGGAATGCAGTGATTGGATAATTAACTTTCCTCAGAGTTTGGAGATGTGTGACTAGTCATTACACCATGCAGGGGAATACAGTGATTGGACAACAGACTTTACACAGACTTTGGAGATTTGTGTCTAGTCATTACACCTTGCATGGGAATTCAGTGATTGGACAACAGACTTTACACAGAGTTTGTAGATGTTTGACTATTCATTACACCTTGCAGGGGAATGCAGTGATTGGACAACAGACTTTACACAGAGTTTGTCTATTTTTGACTAGTCATTACACCATGCAGGAGAATGCAGTGATTGGACAACAGACGTTACACAGAATTTGTTGATGTTTGACGATTCATTACACCATCCGGAGCAATGCAGTTATTGGACAACAGACTTTACACAGAGTTTTGAGATGTTTGACTAGTCATTACACCATGCAGGAGAATGCAGTGAATGGACAACAGACTTTACACAGAGTTTTGAGATGTTTGACTAGTCATTACACCATGCAGGGGAATGCAGTGATTGGACAACAGACTTTACACAGAGTTTGGTGATTTTTAACTAGTTATTACTCCATGCAAGGAATGCAGTGATTGGACAACAGACTTTACACAGAGTTTGTCTATTTTTGATTAGTCATTACACCATGCAGGAGAATGCAGTTATTGGACAACAGACTTTACGCAGAGTTTGGAGATGTTTGACTAGTCATTACACCATGCAGGGGAATGCAGTGATTGGACAACAGACTTTACACAGAGTTTGGAAATGTTTGAATATTCATTACACCATGCACTGGAACGCAGTGATTAGACAACAGACTTTACACAGAGTTTTTGTGATTTTTGTCTAGTCATTAAGCCATGCAGGGAATGCATTGATTGGACAATTAACTTTACTCAGAGTTTGGAGATGGTTGACTAGTCATTTCACCATGCAGGGAATGCAGAGATTGGACAATTGACTTTACTCAGAGTTTGGAAATGTTTGAATATTCATTGCACCATGCAGAGGAATGCAGTGATTGGACAACAGACTTTACACAGAATTTGTAGATGTTTGACTATGCAGTACACCATGCAGGGGAATGCAGTGATTGTCCAACAGACTTTACACAGAGTTTGGAAATGTTTGAATATTCATTACACCATGCAGGGGAATGCAGTTATTGGACAACAGACTTTACACAGAGTTTGGAAATATTTGAATATTCATTACACCATGCAGGGGAATTCAGTGTTTGTACAACAGACTTTACACAGAGTTTGGAAATGTTTGAATATTCATTACACCATGCACTGGAACGCAGTGATTAGACAACAGACTTTACACATAATTTGTAGATGTTTGACTATTCACTACACCATGCAGGGGAATGCAGTGATTGGACAACAGACTTTACACAGAGTTTGGTGATTTTTGTCGAGTCATTACACCATGCAGGGGAATGCAGTGATTGGACAACAGACTTTACACAGAGTTTGGGGATGTTTAACGAGTCTTTACACCATGCAGGGAATGCAGTGATTGGACAACAGACTTTACACAGTGTTTGGAGATGTTTGTCTAGTCATTAAGCCATGCAGGGAATGCATTGATTGGACAGCAATCTTTAGACAGAGTGGAGATGTTTGACTATTCATTACACCATGCAGGGAATGCAGTGATTAGACAACAGACTTTTCACAGAGTTTGGGGATTTTTAACTAGTCTTTACACCATGCAGGGGAATGCAGTGATTTGATAATTAACTTTCCTCAGAGTTTGGAGATGTTTAACTAGTCATTACACCATGCAGGGAATGGAGTGATTGGACAACAGACTTTACACAAAGTTTGGAGATGTTTGTCTAGTCATTACACCTTGCAGGGAATGCAGAGATTGGACAATTGACTTTACTCAGAGTTTGGAAATGTTTGAATATTCATTACACCTTGCAGGGGGAATGCAGTGATTGGACAACAGACTTTACACAGAATTTGTAGATGTTTGACTATTCACTACACCGTGCAGGAGAATGCAGTGATTGGACAACAGACTTTACACAGACTTTGTAGATGTTTTACTATTCATTGTACCATGCAGGGGAATGGAGTGATTGGACAACAGACTTTACACAGAGTTTGGAGATGTTTGTCTAGTCATTACACCATGCAGGGAATGCATTGATTGTTCAGAAAACTTTAGACAGAGTGGAGATGTTTGACTATTCATTACACCATGCAGGGGAATGCAGTGATTGGACAACATACTTTACACATAATTTGTAGATGTTTGACTATTCATTACACCATGCATGGGAATGCAGTGATTGGACAACAGACTTTACACAGAGTTTTGGAGATTTTTGTCTAGTCAGTACCACATGCAGGGAATGCAGAGATTGGACAATTGACTTCTCTCAGACTTTGGAAATGTTTGAATATTCATTGTACCATGCAGGGGAATGCAGTGATTGGACAACAGACTTTACACAGAGTTGGGAGATTATTAACTAGTCATTACACCGTACAGGGGAATGCAGTCATTGCACAGCAAAGTTTACACAAAGTTTGGAGATTTTTGACTATTCATTACACCATGCAGGGGAATGCAGTGATTGGAAAACAGAATTTAGACAGAGTGGAGATGGTTGACTAGTCATTACACCATGCAGGGAATGCAGAGATTGGACAATTGACTTCACTCAGAGTTTGGAAATGTTTGAATATTCATTGCACCATGCAGAGGAATGCAGTGATTGGACAACAAACTTTACACAGTGTTTTGAGATTTTTGACTATTCATTGCACCATGCAGGGGAATGCAGTGATTGGACAGCAGACTTTACACACAGTTTGCAGATGTTTGACTAGTCATTACACCATGCAGGGGAATGCAGTGATTGGACAACATACTTTACTCAGAGTTTGGAGATGTTTGACTAGTCATTACACCATGCAGGTAATGCATTGATTGGACAACAGACTTTACACAAAGTTTGGAGATTTTTGACTAGTCATTACACCATGCAGGGAATGCAGAGATTGGACAACAGACTTTACACAGAGTTTGATAATGTTTGAATATTTATTGCACCATGCACTGGAACGCAGTGATTGAACAACAGACTTTACACAGAGTTTGGTGATTTTTGTCTAGTCATTACACCATGCAGGGAATGCAGAGATTGGACAATTGACTTTACTCAGAGTTTGGAAATGTTTGAATATTCATTACACCATGCAGGGGAATGCAGTGATTGGACAACAGACTTTACATAGAGGTTTGAGATTTTTGACTAGTCATTACACCTTGCAGGAGAATGCAGTGATTGGACAACAGACTTTACACAGACTTTGTAGATGTTTGACTATTCATTACACCATGCAGGGGAATGCAGTGATTGGACAACAGACTTTACACAGAGTTTTGGAGATTTTTGTCTAGTCAGTACCACTTGCAGGGAATGCAGAGATTGGACAATTGACTTCTCTCAGAGTTTGGAAATGTTTGAATATTCATTGTACCATGCAGGGGAATGCAGTGATTGTACAACAGACTTTACACAGAGTTTGGAAATGTTTGAATATTCATTGCACCATGCAGAGGATTGCAGTAATTGGACAACAGACTTTACACAGAATTTGTAGATGTTTGACTATTCATTACACCATGCAGTGGAATGCAGTGATTGGACAACAGACTTTACACAGAGTTTGGAGATGTTTGACTAGTCATTACACCTTGCAGGGGAATGCAATTATTGGACAACAAACTTTACACAGAGTTTGGTGATTTTTGTCTAGTCATTACACCATGTAGGGGAATGCAGTGATAGGACAGCAAAGTTTACACATAGTTTGGAGATTGTTGACTATTCATTACATCATGCAGGGGAATGCAGTGATTGGACAACAGACTTTACACACAGTTTGTCTATTTTTGACTATTCATTACACCATGTAGGGGAATGCTGTGATTGGACAGTTGACTTTACTCAGAGTTTGGAAATGTTTGAATATTCATTACACCATGCAGGGGAATGCAGTGATTGGACAACAGACTTTACACAGAGTTTGGAAATGATTGAATATTCATTACACCATGTAGAGAATGCATTGATTGGACAGCAAACTTTAGACAGAGTGGAGATGTTTGACTATTCATTACACCATGCAGGGGAATTCAGTGATTGAACAACAAGCTTTACACAGAGTTTGGGGACTTTTAACTAGTCAATACACCATGCAGGGGAATGCATTGATTGGACAACAGACTTTACCCGGAGTTTGGAGATGTTTGACTATTCATTACACCATGCAGGGGAATGCAGTGATAGGACAACAGACTTTACACTCAGTTTGTCTATTTTTGACTATTCATTACACCATGCAGGGGAATGCAGTGATTAGACAACAGACTTTACACAGAGTTTGGAAATGTTTGAATATTCATTGCACCATGCAGAGGAATGCAGTGATCGGACAACAGACTTTACACAGAGTTTGGAAATGTTTGAATATCATTACACCATGCAGGGGAATGCAGTGATTTAACAACAGACTTTACACAGAATTTGTAGATGTTTGACTATTCATTGCACCATGCAGGGGAATGCAGTGATTTAACAACAGACTTTACACAGAGTTGGGAGATTATTAACTAGTCATTACACCATGCAGGGGAATGCAGTCATTGCACAGCAAAGTTTACACAAAGTTTGGAGATTTTTGACTATTCATTACACCATGCAGGGGAATGCAGTGATTGGAAAACAGAATTTAGACAGAGTTTGGAGATGTTTGACTAGTCATTACACCTTGCAGGGAATGCATTGATTGGACAGCAAACTTTAGACAGAGTGGAGATGTTTGACTAGTCATTAAGCCATGCAGGAAATGCATTGATTGGACAGCAAACTTTAGACAGAGTGGAGATGTTTGACTATTCATTACACCATGCAGGGGAATGCAGTGATTGGATAATTAACTTTCCTCAGAGTTTGGAGATGTGTGACTAGTCATTACACCATGCAGGGGAATACAGTGATTGGACAACAGACTTTACACAGACTTTGGAGATTTGTGTCTAGTCATTACACCTTGCATGGGAATTCAGTGATTGGACAACAGACTTTACACAGAGTTTGTAGATGTTTGACTATTCATTACACCTTGCAGGGGAATGCAGTGATTGGACAACAGACTTTACACAGAGTTTGTCTATTTTTGAAAAGTCATTACACCATGCAGGAGAATGCAGTGATTGGACAACAGACGTTACACAGAATTTGTTGATGTTTGACGATTCATTACACCATCCGGAGCAATGCAGTTATTGGACAACAGACTTTACACAGAGTTTTGAGATGTTTGACTAGTCATTACACCATGCAGGAGAATGCAGTGAATGGACAACAGACTTTACACAGAGTTTGGTGATTTTTAACTAGTTATTACTCCATGCAAGGAATGCAGTGATTGGACAACAGACTTTACACAGAGTTTGTCTATTTTTGATTAGTCATTACACCATGCAGGAGAATGCAGTTATCGGACAACAGACTTTACGCAGAGTTTGGAGATGTTTGACTAGTCATTACACCATGCAGGGGAATGCAGTGATTGGACAACAGACTTTACACAGAGTTTGGAAATGTTTGAATATTCATTACACCATGCACTGGAACGCAGTGATTAGACAACAGACTTTACACAGAGTTTTTGTGATTTTTGTCTAGTCATTAAGCCATGCAGGGAATGCATTGATTGGACAATTAACTTTACTCAGAGTTTGGAGATGGTTGACTAGTCATTTCACCATGCAGGGAATGCAGAGATTGGACAATTGACTTTACTCAGAGTCTGGAAATGTTTGAATATTCATTGCACCATGCAGAGGAATGCAGTGATTGGACAACAGACTTTACACAGAATTTGTAGATGTTTGACTATGCAGTACACCATGCAGGGGAATGCAGTGATTGTCCAACAGACTTTACACAGAGTTTGGAAATGTTTGAATATTCATTACACCATGCAGGGGAATGCAGTTATTGGACAACAGACTTTACACAGAGTTTGGAAATATTTGAATATTCATTACACCATGCAGGGGAATTCAGTGTTTGTACAACAGACTTTACACAGAGTTTGGAAATGTTTGAATATTCATTACACCATGCACTGGAACGCAGTGATTAGACAACAGACTTTACACATAATTTGTAGATGTTTGACTATTCACTACACCATGCAGGGGAATGCAGTGATTGGACAACAGACTTTACACAGAGTTTGGTGATTTTTGTCGAGTCATTACACCATGCAGGGGAATGCAGTGATTGGACAACAGACTTTACACAGTGTTTGGAGATGTTTGTCTAGTCATTAAGCCATGCAGGGAATGCATTGATTGGACAGCAATCTTTAGACAGAGTGGAGATGTTTGACTATTCATTACACCATGCAGGGAATGCAGTGATTAGACAACAGACTTTTCACAGAGTTTGGGGATTTTTAACTAGTCTTTACACCATGCAGGGGAATGCAGTGATTTGATAATTAACTTTCCTCAGAGTTTGGAGATGTTTAACTAGTCATTACACCATGCAGGGAATGGAGTGATTGGACAACAGACTTTACACAAAGTTTGGAGATGTTTGTCTAGTCATTACACCTTGCAGGGAATGCAGAGATTGGACAATTGACTTTACTCAGAGTTTGGAAATGTTTGAATATTCATTACACCTTGCAGGGGGAATGCAGTGATTGGACAACAGACTTTACACAGAATTTGTAGATGTTTGACTATTCATTACACCGTGCAGGAGAATGCAGTGATTGGACAACAGACTTTACACAGACTTTGTAGATGTTTTACTATTCATTGTACCATGCAGGGGAATGCAGTGATTGGACAACAGACTTTACACAGAGTTTGGAGATGTTTGTCTAGTCATTACACCATGCAGGGAATGCATTGATTGTTCAGAAAACTTTAGACAGAGTGGAGATGTTTGACTATTCATTACACCATGCAGGGGAATGCAGTGATTGGACAACATACTTTACACATAATTTGTAGATGTTTGACTATTCATTACACCATGCATGGGAATGCAGTGATTGGACAACAGACTTTACACAGAGTTTTGGAGATTTTTGTCTAGTCAGTACCACATGCAGGGAATGCAGAGATTGGACAATTGACTTCTCTCAGAGTTTGGAAATGTTTGAATATTCATTGTACCATGCAGGGGAATGCAGTGATTGGACAACAGACTTTACACAGAGTTGGGAGATTATTAACTAGTCATTACACCGTACAGGGGAATGCAGTCATTGCACAGCAAAGTTTACACAAAGTTTGGAGATTTTTGACTATTCATTACACCATGCAGGGGAATGCAGTGATTGGAAAACAGAATTTAGACAGAGTGGAGATGGTTGACTAGTCATTACACCATGCAGGGAATGCAGAGATTGGACAATTGACTTCACTCAGAGTTTGGAAATGTTTGAATATTCATTGCACCATGCAGAGGAATGCAGTGATTGGACAACAAACTTTACACAGTGTTTTGAGATTTTTGACTATTCATTGCACCATGCAGGGGAATGCAGTGATTGGACAGCAGACTTTACACACAGTTTGCAGATGTTTGACTAGTCATTACACCATGCAGGGGAATGCAGTGATTGGACAACATACTTTACTCAGAGTTTGGAGATGTTTGACTAGTCATTACACCATGCAGGTAATGCATTGATTGGACAACAGACTTTACACAAAGTTTGGAGATTTTTGACTAGTCATTACACCATGCAGGGAATGCAGAGATTGGACAACAGACTTTACACAGAGTTTGATAATGTTTGAATATTTATTGCACCATGCACTGGAACGCAGTGATTGAACAACAGACTTTACACAGAGTTTGGAGATGGTTGACTAGTCATTTCACCATGCAGGGAATGCAGAGATTGGACAATTGACTTTACTCAGAGTTTGGAAATGTTTGAATATTCATTACACCATGCAGGGGAATGCAGTGATTGGACAACAGACTGTACATAGAGGTTTGAGATTTTTGACTAGTCATTACACCATGCAGGGGAATGCAGTGATTGGACAACAGACTTTACACATAATTTGTAGATGTTTGACTATTCATTACACCATGCAGGGGAATGGAGTGATTGGACAACATACTTTACACATAATTTGTAGATGTTTGGACTATTCATTACACCATGCAGGGGAATGCAGTGATTGGACAACAGACTTTACACAGAGTTTTGGAGATTTTTGTCTAGTCAGTACCACTTGCAGGGAATGCAGAGATTGGACAATTGACTTCTCTCAGAGTTTGGAAATGTTTGAATATTCATTGTACCATGCAGGGGAATGCAGTGATTGTACAACAGACTTTACACAGAGTTTGGAAATGTTTGAATATTCATTGCACCATGCAGAGGATTGCAGTAATTGGACAACAGACTTTACACAGAATTTGTAGATGTTTGACTATTCATTACACCATGCAGGGGAATGCAGTGATTGGACAACAGACTTTACACAGAGTTTTGGAGATTTTTGTCTAGTCAGTACCACTTGCAGGGAATGCAGAGATTGGACAATTGACTTCTCTCAGAGTTTGGAAATGTTTGAATATTCATTGTACCATGCAGGGGAATGCAGTGATTGTACAACAGACTTTACACAGAGTTTGGAGATGTTTGACTAGTCATTACACCTTGCAGGGGAATGCAGTGATTGGACAACAAACTTTACACAGAGTTTGGAGATTGTTGACTATTCATTACATCATGCAGGGGAATGCAGTGATTGGACAACAGACTTTACACACAGTTTGTCTATTTTTGACTATTCATTACACCATGCAGGGGAATGCAGTGATTGGACAACAGACTTTACACAGAGTTTGGAAATGATTGAATATTCATTACACCATGTAGAGAATGCATTGATTGGACAGCAAACTTTAGACAGAGTGGAGATGTTTGACTATTCATTACACCATGCAGGGGAATTCAGTGATTGAACAACAAGCTTTACACAGAGTTTGGGGACTTTTAACTAGTCAATACACCATGCAGGGGAATGCATTGATTGGACAACAGACTTTACCCGGAGTTTGGAGATGTTTGACTATTCATTACACCATGCAGGGGAATGCAGTGATAGGACAACAGACTTTACACTCAGTTTGTCTATTTTTGACTATTCATTACACCATGCAGGGGAATGCAGTGATTAGACAACAGACTTTACACAGAGTTTGGAAATGTTTGAATATTCATTGCACCATGCAGAGGAATGCAGTGATCGGACAACAGACTTTACACAGAGTTTAGAGATTTTTAACTTGTCATTACACCATGCAGGGGAATGCATTGATTGGACAACAGACTTTACCCGGAGTTTGGAGATGTTTGACTATTCATTGCACCATGCAGGGGAAAGCAGTGATTAGACAACAGACTTTACACAGAGTTGGGAGATTATTAACTAGTCATTACACCGTACAGGGGAATGCAGTGATAGGACAACAGACTTTACACACAGTTTGTCTATTTTTGACTATTCATTACACCATGCAGGGGAATGCAGTGATTGGACAACAGACTTTACACAGAGTTTGGAGATGTTTGTCTAGTCTTTAAGCCATGCAGGGAATGCATTGATTGGACAGCAAACTTTAGACAGAGTGGAGATGTTTGACTATTCATTACACCATGCAGGGGAATGCAGTGATTAGACAACAGACTTTACACAGAGTTTGGGGATTTTTAACTTGTCTTTACACCATGCAGGGAATGCAGTGATTAGACAACAGACTTTACACAGAGTTTGGAGATGTTTGTCTAGTCATTACACCTTGCAGGGAATGCACTGATTGGACAGCAATCTTTAGACAGAGTGGAGATGTTTGACTAGTCATTACACCATGCAGGGGAATGCAGTGATTGGACAATTAACTTTCCTCAGAGTTTGGAGATGTTTAACTAGTCATTACACCATGCAGGGGAATGCAGTGATTGGACAACATTCTTAACACAGAGTTTGGAAATGTTTGAATATTCATTGCACCATGCAGGGGAATGCAGTGATTGGACAACAGACTTTACAAAGAGTTTGGAGATGTTTGACTAGTCATTACACCATGCAGGGGAATGCTGTGATTGGACAACAGACTTTACACAGAGTTTGGAAATGTTTGACTAGTCATTATACCATGCAGGGGAATGCTGTGATTGGACAACAGACTTTACACAGAGTTTGGTGATTTTTAACTATTCATTACACCATGCAGGGGAATGCAGTGATTGGACAACAAACTTTACACAGAGTTTTGAGATTTTGGACTATTCATTACACCATGCAGGGGAATGCAGTGATTGGACAACAAACTTTACACAGAGTTTTGAGATTTTGGACTATTCATTACACCATGCAGGGGAATGCAGGGATTGGACAACAGACTTTACACAGAGTTTGGAGATTTTTGGGGGGATTTGCTATTACTTGCTCTGTTTCTTTAAAATGTCGTAATGTTTTAGAAAATTGTTTTTCTTATTCACACATAGTTTGAATTCATGGTGAAGTTGTTCATGACAAATCAAGGAGAATATGGGATACCTTTCCGAGCACAGCTAAAATCCATAACAAACTGATTTCATCCTCATGAAAATTCCCATGTCTGCTGGTACTAGTAATCCTTCTAAGAAAACAGAGACCTTTCTGTCCTCCTAATTTAATTGCTTTTCTTCTTCCCCCTCTTTTCCCTCACTCCGTCGAGCACCTGTTTAAAGGAGCTGTCCTTTCGACTTTGTTATTTTTCATTTACTTGTGCCCCCAGGTTTTTCAATCATACATCCATTACTAAGCAAACAAATAAGTTCTGGGCCTATGCAGCAGACACAAATATAGATGAGTTATGAGATTTAAAGCAGGAGAAGGCAGCTTTGGACTGTAATACGCAACATCTGCGGCGGACAGCAGTCACACAACACAGAGCATCCCGCAAACTCCTCCAGCCTGTCATCTCCCACCCCAGTCATGCTGTGTGTAATAAGTGTTATATAAGGCGAGAAGAAGGGAGAGGAAGAATTAACTGATTATTATTAACTGTTCATGTGCTCATCTTATGATTTATGGAGCCCAAAGTGGCACCGGGTTGAATTGTCACGCTGGATTTCCAGATGCATCCGTCTTGTGGTTTTGACAGCTTGTTGTTTCTTGAGTTCAGATATTTTAGCGTCTGGGCCCTGACATGGGCTGTGTCCAAAATTGTGCCCAATTCCCTATATAGTGCGCAAATTTTTTACCAAAGCCCATGCTGCCAGTTCCCTCCGAACAAAGCTGCCCTCTCTCAGTACAGTACACCTCTTGAACGCTCCCGTCCTCACCTCCCCCACTCTCCTCCTCTTCCCTCCTCACCTCCTCCGCTCCCCCCGAAACATCTGCACATCTGTTTTTTATTCCCCGGGATCTCAGAAGACTTAAACACATTAAACACTGGCACAAGCGCAGTCTCACCCCAGCACTTAAAACAGCGCTTAGGTGACTTAAAAGGCAGAGGCGAGAATTATAGAAAATGAAGTGTCACCGAAAAAAAAAATCGCCTGAGATTACCACCAATTACACTTAATCATGCACCACACCAGGACATCTGCTGATCAGATGCAGCATAGAGACTATATAGAGAGAGAGAGATCAGATAGACAAAGAACACAGAGAGAGAGAGAGAGAGAGAGAGAGAGAGAGAGAGAGAGAGAGAGAGAGAGAGAAGAGACTGTGAAAGAAGGAGAAAGAGACCGAGACAGAGACCGAAAGAGAGACAGACAATCAGAATCTGGATCCTATCGTAAGTCGTGTGAAATGAGAGAGGTCCATTATTCAAGGAATGCTGGGTTCAGAATGATAGCATGTGATATGATGATGTGATTGAATGTCAGGTCATTCTGAGTGTAGAATGCATTAAGGAATACAATACAGGACATGCAAATCTGGAGATAATAGCCATTGTTTTTGTGGAGTTAGCTATGCTCTTTCTTTGTTGGAGACATGTGGGATGTTCTGTTTTATTAGTCATTTATTAGTCATTCAGATAGAGAGGGAGTTAGCCAAAGCACAAACTGATTTATCTCATCATGACTCTCTGATGATTTGCCCCTTTGGCAACAAGAGTACAGCCTTACTGTACACATGTGTATACCAAATGGCACCTTATTCCCTTCAGTGCACTGCTTCTTGCCAGGGCCCATAGTGCTCTGGTCCAAAGTAGTGCACTATATGGGAATAGGGTGCCATTTGGAATACAGCCGTGGAAATACGTGTTTCAAAATGCTTTTCTTGTTCTTCTTCTAAACCAGATAAACATCAACGAGTCAAAAGAGAGAGCATGACATTTGTTCTGGTTAATTGTATTTGTTGCCTGTCTTGTCTCTTTATCTTTAGATGCAGAACTGGATTAATTCATCCATGGAAATAGTTTGTAAGGGCTTTCCATTTGTGGTTTTCGATGCATCTGATTTTTTATGGCTTTGCTTTGTGTTCTCGATGGGGTTTGAAACGGAGGAAGCGTGACAAATGGATGACCTAAGAACACTGAATCAATAGGGGGCGATTGGAAACCTCATTTCTCCCCTTGACACGAGCCAAAAAAAAAGAATCACATATGTCCCTCAATAGAAGTTCTCCAGTAACCACATATATCCCTTTATAATTACCCCATGTCTGCATCTATAGTTTATGTGTTCATTCATGTGTAATAGAGAGATATTCTTCTCATCTAATCTCACTATCTCCCCCCCCCCCCCCTCCCCGTGGGGATTAGTGAGCTCAACCATTTCTAATCATCCCGCAATGATAGTAATAGATCTATAACCATGATATCAAACAGGGTATTTTCCTGTGGTCCTGTTCCACAAGTTGTTTTTCTGGGAGGTGTGTAAGAACAAGAAGGGGGGGATAACAATAGAGGCCTTCTTCTGGGCTTCGTCTCAGCTCTTTCTGGTTGTGAATGCTGACATCAGTGGGTGTTTGTAAGGATGGGCCAAAAGCACATCTGTACATGGTCTCGATAGAGCAGCACAGTTGCCCGCGGTGATTCTGGCAGCGGCCTGTAACGAGTCTCTCCCTGATCTCATGCCCTTAGATTGTCACCTCTAATTGGCTCTGAACGCTTGCAAGTGTGCATATCATTATCAGAGCAACCAATGACCCCCCCCCCCCTCCTTTTCTTCAAAACGATTTCACTTACAAAATACATGACTGAAATCATGGAGTTCATTTCAGCTCACACTTTGGAGAAAACTGAAAAAAATAAGCCCTAAATGGTTCCTTAGAGACCACCCATGACCACTCTTACAGGACCTAACCGCAACATGACCAGTCAGCACTGATCTGACCCCTGCATGTTCCCATCACTGTGTCAGCGCAACAATGGACCTCTCTCTCACCCTCCCTCCATCTCTATCTCTCTCACCGGCTCTGTGTGTCTTCCATTTCACCTAGGTGCTTTCACTGGCTTCCACCTCCTGATCAAGCCAGCCCTAACACACAATGAAATACTCACAATGTTGAATTACCATGGCATATTCAATATAAACTGAATTTATGGTTGGTTTCCTTCCAAGCCACCATATGTTGAGAAGCCTGTTTCTCCTCCTAGCCTGAGCATGACTGATTCTGTTAATGTAACAAAGCTTTCAGCCGGGCGTTCAGTCTGTATGCTTTATGGAACACAGAACAACTATAAGACTTTAGAAGAGACACAGTGACTGGAGTGGAGGCACCTTGGTTTATTGTAGAAGAGTGACTGTTCTAATCTAGATCTAAAGACAGACTCGTTATATAGTCTAGGGTGTGACCTGATCAGAAAAAACTCCTTGTCCTACCAATTGCCTATAACTAGGGCCAGTTTTTCCTGATGATATACCCTAGCCAGCTCCTACCTCCTCAACCTGGTCTCAGGGTCCTAATCATCTCCATACAGTTTAGGCTCCTCTCGCAACCTGGTCTCAAAGCATTTTGTATTATTCTGTACGTAAATCTGGAACATTCCATTTTATGGTAGGATATGTTATGTTTCGTATGTTATTTATTCATTTATGGATTCCATCACCCATTTTGTATATGTTATGAATACCAATTTGTTTTATATGTCACGAATTTTCTACATTTACAATATGTTACGAATTTTCTAAACATAGAAGATGTTACGAATTTGCTAAATGTATGATATGTTACAAATTCTGTCTAGGTGGCTAATGTTAGCTAGCTGGCTAACGTTACTTAGGCTAAAGGTTAGGATTAGGGGTTAGGGTTAAGTTTAGGAGTTACGGTTAAGGTTAGGGGAAGGGTTAGCTAAACGGGTTAAGGTTAGGGTTAGGGGAAGGGTTAGCTAACATGCTAAGTAGTTGCAAAGCAACTAAAAAGTAGTAAGTAGTTGAAAGGTTGCTAATTTGCTAAAATGCTGAAGTTGTATGTGATGAGATTTGAAGTCACAACCTTTGGGTTACTAAAGGTTTGCGTTATACACCCACCCCGACCAACCACCCTACTTTTATTTTTGCCTTAAGTAACCATCTGTCTTATGTAACCATACCAAACGTAACATATGTAACATACATATACGTATCATACTAATTTGAGTGTCCCAGATTTACTTTTACTATGTTACGTCTAGTCTATGAGACCAGGCTGATCTTGTAGCCCCAAACTAGCACCTCCAGTGTTGTCTTCTCCTTTCCCCAATGTCCTCTCCTCTTGCTCCAACATCTCCTCTATACCTCACTATTTCCTGATCCGGAGCCATGTTCCTCCTCTCATTCATAGAGATGGGTATCTCTTAGAGTGCCAGGTCAAAGGTCAGTGCTCAGGAAGGCAACTCCAAAGATTGCCAAACACACCATAGCAAAGCTTGAAACAATTGTTTGTATTTGAATTATTTTGTTGTACCTTTATTTTACTAGGCAAGTCAGTTAAGAACAAATTCTTATTTTCAATGACTGCCTTGTTCAGGGGCAGAACAACAGATGTTTACCTTGTCAGCTCGGGGATTCGATCTTGCAACCTTCACGGTTCCTAGTCCAACGCTCTAACCACTAGGCTACCTGCCTCCCCAATCTCTATAAACAGAACAAATCATAGGTAATCACTCCGCTGGGATATTTGTGGTGTTCGCGCAGCTTTGCCTTGAATTACATAAAGTACTTTCTACTGGCAAACAGCAACTGTTTCCAAACAGGGAAATAGAGAATGCCTCTTCTGAAGTGCATTGTATTTTATTTGGCTTGAATTTTTTTAAATTTATTTATTTCACCTTTATTTAACCAGGTAGGCAAGTTGAGAATAAGTTCTCATTTACAATTGCGACCTGGCCAGATAAAGCAAAGCAGTTTGACACATACAACAACACAGAGTTACACATGGAGGAAAACAAACCTACAGTCAATAATATAGTAGAAAAATAAGTCTATATACAAAGTGAGCAAATGAGGTGAGATAAGGGAGGTAAAGGCAAAAAAGGCCATGGTGGCGAAGTAAATACAATATAGCAAGTAAAACACTGGAATGGTAGATTTGCAGTGGAAGAAAGTGCAAAGTAGAAATAGAAATAATGGGGTGCAAAGGAGCAAAATAAATAAATACAGTAGGGGAAGAGGTAGTTGTTTGGGCTAAATTATAAATGGGCTATGTACAGGTGCAGTGATCTGTGAGCTGCTCTGACAGCTGGTGCTAAAGCTAGTGAGGGAGATAAGTGTTTCCAGTTTTAGAGATTTTTGTAGTTCGTTCCAGTCATTGGCAGCAGAGAACTGGAAGGAGAGGTGGCCGAAGGAGGAATTGGCTTTGGGTGTGACCAGAGAGATATACCTGCTGGAGCGCGTACTACAGGTGGGTGCTGCTATGGTGACCAGCGAGCTGAGATAAGGGGGAACTTTACCTAGCAGGGTCTTGTAGATGACTTGGAGCCAGTGGGTTTGGTGACGAGTATGAAGCGAGGGCCAGCCAACGAGAGCATACAGGTCGCAGTGGTGGGTAGTATATGGGGCTTTGGTGACAAAACGTATGGCACTGTGATAGACTGCATCCAATTTATTGAGTAGGGTATTGGAGGCTATTTTGTAAATGACGTCGCCGAAGTCGAGGATCGGTAGGATGGTCAGTTTTACGAGGGTATGTTTGGCAGCATGAGTGTGGCTCAATCTGTTTTGCCTGGGTATATGTTGTATTTCATTGTTCATTGTACCTGATCCTAACATAAGCTACATCTTAAAGACATACCGTACAGATAATATAATATAGAATGGTTAGACCATAGGCTTTATACTGTTCTCACTTTGGCTGTGTATTTTATAGGGTGCTTGTGCAACTAATACAGTTGTAGGATCTTAATTTGATCACTCATTTTTTGCTGAGAATTTTCCTGTACAGCAGGAAATGCGAACTTGAAGTGTATTTCAGTTTTTGAAAGGCTTCTAAAGTTGGTAATTTCCACTTAGAAAAGTCAGGCTTGGCCTCCCGAGTGGCGCAGTGGTCTAAGGCACTGCATCACAGTGCTAGCTGTGCCACTAGAGATCCTGCTTTGAGTCCAGGCTCTGTCGGAGCCGGCCGTGACCGGGAGACCCATGGGGCGGTGCTCAATTGGCCCAGCGTCGTCCGGGTTAGGTGAGGGTTTGGCCTGCAAAGATGTTCTTGTCCCATCGCGCACTAGTGGCGGGCCGGGCACAATGCACGCTGACACAGTTGCCAGGTGCACGGTGTTTTCGCCGACACATTGGTGAGTCTGGCTTCCGGGTTAAGCGAGCATTGTGTCAAGAGGCTTGGCTGGGTTGTGTTTCGGAGGGTGCACGGCTCTCGACCTTCGCCTCTCCCATGTCCATACGGGAGTTGCAGCGATGGGACAAGACTGATACCACAAAATCGGGGAGAACCATTTTAAAAGAAAAAAAGAAATGTCAGACTTGATTTGCCCAAAATGAAAAATGTATCAACCCCTACAAAAATGTCCATTAATTATAATCTACATAATAATTCACATTTCTGGTTACTGCAGGATTATTTTCCCACTGTAGCAGAGTGGCTCAAATTAAGATCCTACATCTGTATTCACTCTTTAAAACAGGTGGTGCATGTGCGTGTGTTTGCGTGTGCACCTGTGTGTGACTGTACATAGTGAAAGGTTACATACGGTCAAAGCCATGGTATACACGCATTTTAGTTCTCTATCCTGACTCATGTCACCATTGGCCGTCCTGATCGAATCACTCTTATTCCAGATGAGGCAAGAAATACTTGGCCGTCAATCAACAGGCCTTGAAGTTTTCATACACAAACACAGTTGGATATGCTAACTGTGGAAACGCGCAGCCAAAAAGAAAAAAAAAGAAGAGGCAGAACGCTCCAGAACTTTATAAACAGAACCATTTGTATTCCTTGAAAACAGAACAGAGCTGAAAGAGTTTTTGCCTTCTGTTTATGGCTCTGAGTGAAACCAGCATGCCTCTCAAAGTCCCTCAGCGAGCGACACTGCAGTGTTTGCCCTGACTTTCTATACCTCTCCCCTCTCGCTCTCTATGCATCACCTCTCGCTCTCTCAACCTCTCCCCTAGTCCCTTTTTCTCTTTCCAATGCCAATCACGCATCTCCACCGTAACTTATTTTTCTATGACTTCTTCACAACTTCTCCCTCTCTGTCCATCTGCCTCTCCCTCCCTCCTCTCTCGCTGACTACATCTTGTTTTAAAAAAAAATCTTTCTCTGCCTGTTACTTTATCCTCGTCTTTCTGTTTTCTCTATCCTCATGCCTTCCTCCTCCATCTCTTTTTCCTTTCATTCCTTTATATCACTTAAGGAGTGTTTGTGTGCCTGCATTGATAATAGCTCAAGAGATGTGATAACATTGTCAATAACATCATTATGAGCAAATTCAATTTGAGAAATTGAGTTAGGGAGGTTGGAGCAGGGACATGTGGCCTCCTACACACGAATGAGCATCGGGGGTATTGTCTTTCCTTCTGGAAATATTTCGACATACACAGCCCCCCTTCACTCACTTTCATGTGTCAAATTTCAGATTTGTAGTCATATTCTGATATGTTTTATGGAAACATTTTGTTAGACACACTAAAAGTCCCCAAAAAGCTTTTCTTGGTTATATTCATGTCATACGGTGCTAAATATATAGATAGTTTATGCTAGTGGTTCAGCAAACTCTCTCACAATTTCAACACAAAATACATTTCCTGTAATTGAATTACAATTACCCAGCTGTGGACTGCCTGAGTGTCTCTTCAATAGCAAAGTGACAAACACAAGAGCATTTGGAACATTCATCAATGCAAATAATTAGCTAATTTCTCGCTCTTGTTTAGTTTTCCCACATTACTAATAATATCAATCCACACTATAAAGTGTTATTGTCGACACACTGAAGAAGGCTGTTAAGCCAAAACGTCTGTATATGCTAACTGGATGCAGTAAAAATAATAAGAAGAAGAAAAAGATGAAGTAAGCTTTATGCAATCTTTTTGAGCACGGACCCGTCACGCTTTTTTGCTTATCTGTACACAGTTCAACAAGAATTTACACAAGTCTAATCTTTTGACGTCATCAGCTTTTAAAGTTCACAAAACCACTCCATATATCAACAGATCCACAAACTCGAAGCCAGCGATTGTTCTCGAGAGATTGATCGTAATTTGATCCAATTTCAACATGTCACCGATGGAAACGTCTCAGAGGAGATCTGTTGCACTCTATGGTAGTTATTAATCTCTCTGTTCTGTCGTTAGAGTAGCGAAACAGGCTAACAGAGCCAACTTCCAGCTAGAGATCTAGAGAGGGACTCTGAGGGGTTACAGTGCTGTCATTGTCATCATAAGTTTGTATTTATTGCCGTTGTGTGTATTTGCTTGTGCAAACAAACTCCCCCTTTGGGAGTGAATAAAAATCCGATCTTATTTTAGGGACTTTGAGGGTTACAGACAGTGTTGTCATTTTCATCCCTTCTCTTCCCCTTTTCCAGTGAACGGCAGTTGCAGCGGTGCCTACTGCCCAGAGAAGGAGAGTGGGCCAGAGCTGGGGGGCAGTGAGGGCACACTGATGCGCTGTGGGCAGAGTCTGGCGGTGCCGGTGCCACCAGGGAGCCAGCCAGGTCCAGTGGGTCATTACCACAGTGTCCACTGTGAGCGGCCCACACCCACACACAACCTTCATCTGCAGGACAGCCAGCAGCAGCACGCTGAAGCCAGGTAAGAACGACAGACAGGTTCTGACAGGAACACCGGCAACATAGGGGTCAGTACAGGACCGAAACAGTATAGCTGTCTGTCGATTGTTTCTGTTGATCAGATTGTTTGTGTTTTTGAAACACCTGAAATGATGTTAGCAGTACACGTTATACTATTGTATTAACACTAATAACATGATCATACTGAAAAAATGAACAGTAATCATTCTACGCAGGTAATGGCATTGATAATAATCCCCATGTAAATGCGTACTTTATCTGTCAAATGTAATTACCTATAGCATGTCATGACATTTCTCATAGAGGAGGCAGGTACGCTACGTTACATCTATTCAATGGTCAGAAAAAGATTCCGATCCCCCTCTCTGGCCTCTATACACTCCAAAGTGCTTCTGGACAGACATTCAATTCTCCCATATTGTCTCTGAATGCCATCGCTACAGCCAAACAGGATATAGCGCTCATGAAAGAAAGGAGGGGGGGGGGGCACTCTCTCTCTCACACACTCTTTATTGACTACGAAAAAGTCCGTCTCTGGCTCTATCTAGCACTTTTCCCCAGTGTGCGTCGAGAGAGAGGGAGAGAGGGAGAGAGAGGGAGAGAGAGGGAGAGAGGGAGAGAGAGGGAGAGAGAGGGAGAGAGAGGGAGAGAGAGAGAGAGCGAGAAGGAGAGGAGCGAGAGAGAGGACAAAGACAATTCCTTCATGGAGACAGGAGAGCGAGAAAGAGGGGCCTTCTCACATCACTCAAGAGCTTTGCACAAAATCCATAATGAGCGAACTGACAGGAATTATTATGTAGGACATCACAGCGACGCATGGAGAAATACGACCTGGCTCCCCATTCACCGGGGGCAAGATTCCCACCATAATACACAGTATTGTAAACGCTGACCCTTCACAGGCCGCCATTATGCCAACAAACCAGGTGACTCCTATTTATCCCAACATGTAGGCTTAGGTTTAACCCCTTTGTGTCATCAAAGCCTGTCAGACTAGTGACACACAAGAAGTCTCATCCATCGCCTCTTCTTCTATCCTCTCTATCTGCCGCTCTCCTATTCTTAGCCATAAATGCCCATTCATAACTGCTCACAGGGCTCAAGGTCCCCTTTCATTTATTCATGAAATCACTCCCGGATCATCTGCTGCTGGCGGATGCTGCCCTGTTTTGAAAGGGACACCACAAGTCACTAACTAACCTTCCGTTTCTCTCTGAAAGTTCTCTGGCTGTGTGAAGTGGATGTTAGACCCCCTGACTAAGACTTTTAGTTCTGTGGGGGCTCTCTGGGGTGAGATGTTATTTTTGTAGCCAGAGAAAGAGAGCAAGGGAGAGCAGAGAAAGAGAGAGGGGGAGAAAGAGAGCCCACTCTAGGCCAGGTCTGCAGCTCACAGCCTTGCTGTTGTGCGAGGACTGAAAGCTGCGGCATGTGGGAAGGATGACTTGGCAGGACCCAGACAGCCGTGGCCTTTATCTATCAACAGCGGGCGGCTAATAGTGCTCATATTCTCCCCTGTGTTGTCCTAATAGCCTCGCTCTGCTCAGATTTCCTGCCGTGTGTTTTTCCCCTCTACAGGTCCTCTGCCTTCCAGAGATCCCTGGCCTCTCCCGACCCAGGCTGCGGAAGCTCCAACGGGGCCAGGGCACTTCCTCTCTCCTATCCCATCAAACAGGAGGCATCCATGGGCTACAACATCTCACAGGGACCAGGGGTCCCAACCACAATCCAGGGTGCCTTCCAGAACAGCAGGGGAAACATGGGGGTCCGGCGGGGGGAGATGGAGGGTCCTCTCGGTGGAAGCGGCGGCGGCAGTGGCTTAGGCAGTGCTCTATCGGCAGACTCGGCGTACCCGTTTAATAATGAAGATGGCTCCTCCCCGCTGTCTTTGTCCCCAAGCGGCTCCCGTCATTCAGCGCGGCTGCTCACTACTAGCAGCCTGAAGAGACGCTGCCTGTCCCTGGCTTCCCAGTCCGCCGCTGCCAGCAGTAACGCTAGCGCCGTCGCGAACGCCGTCGTCGCCGCCACTGAGGGGATCGATATCACCGCCATTATCTGTTCCTCCCAGATGTCCGTGGTGGCCTGTGTCAACGGGCTCCGGACAAACCCCTCACCGCAGCCCAGCGGCGGCTTCTCCTCCCGGGCTGGCCCCCACAAGCCCCCACCCGCCCAGCAGTGCAGCAGCCCCCAGCAGCCCCTCTCGCAGGAGAGTTGTCAGCTGCCCTCGCCTGCCGCCTGCCTGCTGTCCCTCTCCTCGGGCTCCTCCTCGGGCTCCTCCTCCTCCTCCGTGTCGTCTCTGGACCCGGAGCAGCAGAACCAGGGACTGTGTGAGGAGCCCGGCTCCATGCAGCCGGGGGGTGGAGGAGGAGGAGCAGGTGCCGATGGGCTGGGTCTGCTGATGAGTGGGGCCTTGATGACGGGAGGCCTGCTTGGGAACGTGTCTATGCTGGAGGGCTGTCAGAGGGCCGGTGGAGGAGCTCTGAAACAGGAGCCTCTAGATGACTTCTCTCCCAGCGAGCAGGAGCTCTTTCAGCACCACTACCACCATCACCACCATTATAACCACCTGACTGGCCGCACTGCTGCCAGCCACCTCCGTCCTCATCCCCACCACCCTGCCCCCCCGCGGCCCTCCATGCCCCCACCCTACCACCTGCACCAGTACGGGGGCCCAAGCCCGGGGGGCTTGCTGCACCTCCAGAACCAGCCCACATCGTCTTCATCCTCCCTCCTCTCGGGCCTCAAGACATCAAGCCCCGTCGGGGGAGAGGACGATGGGCCGCTCGGCGACAAGCAGGTTTGCCGCTGGATTGACTGCAGTGTGGCGTACGAGCAGCAGGAGGAGCTGGTGAGGCACATCGAGAAGGTGCACATCGACCAGCGCAAAGGGGAGGACTTCACCTGCTTCTGGGCCGGCTGCATCCGCCGCTACAAGCCCTTCAACGCCCGCTACAAGCTCCTCATCCACATGAGGGTCCACTCGGGAGAGAAGCCCAACAAGTGTATGGTGAGTCCCTCTCCCCACCATAGAAATATAATTCATTGAACGGAAATCCCCATTCAAGTAAACGTGATGGGTGCGCCGGCGGCCATATTGAATGTACCCATGCCATTCTAGTAATTCCCCACCCTGAGTAGAGAACCAAGCCATTGCGGTTGGTGTCGGCAGTCAATGTTGTTCACAGCCCACTTTTCTGAGTGGAAGCCATTTTATATGGTCCATTGTACTATAGGTTACATTTCTTGTTTCCGCAGTATATTTTTACTGTGTGAAATTGACTCTTCCCAGCTTGTGCAACCAGTTTGATTGTATCCCTACACATGACTTTTTCTAGTTTCCACAGAGCAGGCCAAGAGAGCTTTTATTTAAACATACATTTTTGGAGCTGCTGTGTACAGTACATGTGTAAAACATGAACAGGTGAAGTTGATGGTAGACTAGTTTCTAATACAGTATATCCCTTATTTGGTATTTCATTGAAATCGTTTGGTGTCCAACCAAAAAACGTGCAGTGTTAGGGTGATAGAAGTAAAAAATATTTTTTTTATATCCTCAGAGACTGATGGTCGATTGTGATTCAAGGAAACATCTACATCAACAAGATGCATTTTTTCCAAAAGCAAGACTGATCATTTTTTCATTGCAAAGTTTTTTTTTTAAATTATAAAATCAGAATAGTTTTTATTGAAAATGGATACATTTGTAGTCACTGAATTTTTTTAGCAGAATGTTTCAAGCACTCATTTTCCATTGAAGAAAAGCGTTATAATTGGAGCAGTGTAGCTCGTCGCTGTATAAATAGCTTTGTGGTTGTATTCTTTACAGGTAAAACTCTCCAATTCCACAAGTCAACACACCAATCAACGTCAAACTGTCACTCCCCAGCATCCCTTAGCAAATGGAAAAAGCCCTCCAACCTAGAGAAGGATTTAGTCCAAATACACAATAGTCCACAATTTGTGTAGGGCGATGTCATGTTTATTTTCTCTCGCTTTGCCGTTTTTTAAGAAGGGATTCAGATCATGAAAAACTAACACATCTGGTTAACATAACCAAACAATGCATACAGTTGATCCCTTTAAATGGAAGGTTTAAATGTTTAGCTGTCCCACAAGTATTAAGTGAACTGGCTTTTTTATCCAAACCAAACACAGGGAAATATGTAGTAGTCTAGTGGAAGAAGAGGCTACGAAGCAGAGGGATGGATGGTAAAATATCTTGTCTTGCTTAATTCAGAGTTTCACCCAACCCCTGTCAGAAATGTTCTTCCTCGTTCTAGGAAAACCATCCAAAATAGAATTATTATTGTGCAATACGATCGTAGCCTAACGCCACAAAAATACCTGTTTTATTTCTATTTATGTTTTATGAAATCCAGGCGATATATATAAAAAAGAGAATAATATTTTGTATGATTTACTGGCTGATCATTATTGTGAAAGTGTGAAAACTGGCGAGCGTTATAAGGAAGTGTTAAGTGAAATGCAGTTAAAGTGTTTAAGTGTTAAAGTGACACTTAACACTGCTTTACATTGTTAGCTACATTTTATAGGAATTTTTACATGAATGCGTAGTGTAGTATTTGAATGTATAATGAGCACTGGAAGTTACTGGAAGTTCCTCAGAGTCATCATTCATTAGTGCGTGTGCATGTTGTAGCTCAAAATGTGCTCAGGCTGTGAATCTTCTCTCAACTCTGTGCTGTTTTTCATGCAAATTCTGGGAATTCTAGGGAGTTCTGGGAACAAATTCCCTGTGTTGTGGTCCAGCTGTTGGTTGTTTTTTTCAGAGAGTGTTGTATATACGTTAAACACTCAAATTTTTTCTTCTCTTGTGACTGTTCATGCCAGTATAACCTGAGTGTGACTCAAACTCTATCACTGAGGTCAGTTTGGTGCCACGTAGGACAGGAAGGGAAAATAGACGGAGTGTGTGTTTGTGTGTGTCTGTATGTGTACGTACTGTACTACATGTATGTATAAATGTATGTGTGTTTTTGTGTGGGGAGATGCTTACCAGATGCTAACACTAGAACAATTTGCCTCAGTGTAATGGAACCGCTGGACTTTATCTCGGGACGGGAGGCAGTGTGTGTGCGGGTCCAAGCTACACATCCCAGCCTCCCAATCACTCAGACCTCAGCAAGGCCTCAAACACACATACACGCACACACGCCCACACACTAACACACACACACACGCACACACACACACACACACACACACACACACACACACACACACACACACACACACACACACACACACACACACACACACATTTTCTATCCATGTTGGATTCTAACACTCAGTTCTCAAACTGAACAAAAACAGAAATGTATTCGGACTTGCATAAACACTTCTAATGAGTATGTATTTAGATTCAGCTCGACAGAACGCCTTAGAGAAAGTGGAAGAAAGTGTGCACGTGTTTCACATGTGTCTTGAGGCAACGAGTTTGTGTTTGCATAATGGTGGAGAGTGTGTGGTCATTCATGCGCAATACTATGGAGATAGATCCCTGCCACCATTTGTCACAGATGTGGGCTATGATTTGTAGTGCGTGTGCGTTTATACGTACAGCATGTGTGTGTATATGTCGTCGTATCTTATTTCGTATCCTTATTTAGTCCTTATGCGTCTGTGACCACTGCAGTCAGAAGCGTTTGAAGGATGCCTGTTGTGTTTGCTGTACTCATGCAATAGACAAAGGCATTTAGGAATTCCAGCTATTCGCACAGAGGAAACAGATGAGACATTTTGATTCAGGACCAAATGCTCCAGAACCCCCCCCCCCCCCCATCTATTTCCTTTATTATCTTTCCAGCGGCAGATTCCAGTGGGCGCTCATGAGTTGGAGCTGCGCTCACATCCAAGCATAACACTCCCCTCCCCTCCAGCCTCCTCCAGCTGCACAGCATTTGTTTCATGCGGTGTCTTGGCAGGAAAAAGTCATTATCACAACACAAAAGTCGTTCTCCCGACCTCTCGCTTGTCACTGTCCATACCTGGCTATGTTTAACGCGGTCCCACATAAAAATTGCGGCTCCATCTGTAACCGTTGAGTTCGGAGAACTTGTAAAGCCCCCCCCCCCTACAATTAATGCAGGCCCCAGAGCTGTTGTATAGTAGTCTGGCAGGCAGGGACACACGGGCGAAAAGGAAATGGCATAATCTCTCTGCAATATCCTGTTATGTTTCATGCCTAATTCGGACTGTTGTTTTAGTTTATTACATTTTTTTTATCTTGTCTGCATAAATATTAAAAATATATCCAGCAACCGGAGCCCTGACATAGTCGCAGGCTTTGATAACTTAGCGGGTTATATCGAGACGGTCCTGCGGACTTAATGTCTCTGAGTCAGATCGCTCCACTCTGCACCCTTGAAGTTCAGATAAATATTCATCTAAACCCTATATAATATAGAACTTGATGAGACACGTCGCGCTGGACCATGTAGGACCATAACTTGCGTTTGGTTCTTTACTTGGTTCTCTCCAAGTCTCCACAGATTAGCTGAATGGCAAAATTGTATGAAATTGTTTTGAAATCCTGTCCATTGAAAGTATTGCACAATGTTGGACTATATGAATGTTGAGAAGGCCTGTTGAAGGATTCTCTTGTGCTTCCCTCAAATTTTTTCAGAGACTTACCTGAGAAGTTGACTGGGTCAAGTTACCTTTTAGATACATACTATATAACTCATTGTGGTTCAGTTTATTCTTTAACCTACAGTGCCTTCAGAAAGTATTCATACCCCTTGACTTTTCCCACATTTTGTTGTGTCACAGCCTGAATTTAAAATGGATTCAATTGAGATTGTTTTCGTCACTGGCCTTCACACAATACTCCATAATGTCGAAGTGGAATTATGTTTTTAGAAATGTTTACAAATTAATTAAAAATGAAAAGCTGAAATGTCTGGAGTCAATAAGTATTCAAACCCTTTGTTATGGCAAGCCTAAATAAATTCAGGAGTAAAACTTTGCTTAACAAGTCAAATAATACATTTCATGGACTCATTCTGTATGCAATAATAGTGTTTTACATGATTTTTTTTAATGACTACATCATCTCTGTACCCCACACATACAATTATCTGTAAGGTCCCTTGTTTGAGCAGTGAATTTCAAACACAAATTCAACCACAAAGACCAGGGAGGTTTTCCAATGCCTCGCAAAGAAGGGAACTTATTGGTAGATGGTTAAAAATAAAAAAGAAGACATTAAATATCCCTTTGAGCATGTTGAAGTTATTAATTACACTTTGGATGGTGTATCAATACATCCAGAAACTACAAAAATACAGGCATCCTTCCTAACTCAGTTGCCGGAGAGAAAGAAAACTTTTCAGGGATTTCAATGGTGACTTTAAAACAGTTACAGAGTTTAATTGCTGTGATAGGAGAAAACTGAGGATGGATCAACAACATTGTAGTTACTCAACAATACTTACCTAATTGACAGAGTGAAAAGAAGGTAGCCTGTACAGAATACAAATATTCCAAAACTGTTTACAATAAGGCACTAAAGTAATACTGCAAAAAAATTGGCAAAGAAATTCACTTTTTGTCCTAAATAGAAAGTGTTATGTTTGGGGCAAATCCAATACAACACATTATTGAGTATCACTCTCCATATTTTCAATCATAGTGTTGACTGCATCATGTTATGAGTATGCTTGTAATCGTTAAGGACTGTGGAGTTTTTCAGGATAAAAAATTTACGGAATGGAGCTAAGCACAGGCAAAGTCTACACTGAAGTTGTTTACCAAGAAGACAGTGAATGTGGCCGAGTTACAGTTTTGACTTAAATCTGCTTGAAAATCTATGGCAAGACATGAAAATTGTTGTCTAGCAATGATCAACAACCAATTTGACAGAGCTTGAATAATAAATAAAAAATAGGCAAGTGTTGCACAATCCAGGTGTGGAAAGCTCTTAGAGACTTACCCAGAATGACTCAGACCTGTAATCACTGCCAAATGGGATTCTAACATGTATTGACTCAGGAGGTTGAATACTTATCTACTTATCTTGTTTTTTCCATAGTTATTTCTACAAATGTTAGAATTTTTCTTCCATTTTGACATTACAGAGTGTTTTGTGTAGATCGTTGACAAAAAAAATGACAATCAATTAAATGTTTATTGCACTTTGTAATACAACAAAATGTGGAAAAGGTCAAGGGGTATGAATAGTTTCTGAAGGCACTGTATAACTCTGTGTCTTCCATCAATGTTTTTCAGGTGTGTGGAGGCTTTTGAGTGTCTGTTAGGGCCAGAGGCATAATGCCCACTGAAACTGAGGGGACATGTGGCCCCCTCAATTATCAATTTGTATAATAAAATAGAAGATATGGTTTATTTTATATATAATTCATTCAAAGATATTGGATATAGCCATCAAAAGAATTAGGACAGATGTAATTACCATTTTACCATGTACTTTCCAAGTATATACCTGCTAATCTCTGTCAAAAATAAAATAGTGTTACCCATTTTACTTTAAGAACACATTTGGTATTTTACCCTCCAAATTGAATAAAGTTTCGGTTTTAGTTTTGAGAATGATTAAGAACTCAGAGTTGCACCGAGCCACCCAAGTCATAATGATAAAACACACCCCAGCCACCACCTCACCTGCCTAATGAAACCACTCTCTCGACACACACACACCAACATATGCTGAAGGAAAATTGACTGCAGTCAGCCAGGGACCTGCTGGAAAAAAAGCATAGATCATGGAATTTCCTTTTTTTTTCAGAGGTGTGAAACCAGCAAACATATATATTTAGATTTATTAGACTGATTTTTGGAAGAGAGTGGCCAAATCCCCCACAAGCAGACGTTGAGACATACAGCGGCGTCCGTTGCCAAGATGGCGTGGTGTTTTCTCCGGGTAAATGGAGTCTTTTGTGAGCAATCAGCTCCGACACAGGAGATGAAACGGCGAGTGCCATTAGCTAATTAAAACTGAGGTTCTACACATGACCCGACTTTTCCCCTGAACGCTGTACTGAAACCGGAGCTGTCTGGACGTAGGGCGCAGGCGGCGACTGACGTTGATATTAATGTGTTTGTACCAGTACGAGCCGCTGACACTCTGGACTGTCTGGACTGCTTAGCCAGTGCAATCTTTCAGAGGCTGGGACTCTGGCCCGGTAGCAGCTACCTGCAATGAAGACATATGATTCAGAATTTTAACCTAGACGGCCAGGTCTGTAGGCATGAGCCAGCTCAGCGCTCACAGAGACCCACACACTCTGTACTGGAGGAGAAGGGGAGGGAGAACTCTGTACGATTCAGTTAAACATGAATACTCAGAAGCAATAGGGGAAAAAGAGAGAGGAGGCTTTTTTTATTTTATGTTTTTTACATGTCAGGACTAAATGGATAATTGTATGGGGAACTTGAGTTCTGATAGCCTGCCTAGAATTTGAAAGCCCAGAGTAATTGAATTCGGAGCACAAGGCAATAAGAGCCCACAGTAACCGTCTGCGGTGTATCTGGAAATGACAGTGTCAACCCATGATTACCACCGCTGTATGACTGTGGCTTCAGAGCGTCCCTGCCTGCTGTCAATCATTTATGTACCCACCCTCCCAATCTCTTATCAATCAAGCATGTGGTCAGCCACGTCCAATTGTTATTCCATGTATTCTATTGGTGCAATGAAGCCATAATGTCATGCCATCGTTATCTTCTGTCATCTGTCAGATCCTATGTGCCACTTGGCTGTCTCGGGCGTCATGCTAATAGTGGAGAAACACTGGCCATATGCGATACATATATTAGTATGATGAAACTGCTGGCAGAAATGGTCTGAGACTGATGTTTTGGCATGGCAATGAAAGGCCTGGAAATAGATGGATCTTGCTTGTTTTCCTTGTCAAATAGGCCAGGCCAAGTTCTTGTCAAGCCATAAAAGTTTTCCAGTCAATCTCTTTACAGTAATGCAATCCAGTCTTGTTTCTCTCTCTCTCTCTCTCTCTCTCTCTCTCCCTCTCTCTCCCTCTCTCTCCGTAGTCATTTGGGTCTGGATCTAAATACTTATAGCTATATATATATATATATATATTGCTGAACCATGATTACGACCACAAATAAAGAGCCTCAATAGCCATTTTTATATTTCATTTCACTACAGCTGACACAGATAAAAGTATTACGAAGCCACAGTGAAACAAAGTTAGAGATGCAGTGAACCAGCTCCCCTGTCTCAGACTGCGTAACCAGGTATCAAAGCATGGACGATCCACTATATGCGGTACCCTAATTACATTTGTCTGGAATGCAATATTTTGAGTTTGTAATTTCCTTAACATTTAATCACGGTTTTGTATCAGAAACCTGATCGACCGGGCTGAAGTTGACAGGCTTGACTCTAACATAGCGCAGTGGTTGTGTCATAATTGTGTCCGATCCAAGTCCTTAATCAGTTTAACCTCACCAGTGGGCCAGATCAGTTTTCTAATACATGGGAGAGACGAACAGAGCCGTGTTCAGGGTCTATTATCCAGGCACGTTCCTGGGATCTCTGAGGGATGGATGGGGACCTGAACAGGCCTGTTGTAGAACACTGGTCTAACATGTGTTTTGGGATCTCCCTCTGAGGTAATGGGCCTCATTAGACCAGATCCACTCTGATACGGGTACCTTCCCAAATGGCACCCTAGTCCCAAATGGCAGCCTACTTTTGACTAGTTCCCATAGAGTTCCCATAGGACTCTCGTCAAAAGTAGTGCACTATAGAGGGAATGGGTTGCCGTTTGGGATGCTGCCACTGTTCCTAACGCTTCCAAACAAAGCACTTTGGGTTCTCTAATGCTGCAGTGTCAAGGGTCATATAAAACATGGGGCCTTGCTTGTAAACCATTTAAATCCTCAGGACAGACAAGCTTATTATGGAAACATTTGGAGGCAGTTTACCAGGAAAAAGAAAAATATACTTTCTCGAGCGTAGTACTCCCTACGTAACACTAGCCTCGTTTTGTACTGACTGACGAGACACAATTTGTGACCGAGCAGCAGCCATTCCGCAAACATTCTCTGTGAGCCGCAGTGTGTGAGCCGGGTCTGTTGGGAGTGTGTGGGACAGTGTGTGAACAGTATGTGGACAGAGGTAAATCTCTCATTACCCAGAGATGGAGTGGGTGTTGTTGAGGTATTGATGTAGCAAGGGGGGCTGGGTGTCAGTGGGACACGCATCACACAAACCACTGAGCCCAGAGAAACATCATCTACCTCGCCTAGCCTGACCGCCGTCACATCTCCCAATAAACAGAGCAACAAGAGACACCTTTATATGCCCTTCTCCAGAAACCCAGACCATGTCTGCCTCAGAGCCAGGGCCGCCAGACCACAGCCCCTGGACTACGCCTCTACTCAGACCAGTCCAGACTCCAGAGTCAGACCAGGATCCAGTGTCACTCTGGGCCAGAAACGAATATAAAGTAGCTACAGTACAGACACTGGTACTGTCGAGAGAGAGAAGGATGGATGTTAGCATTTTTTTAATGGATTGAAATAGAATGTGTTATGTGGTAGGGTTATGTTGACATATGTGTTCAGTGGCTAGGTTGGCTAGCTAGCAGGTGACGTTTGAAGGTTTTGAAAGGAAGAGGAGGCCAGAAGGAAAATAGAAGAGAGAGTTGTGTCATTGTATAAAAATTATGTCATCCCCAAAGTATTCAGCCCAGAATCAACTCAACACGCTGTGTGATGTACCTGAAAGTGATTTGGTACGTTGTGAATGTGATCCATATTTGTGAGCTTTTTCATAGCATTCATAGCGTTGGCAGAACATTGCGCTCTGTAACGCTGACTCACAGCTGGAATCCAGCAGGGCAATTAGAGCTGGGAGCGTTCCCCAGCAAAGTGTTCAGTCCTCCAGGCCAATGAGGCTGTCCACACTCCCTACAGGCTCTGTCTGTTTACGCTGTCAAGCCTTCACTCTGCCTGTTATAATGGAGATGCACCACAGAGCTGTATCAGAGCTCTCTCCAGAAAGAGAGAGAGGGAGAGAGACCAGAGAGAGTGAGAGACCAGAGAGAGAGAGAGAGAGACCAAAGTAGGGTTGCAAAATTCCGGGAACTGGTTTTCCCAAAATCCCGGTTGGAGGGTTCCCGGAATCAGGAGGGAATAAGCAGGAAATCCCGAACCTCCAACCAGTATTTCTGGAAACCCAGAGAATTTATTGAACGTTCTCGGAATTTTTCAACCCTAGACCAGAGAGAGAGGGGGGGACTGGGGGTGGGGGGGAGAGAGAGCAACGACATCACAGTAACTTCCACGCTTTGTCATAGTGGAGAATTTTGTCATGACACCGGCGCCTAGAATGTTTAACCTGCTGTGTTGTGGCATTGTACAGGTCCCATTGATTGGTGCTACTGGCTTGGTTTATTCAGAACCAGTGAGTTCGATTGGTAGACATCTGATTTACATTCCTCCCATAGAGTTTTACACCCCTCCAGTGACGCTGAACAGTCTCCAGAAAAGGATCCTGTACAACTTCAAACATGTGTTTCACATTTGATCGGTTCAGCCTCGGAATTAGTTTAACATAGATGTAAAAGGTTTATGCTGGATTTATAACCATTGGTTTTGTTTCCTTACAGAATTAAGGATAAGTCTGGGAACTTTTTTATTGTTTCTCCTGTCTTATGCTAGCTTTGGTTTCTGTAATAACAACGATTAAGTTTGTGGCACGTAGGACCGATCCTTTCAGATTGTCCATTTCACAGAGCAAAATGAAACCAAAATCAGTGTTGCTGATGTGCCAAGTTTCATATTTTAAAGGGATAAAGCCAAGATTTACATTAGGTCATGCACAATTTGGTCAACCGATGGTACTGTTAATGGATATTGCATGTGAAAAAACATTGTGTGGCCACGGTGTGCGGCCAGCAAGTGCCAGGCCCAGACTCATATTACGGCTAACATAAACAAGTGTCTGATGAGAAATGTAATGGAAAATATTCCATAAATATAAAAACGTTTACTGTGGAATACCAATCGGGAACACTGGAACCTCACAATTCCTGCAGTTGGCAGGTTGCTTTTGTCCAAAGTAATTGCTCAGGAACAGAGACTGTTTTTGCACTTAAACGAATGTGTTTGCAGCCAGGCATTAGGAACATGGGCCAAAACAGTAATGCAGATTGGTGGTGAATGGGGATTGACTTATTAAATGTGAACATGGAACCACTTACTAAAATGTTGATATGAATTGATTTATTCAGAAGTGAATACTTGGACATCTGCTGAAGTACGAATGAGGGGTGATATACTTGAGCCTTGATAAGGACTGACACATTGAATGCCGGTTGCAGGCTGATATATCACAGCCAGCCGTAACCCCACGTTGGTGTGAAACTGGACTCCCCGACGCCCAGAGAGAGAAGACAAGAGAGCACGACTTTGGCACGCTAAGAACTGAACAAACCGAGAGGGCACCGTTAGCAGTTCAGTTTCACCACGTCTCGGGCAGCCGCCGCTCCATTCTCCATTACCCAGAAGGCTCTAGTGGTCTGGACGTTCTCCAGCAGAGTGAATGACGCCCCGCTGTTCGCTGTTCGATCTCTTTCCGAGGGACTGTTAGTTGCGCAAAATGCCCTTTCTCTCTCTTCGGCTCTTCGCCTTGCTTGGGCCAGTGCTGGGCGGTGATCACAATGCCATCTTGACCTATTGTTTCATTTCGCAGCGACTGTTTTCTCTCTGAATATTATGGGGCCTGTGGCGTCAAGGCGTTTGGCTTGGCAGCACGCGGCGCCTCTGAAATGTTTATTTTGTTGCGTGGACAAGGAGCAGTTTGCCAAAAGGGAGGGAGGGAGGGAGGGAGGGAGGGAGGGAGGGAGAGAGAGAGAGAGAGAGAGAGAGAGAGAGAGAGAGAGAGAGAGAGAGAGAGAGAGAGAGAGAGAGAGAGAGAGAGAGAGAGAGAGAGAGAGAGAGAGAGAGAGAGAGAGAGAGAGAGAGAGAGAGAGAGAGAGAGAGAGAGATACATTGTAAATTTACATTTGAGTCATCTAGCGGACACTCTTATTCAGAGCAACTTACAGTAGTGAGCGCATACATTTTCCTGCTTTTTCGGAGTTAGGGAGAGCCGGATGATGCACGAGAGACTGACGTCAGAGGTACACGGGAGGAGGGAGTGAGGGACAGTGGTGGACAGAAAGAGGGATTCAAGAGATGAAGAAACGGTTGATTGAGTTAAGAGAGAGCCGGTATGAGTCAAGCTGCTTTAACATAGAACAATCTAGAAGAAAAAAGTATCAAAGCGATCAACTAATAAATGCCATCTAACAGGCGCCTGAATCCATCCACTTGTATAACAGTCCCCACTGTGGAACCCACTGAAGCCTTGGAGGAAGAGGAGCTTTGCCCAGAAAGGGGTGTGGAGAGGAGAGAAGAGGTGCAGGGGGGAATGGAAGCAGGTGTGAGGGAGAGCTCCTGGACAGATTGAGCCCGGGTTGGCAGAGAGAGAGGAGAGAGGATGCTGCTCTCAGACCTGTCACAGATGATACGGTATTGACTGGGAGTAACATCAGTCCAGCAGCCGTCTCAAAGCACATATCGTGTTAAGGATTTTCACTAACGATCCCCTCACTCTGGGGGTTCGAGTTACGGCGAAAAGGTTTATAATTAATGCCTTGATGGTCTACTAATGGTCATGGCACCAGGGCTGTGTAATACACTCTAATTAGCTATTAGAAATGGTTAGGGCAGCTAGGGTAAACACAGGGCCAGTAATCAGAGAGAGAGATACAGCTCCATAAAACACAGTCATGACGCACCAACTCTGAATAATGAGTTTCAATCACCTCTCATTGAATGATTATTCACAAGAGTAAAGATCCGGAATGATTTTCGTCCACCAAAACCAATGCCTTTCTTTTACCTATCTTCATTGCTGTAACCAGAGCCTTACATTGAAAAAAATATATAAGGGCTCCTGAATATAAGACTCTGGCTGTAACCAATACACAAGCCCTCCAACTGAACTTCCCTCAATCTCAAATGGACTGACGTTTCAGAAACCCCTTCAGATTTTTTTGTTTTGTTGTTGGCGCAACCACGATTTAAAAGTCAACTTCTGCCCTGTAACATCGAAGTCTGCCAAAAAAAAACCCTACTACTGTTAAGGCTTTAGTACTGGTCCAGTCTAAACATTGTCCACTCTCATTTGAACGCATTGATATGGATGCGGTTGGTCACTTGGCTGAAACGTGACCCCATTTGTGTTGGAAGTTGAGTGCATTTCAATGGGAACTCCTGCACAGTTTGTCTGTTTTCATACAGGGTTGGGTACGAATGAACATGGGCCAGTTTCAAGGTAACACACAGACAAGGTGTGCCACTGAACCAATGGCACATTGAGGGCATTTTCGCTTTTATGTGGAAACTGGGAGTTCGGCTTGGGAATGAACAGTTGCTGTTGAACGCTAACAGTGAAGGACATCAGATCAGCAAATAAGATATATCCTTTTTACTTTTATCAAAGAGAGAAGGGCTGTACTATGGTACGCGTGTGTGACCCCACTTCCCTCTCCCTCTCAAACTGGGCCATAAACCCAGCGATGCCCCGATCACGAGGAAATCACATCTTAGCTCTCTAATGTAATACAGGGCCTGGAAGCTGGCACATATGTGAACGCAGGCCCCCTGAGTCTCAACAGGTTAAGTGCTTCCATGACGACTCGACTCACCATGTATTCTGGAGCCAGACTTACCCAAAGTAGTTCTATAAGTCGTTCTATACCAGTCCCCCATAGCAACAAGGGTTCAAATCCACCATATAGTTCCCCCTCAATCTCCATCAAAAGTGCTAGGATTCATTCCAAATGGTACCCTATTCCCTTTATAGTGCACTACTTTGACCAAGGTCCATAGGGCTCTGGTCAAAAGTAGTGCACTATATCGGGAATAGGGTGCCATTTGGGACGCAGGCCCCTTGTTGTGGCAGAGAGCAGCTGGTGGGCCATTATGCTGGATGCCTCATTTAGTCATCATAGGAATGCTTCCTGTTGTAGACGATGCCATTCACAAACTTTTTCATCTGCCCCAAACTATGCGGGACCGTGTGAGTACAAAATGGCTGATCGGAACAATTTCTTTAGTCATTTACATGACTACTTCCTTCCACCAATTTATCGGCTGAGCGAGCTATCGCTTCAGCAGCGCTCGCTCACTCAGTTCCATCTGGACAACAGTCCTGCCTTAGTCACCGCTGTGTATGCGTGTACTCATATCTCACCATTCATAAATCAAGTGCTGTGAGAGTTTGGGCTGAGGATAAGGGGGAATGACGCAAAAGAAAAACAAAGTAAAGTGTGTGTGAATTCATCTCAATCCAGCATTAAGAAATGGAAAGGAGAAGAAAAAAAATCGTCCCCTATCTTTGATTCAAATTAGGTCCTCTATTCGCAACAGATGAGTCTGGCTGCTAAAAGGGGTCCTGCTTGGCTGTGGAAATGATATGTGTAAACTATGTAATGCAAATGTTTTAGCGAAGCTGGCTTTAATTTGGTACCCTGACGAAGCACATGAGAAACCTGCCTCTCCTTAGCTGTCTCGTTGAATCATATGGATATAATTTCATCCATTTACGTTTTTCTGCTCTTTGCTGTGGTTGCCACGGGGCATTTGGAAGCAGGCAGATTAAACGCACATGTTTCCCCGAGCCGCAGCCTGAACGCTCCGCTCCAGCATTTTTCAGCTGAACAGATCCTGAAGTGTTGGCGGTTTTCCTCGTCGGTCAGCGTATAAAAAGGCACCTTGTGATAAATGAACACACTTCCAGTACCTATTCAGATTAGAATAATACTGAAAAGCAACCAGTATAACTTTTTATCTAGGGTTTTATTCTGTGGCGCTGTGTTGGATTCCCAGATTAGGCTTTAAGAGAACACTTCACCCCGTTAGAAGCTTAGGCAATTACAGAGCCTCGATGCATTAGCTGAAATTAATCAAAGCGGAGAACCGGTGGGCCTTGTTAAGCCCCGGAGTACCTATTGCTTTTACTGAAGGTCCTCTCAAAATGAGTAATAGGGATTTCATGCTAGTTAGCAGCCAAACATTTTAATCTCATTTCTCTCATCATTAGTCAGAAGCCACCAGTCAAACAGATGGTGGTGAGAGCAGGCCAGAAACGTGACAGGGCCCTGCTGGGGTTTCACTGATATCAAAGGATTCCCTCCTGTTAGCAGCAACACAGGAGACTATAGCTGTCGAGAGAAAGAACTTTCGAAAGTTATTCCTCACAAAAAAAAGCACATTGAGAAGGTGAGGCTTTCGCTTACATGACCTCGATACAGTCGAATACAGTGCATTTCTAAAGAAATGAACCTCCTGAGAAAACTCTTGTTTCGTTTCATCTCTCTCTCTCTCTCTCTCTCTCTCTCTCTCTCTCTCTCTCTCTCTCTCTCTTCTCTCTCTCTTTCTATCAAAATGATGTCTGAGATGTCAGCGGCAGCTTTTTCCCCCCTATGCTACGCAATAAACGGGCGGTTTGTTTCGATCTTCTCCGGCATCTCAGTCAGGCTCTTTCTAATGAGCTCTTTTTTTGTAGGTTAGCGATACACTGCGGCCATTTAGGCGGCCAACTGTTTGGGCTTCTCTTTGCCAGTCAGAATTAATTTCCCATGAAGGCCTCAAGCTCGCTGTACCTTCACAGCCCAGCTCTCTGGGCCCACAAGCTGTCTGTTGTGATCGGCTGCCGGCCCCTCGGCCATGTCAGAACCCACCGTCACCCCAATGTTTACCGAGCTGCCCAAGCCGCCCTCTCAGAGTGAGACGGTGTCAAACCCGGCTCAGGCCCTGCTCGCCTGCTCCCTTCGTGTGGTTATCGAGCCCGTTTACCTTAGAACCAATCATTCAGAGGGGAAAGCCAAACATGTTTAAAGCAATTCATGTGATTAGCGTCTAAACTGCTTTCACAAATAATATCAAAGACGTGTTTAGAAGAAGCTGAAGCTGTCCTGTGTGGTTTCGACACCTCGGCTGGCTCCAGGCCTTCCCACCCATACCTTCTTCCATGTCATCCTGTTTTACATCTATGCTCATCCATTTCACGGAAAAATCAACAACCAAATTCTTTGTGACATTTTTTTTCTCTGTACAAAATAGCTTCAGTAGCTCTCACACAGCAGTAAAGTTATACGCACGCTGTAGAATTTCAACCTATGCCCCAGTCTTGCTTTTGACTTTGCCGACACCTTCCCAGTAACCCACTACACTAACAGATGCCATTTTGACTGGCAGGTTAGCAACACCTGACCATGCACAGTAAATGCTCTATGAGCCGGTCAGTAAACCAATGTCCTGTGAATCATGTGCCCTTGCCCAGCGGTGGTAGTAGGCTCTCAACAGGCGGGGAAACTTCACCCTCCCTGCCTGCGTCCCAAATGGCTCCCTATTCTAGGGCTCTGTGCGGGCTAAAGGGTGCCATTTGGGACACAGGCACTGTCTCACTGCCAGCCGACCTCGGGCACTTTAATATCCAGCGCAACACGATTAGCACGCTTTTCTCCACGGACCTATAACTCTCATTTAGCTTCAAATTTGTATTGCGTCAAAGAAAGAATGAAAGACTGATTATTTCCCTTCTACATAAATACACACATTTGGCCCGTCAATAAGGTTTATATTTGTTTTCCAAACTCAAATGTTCGGCCCTGTATTTCAAGAGTCGGCACGGTATGTGTCTGTCAGGACTGACATGCTAGTATAGAGGGCTTCTTCTCTGAGATTTTATGGAAATTCCACCCACCCCCCCTCTCAGTCCTATACATTTGATGACCCTGCTTCTAGAATAATACGACTCCAGTGTGTATTGTCTGACACTTTTAGATGTTTCCCAAGCCCTCCGATCGAGGAGGCCTGAGTAGGCACATTTCTCTGCCCTGTGTTGATGTTGCATGGTCGGGTTGATCTCATGACATTGGTGTGCTGAAATCTACTGTGCATTACATGCCGTATCATGTCTTCTGTGTGATATTTATCCTTGCCCTTTCTACAATCCAAACGTGTGTGTGTGTGTGTGTGTGTGTGTGTGTGTGTGTGTGTGTGTGTGTGTGTGTGTGTGTGTGTGTGTGTGTGTGTGTGTGTGTGTGTGTGTGTGTGTGTGTGTGTGTGTGTGTGTGTGTGTGTGTGTGTGTGTGTGTGTGTGTGAACAGCTTTAAGGTGTCCACTTATCACAACAAAACCGTGAGTCTCTATGGGGTTGCTGAGTACGGAGCTGTTGTGCTGATGAGTAAGCTATGTGAGTGTGATGAGACAAAGGAGTCTTCTGGTCTCTTTTTTTATGTTTGAATAGCACATTTAGACAGGCACGGACAAACATACACACATACACACGCACACACACACAACCTCGGTCATCTGACCCAGCTCTCCCATGACAGGGTTAGGTTTCGTCCATGTGAAATGGAGGGGGCTGTGAATAGATGGCGCTTCCTGCCTGTGCTGTGAGTGAATGAAGGAGGCCATGTATGAGCATTGAGCTCAGATCAGGACTGAAGGGCCATTAGAAGAATGGTGTGTCTCTCTCCTTGGGCGTAACCTGACACTCCCCAGCCCAGTGCGTGCGCGCACACACACGCGCGCACACACACACACACACACACACACACACACACACACGCACACACACACACACACACACACACACACACACACACACACACACACACACACACACACACACACACACACAGGCTTCACTAAAGGTCAGGGGACAATAGAGAGCAGTTCCTCCATGTCAGGTTTCACTGCTGCCCAGGCCACAGAGTGAGACGACCCTACTAGTCCCCTCCCTACGTGTGTGTGTGTGTGTGTGTGTGTGTGTGTGTGTGTGTGTGTGTGTGTGTGCCACGCCCCTGATCGATGCATAATGGCCAGGGAGGTGGAGCCGGCAGAGCCCTCAGATAGGGTAACAGGAAAGTAATTGTAACTGAAAGGGCCTTGATGCAATGCTCCTCAGTGGCCCCAAAGGCTCTCATTGTTGTGGACCATGATAGCAACCATGACTGGTATTGATGTCAGGCTAACCGTAGCCACTGCCGCGAGTCCCCGTGAATAGCTAAGGCAGATTAACGAAGTGGGATATAAGTTACGTTGAGGTGTACTGTACTCTACATGTACAGGGGTGCTCCATACACTTAATGGCTGTTTACAGTAGCATGCATAGAGGAGGAGGAGGATGGCCACTGTCTCAGCCAATCAGCCGTGTTTGTGTTGATGAGCGGGGGAGGATATGCGAGCAGACTCATGAATAATGGGTGTGCTAGCAAATCTGTGGTGTTCATTGGCTGAGTGGATAGGATCAAATGGGCTGAGTGGCCAGTCAGGATCAGATGTAATGGGCTTCTTTACACTCACTGCCACTTATCTAGTTCATCTACCCTCATATACTATGCTCTGCATGTCACCCATTAACTGTCACTGTACAGTATAGGTTTACTGTCGTTTCTCCTGCAACCCACTACCTGTCTCTTGGTAGTATGGGCTTAGTATCATCTCCCTGCACTGTAGCCTCACCAGTAGCTACATAGCAAGTTGTAGTAACACTAGTACTGTAGGCATGTATATACAGATGTAGGATCTAAATTTGATCGCCCTGTTGCAATGCTGGAAATGTAAAACTTGTAGTGTATTTCAGGTTTGAAAAGGCTTCTGAAGTTTGTAATTTCCATTTAGAAATTTCAGACTTGATTTTCCCATAACAAATATGTACCATCCGCTAGAAAAATGTATATTAATTGTAATCCACATAATAATTCATATTTCCTCTTTCTGCAGGATTATTTTCCTGCTGTAGCAAACTGGCTTAAATTAAGATCCTACATCTGTAAAATACAGATGTGAGGTGTTCCTAGCTCATATGACAATGTCTGAGTCCCAAATGGCACCCTATTCCCTAAATAATGCCTATGGGCACTGGTCAAAAGTTGTGTACTAAACAGGGAAAAGGGTGCCATTTGGGACTAAATCAATGTAATTTGGTTACTAATAGCTTTTTACAGTGGTCTGTGGAAACACAAGTGCCCAGCCCATGTATAAATTGAAGATTTTGAGCATGGCCGGTACAGTATCTGTTAGTTTCCATGGCCTGGTGTCATTGTAAGGAAGGGACTCATCCAGCTGTGTGACTGATAGAAGGAGTGGGGGAAAGAGTGGGAGCATGCGCTGCTCTGAGTCACAGAGGTACATGGACACAGTGGCTTCATTGTACCACTGTTTACAGCCTTCCTCTCTTATTGATCTCTCTCTCTTATTGATCTCTCTCTCTCTCTCTCTCTCTCTCTCTCTCTCTCTGTCTCTCTGTCTGTCTGTTTCTATTCTCTTATCTATCCTCTCCTGCAGTTTGAGGGCTGCAGCAAGGCCTTTTCCCGCCTGGAGAACCTAAAGATCCACCTACGGAGCCACACAGGGGAGAAGCCCTACCTGTGCCAGCACCCCGGCTGCCAGAAAGCTTTCAGCAACTCCAGCGACCGGGCCAAGCACCAGCGCACTCACCTGGACACGGTCAGAACACATGGAGACAGCCTCCACTCTGGTTCTACTACCCACAATTCCTACCTCCTGTTTCCTTTCTGCTGTAGATCATGGATCAAGGCTGTTGTAAGGGGTTCGAGTCAGGGTTATTTTAGACACTCGTTGTGAGTGTGAGTGCCATAAAAGTAGTGGGAGGGGCCATTGTTAACATTTTAACTCTGATAGGGGTGACCTGATTTGTTATAGGAGTAACAATCACTAGTGGGCATCCCCAAACGTCCAACCCTGGTTACGGTGTATGGGGGAATTTTTATTTGACTTAGCATCAACCAGTGTTTGTTTAGATTTCCCTTCTTTTTCCCCTTCCTTTCCAAGGTTACCATTCACTAAACTTAAAGGAAAATGGAATTGTACACTTGAAAGAGTCAGTGCCCATTTCCAAACCTCAATGCCCATTTCCATCCATTGACAGCGTCACAGTTCAATAAGCGGACCATCAGTCAGGGAGTAAGACGCAGGTTCTCACTCGCCCCACACTCCCTCCGTCAGCCAGAGGCTGTGCCGGTGCCACGACATGCTACAGATCATTAAAATATCACTTCCATTAGTCCGATTCGAGTCACAGTATGTGAAATAAGCAGCCGTTAGGTTAGCGTGGAGCGTTCGGCTCAGACAGGGCTTTGCCTTGTCTCTCTCTGCTACAGGGGGGGAAACCAATGACTGCATATAGAGGAAAGGAAAGCCTGAGTCAGCCACTACTCATTCCTCCTGTCTCCGTTACTCCTCCAACGTCCTACTTTATCACAGTCCACAGGCCTCAACCAGCCTCAGCCCCCCAGCCTCAGCCCCCCAGCCTCACTACCGTACTGACACAGCCAATTCCACCACCAGCCCAAGACGCTGATGGCCGCACATTAGCGCCCCGCCGAGAGCCTAATTCCGCCGCCCGCCACCCTGCCAAACACACTTTGGGGAAAAATCATTTTCAACTATGATATTTATACTAGAAAGAAGTTGTGTGTGTTTTTCTCTCCCTCGCTGGCTCTTTTCTCCACTCATCGGGTCTGTGTCGGGGTGGCGTTGCGTAGGAATAACAAACAGGGCAGAGATGAGTGGTGCTGAGAGTGGCTTGGAATAACAATGTGTTATTTACAGAAATGAGCGAGGTACAAACGGAGAACTAATAAAGAGGCGTATCACCTTTCACTTTAATGGTCACCTTATATTCCACAGTATAGAGAGAGAAAAAACATACACTATACAAAAGTATGTGGACACCCCTTTTCAAATGAGTGGATTCGGCTATTTCAGCCACACCCGTTGCTGACAGGTATATAAAATCGAGCACACAGCCATACAATCTCCATAGACAAACATTGGCAGTGGAATGGCCTTACTGAAGAGCTCAGTGACTTTCAACGTGGCACTGTCATAGGATGCCACATTTCCAACAAGTCAGTTCGTCAAATTTCTGCCCTGCTAGAGCTGCCCCGGGTTAACTGTAAGTGCTGTTATTGTGTAGTGGAAACGTCTAGGAGCAACAATGGTTCAGCCGCGAATTGGTAGGCCCCACAAGCTCACAGAACAGGACCGCTGTAGCGAGTAAAAATCGTCTGTTCTCGGCTGCAACACTCACTACCGAGTTCCAAACTGCCTCTGGATGCAATTTCAGCACAATAACTGTTCGTCGGGAGCTTCATGAAATGGGTTTCCATGGCCGAGCAGCCGCACACAAGCCGAAGATCACCATGCACAATGCCATGCGTTGGCTGGAGTGGTGTAAAGCTTGCCGCTATTGGACTCTGGAGCAGTGGAAATGCGTTCTCTGGAGTGATGAATCACGCTTCACCATCTGGCAGTCTGACGGATGAATCTTGGTTTGGCGTATGCCCGGAGAATGCTACCTGCCCAAATGCATAGTGCCAATGGTGGAGGAGGAATAATGGTCTGGGGCTGTTTTTCATGGTTCGGGCTAGACCCCTTAGTTCCAGTGAAGGGAAATGTTAACGCTACAGCATACAATGACATTCTAGACGATTCTGTACATCTAACTTTGTGACAAGAGTTTGGGGAAGGCCCTTTCCTGTTTCAGCATGACAATGCCCCCGTGCACAATGCGAGGTCCATACAGAAATGGTTTGTTGAGATCGGCGTGGAAGAACTTGACTGGCCTGCACAGAGCCCTGTCCTCAACCCCATTGAACACTTTTGGGATGAATTGGAACGACGACTGCGAGCCAGGCCTAATCACCCAACATCAGTGCCCGACCTCACTAATGCTCTTGTGGCTGAATGGAAGCAAGTCCCCGCAGCAATGTTCCAATATCAAGTAGAAAGCCTTCCCAGAAGAGTGGAGGCTGCTATAGCAGCAAAGGAGGGACCAACTCCATATTAATGCCCATGATTTTGGAATGCGATGTTTGATGAGCACGTGTCCACATGCTTTTGGTCAGGTAATCACAAGGGGAAAATATCTCCATCGCCAGGCTGCATGCTGTGTTTTCTTCAGTAATATTGTGTGACAATGAGGAAAGTTAATGATAGGGAGAGCAGTGGTTTTTACACCACTGGTGTAGTGATCCAATCAAATGTTATTGGTCGCATACACATATTTAGCAGATGTTATTGTGGGTGTAGCAAAGTGCTTGTTGCTTTCGGTGATCATGTTTACTGCCCCCCTCACATCTTTTGGCGTAGTTTGCACTATAACTTCACGAGCATGTATCTTTATAAACCTTATAACACACGTGATCTTTATGTCGTCAATCTTCTATGGAGTGCCAATGTGCTACTTTAAATGGGATTTATTGTAGTGCTTAAAAATGTTGTCAAATTGAATATTTTATTCAATTTATATTTTATATTTCACTCTCTTTCTCATTCCTTCTCTCTTGCCCTCAATTTCTTCAATTACTCTCTGTATTCTCAGCTGAAAGGTAGGAGGCTATCTTTGCCTTCTTATTTCATCACATTTCATTACTCTTCTGTGTGGTTTTTGTGTGAATTCTTGTTCTTGATTTTTGCTCTTCTTTGGCAATGTAACTTAGTGCCTATGGCCAATGCCTACATGTTCTTGAGTTCACATGTGGTTTTGTATTAATCCATTTCGAAATGTTAGGTTGCTTTGACTTGTGGCTGCTTCACTGCACTGTCATTACGGAATAACTAGTTGCTTTAAATCAGACACTTATCATACACTGTTCATATGTTCATCGTGTTCTATAGAAACCGTACGCATGTCAGATCCCTGGATGCACCAAGCGCTACACCGACCCCAGCTCCCTACGCAAACACGTCAAGATCCACTCGGCCAAAGAGCAACAGGTGCGTAGAAAGGTAAGACACTCAGAGAGAGTGAGAGAATTTACTGACAATCCTCCCCCAAAAAGCTGTCACTTTAAATCAGAGGATGGGCTCATTGTAATGGCCAGAATGCATTGAAGGAGCCATCCTAGCTTCTCCAGCCTCCACTTTCTCACACTGTACATCTTTTGACCAGTTAACTCAAATCAAATTGTATTAGTCACATCTGCCGTATACAACAGGTGTAGACCTTATAGTGAAATGCTTACTTACAAGACCCTAACCAACAACGCAGTTTAAAAAATAAGAATAAGAAATAAAAGGAAAAAGTAATTTAAGAGCAGCAGTAAAATAACAATAGCAATGCTATATATAGGGGGTACCTGTACAGAGTCAATGTGCGGGGGCACCGGTTAGTCGAGGTAATTTAGGTAATATGTACATGTAGGTACAGTTATTTAAGTGACTATGCATAGATAATAACAGAGAGTAGCAGCGGCGTAAAAGAGGGGGTGGGATGGGGGGGTGGGGGGGTGGGCAATGCAAATAGTCTGGGTAGCCATTTGATTACATGTTCAGGAGTCTTATGGCTTGGGGGTAGAAGCTGTTTAGAAGCCTCTTGGACCTAGATTTGGTGCTCCGTTACCACTTTCCGTGCAGTAGCAGAGAGAACAGTCTATGACTAGGGTGGCTGGAGTCTTTGACATTTTTTGGGGCTTTCCTCTGACACCGCCTGGTATAGAGGTCCTGGATGGCAGGAAGCTTGCCCCGGTGATGTACTGGGCCGTACACACTTCCCTCTGTAGTGCCTTGCGGTCAGAGGCAGAGCAGTTGCCATACCAGGCAGTGATGTAAACAGTCAGGATGCTCTCGATGGTGCAGCTGTAGAACCTTTTGAGGATCTGAGGACCCATGCCAAATATTTTCAGTCTCCTGAGGGGGAATAGGTTTTGTCGTGCCCTCTTCACGACTGTCTTGGTGTGCTTGGGCCATGTTAGTTTGTTGGTGATCTGGACACCAAGGAACTTGGAGCTCTCAACCTGCTCCACTACAGCCCCGTCGATGAGAATGGGGGCGTGCTCGGTCCTCCATTTCCTGTAGTCCACAATCATCTCCACCCCAGCGGGAGGACCCTAGATATTAGCGCTAGTCCTTGTTTCTCGTTTCCAGGTAAGTAGTGCGTAGCACATCGATGACTTGTCGATGACTTGTAAGCCGGAAAAGGGTCCACTCCGCCATGCGGATCAACTGAATGTTAAATGGCTGACGTTCAAAAGAGACGAGCCCCGTTTCGCCGGTGCTCTTCAAGTCAAAGTGAAGAAATTCAATGACGACTGAGAGCGTGTTAAGACTCTTGTCGATCTTGTCAGGCCACATGCGTCGCAAATGTCCCCCAGTAGGTGTAATCATCTCCGTTTTAGTGCTTATTCTTCCTCGCGGCTTCACACAGTTGGTTTAATTTAGCAGAGCCTTTGAAATCAATTTCCCTGACAATAGATCAGGTTGGACCACATTTCGTCATGTTCATGGTCAACAGCACACTCTTCTGCTGATCGGGCTTGGTAAATATGGGGAGAATGGAGAGACAGAATGGTCTCATTGTGTCTAAAGGGCTTGAGCGGTGGTGGCCGGGCCTGGATAATGTGTTCCTTTGCTTACCATTGCTGTTAAACAGAAACATGTGAGGCTTGCACCATTGTTAATAAGCTGTAGCTCGAGCCGAATACCCCAGTGGCCAGATGTTGTGGACACATGTCAAACAAACCCCCTCACTCTATCTTGGAACAGAAAAAAAGACAGTCCAATCTGTTACAGCGTCATGTTGTGAAAGGCAGAGGCCCAATTAGACTTGATGAATTGTTGCAAGGCGCTGGTAAGGAACGGTTGCCAATCACCACATGTGTTCGGTCACTTACTGACGTTGTCCGAGTGTCAACTTACAATGTGATGATTGTCGAATCGGTCTGTGATACGTAAAGACAGCGTTCCATCTGGAATCTTGATTCCAGGGCTCAGATATAAAAGAAAAAGCCTCATGCCAACTCAAATATCTATCCAGACTGGCTATTAAATCCATCCTGAATGAATTCCATTGAAGTAGTTCAGATGGCAGCCCTGGCATACTAATCTGTTGGGATATCTGTGAGCGCGGTAGTGCATGCTTCGAACCGCGTAGCTATCCTCTTGGCTTTCTCCGTTGGCTTGTCCAACCTGTAAACGAGAGAATGGATGAACAGAATGATCGCTAGATGGACTAGTTGTCCTGATCCCTCTCTTTCTCCTGGTCCTAGTAAGTGGGCTGCTTGTGGTCGGGAAGCGGGCCTCTAAGCCTGTCATTTCCTCTCAGTCTCTGTGGTTGAGATGCCACCACTAACGAACTGATTCACTGCTTTATTAAAGACTTTTGTTCTTGTGTGCCTTTTATTCTTACCATAGCCCTGATGTTACTTAAGTCAGCTCTTACTGGCAGAGCCTCAGCGTCGCTGTCCTCGTAGAGTGGTTGACATTACACTACAGCCTTTTTAACAGATTCAGTGTAGTTTAGTGCAGCTTATATGTGTAGCAATCTATAGATAAATATAGCCTCGTTTGGGATCAAACCCTCAACCTTATATGGTTAGCGCTGTGCTCTAATCAACTGAGACAACCAGCCCACTAGACTAGAGAACGACGAGATTCTCATTAGAGCCATAGAGGGATCACACCTATCCCGTCAGTCCAGCCACACCATAGAATCATGTTGGATTAAAAAAAAATCCCTGCCTTTACCTTCAGCTTAAAACCAGGCATTCGGTGTGATCAACCATGTCCTGACGTCACCACCCCGCTGGGCACACATGGGTTGGATCAACATTGTTTCCACGTCATTTCAATGAAATGACGTTGAGCCAACATGGAATAGGCGTTGAATTGACAGATGTGCCCAGTGGGACAGCTCTGAAGGTACTTCTGCAGATGAAGGGGAAGAAAGACATGGTTGTTATAATTCCTGCAATGCACTGCCTTGGCATGTACCATACCTTACGATAACATTTTACTACAGTGCAAGCCACTGCACTGATGTATAGAAGAGAGTAAACCATTTCACTGATCTGTAAGACAGACTACCTAGCTATCATTCCAACTGATGTAGATTACCTTGAAACCACTGCTAGCTTAATATACCCAGGGTTGGAATTTAAAACGTGGATTTAGATTGGTAACTAAAACCACTGGGAATGCAGGAATTCAGCTCACAAACACGTTTTTCATGTCATAGTAATGTTTTCACTTTGGGAGGAGTGAAACACGCTGCCCCAATTCCACCCCGGCATGGAATGCCTGATAGACTGCAGTTTCATGTGTGTTTGCTCACCCAGATACAATTTGCAGAAAGACAGGTTATCGCTTTTCATGTCATGGCTTTGTGTTGGTATGAAAGATGTCCAACCAAACTCTGAAATTCATGCTTCCTAATCACCTGTATGTATTGTCCAACAACCCCTCCCCTTCTCTGCTTGATTGACAGCTGAGGCCCTGCCCCCACCTGGAGCAGGATGTCCTGAGTGAGTGTCTGTCTGTGCACCACCTGCAGGGCTCTGCCCCCTCTCAGCACCAGCACCTGCACTGCCCCGCCCCCTCGCAGCAGCATTTGTTCAACGGGAAGGATGGCCGATCCCCGGGACTGGGCCAGGACATCTTCACAGGTGCACGGAGGTCACTCTACCCCACTAACCCCTCACCCTTAACCGCTAACCCATAACCCCAGACCCTAATGCTCCAGGTAAAAGATGCCTCTAGGATCTAGGATCAGCTCAGTTTTCAGATCTAGGATCATCTTTCTTAATTATTCTAACGCAAAACTGACCTTAGCTCAGCTTCTAGGCCAGGACAACTTCATCCTACTCCAACCCTTAACCCCCAATTCACCAACTGACACACTGACCTATCTTTAATATTACAGTAAACGTTGACATTTTGACATGATAGACTGGCAGACACTGTCTCAGTGCTAATTTTCCAGAGTGCCTTCAGCTCAATCTCATGCTGAATGTGATACCTGATGCATTAATTAGAACTGATTCGGTTTGGAGAAACAAGTCCTACATGTTTTATAAGAAACTTTCGCCTCACTTCCCGCTGGTTGAGACCGCTGGTTGAGACCGCTGGTTGAGACCGCTGGTTGAGGGTTATTTAGGACTTGGTGGAAATCAAACTGAGATGTAATAATAAAGAACATCTACAAATGGCTAACATTTGTGACTTGCAATGAATGCTGAACATGAACATCTCCGATTCACATTCTTTTTGATTCAACTTGGAAGTCTCTCTATGGAGATCCCATAGACTATACTACAGTCAAATTGGCTTGCGAAAGAGAGGTTGATGAGCAGGATCAAATATAGGGTTTACTATGGAGGAGAGGAGAGATGCCCTGCAGTGTCCACAGTTTATGGACACATCTGTCATTGTTTGCTCAGTTTGTCCAATCCAGACTCCCCATCTCTCTCTGTTATTGTTATGGGACTATGAAAGCTCAAGTTGTCTTTGATTATTGAATCGATGCTTGAAATACTGGCATCTTTCCTTCTCCTCTCCCTCTGTTTTGAGTGGATGTGTTGCTAGCTCCAATTGTGACAAAATGTGCAAATGGTTTCTAGCCCGCAGGAGCTGTTGTGTTGCTGTGGCCGTATTGGTTGATTAGGAGGCGTTCGAGGACGACGGGTTTGTTAGGGTTTACGCCAGGCGAAATGAAATGGGATCCATCATTGCATGTGTTGAGCTTTGTTCTCTAGCCAACAGAGGGAGGAGAGTCAGCAGGATGGGCAGAGTAGGGAGGCTCTTGAACGTTAACATAGCTGACAATGGGTAGCACTTCTAGTTGCTGTGAATCTTATGTTTCCCGTTGGTTGGTTTTTGGTATCTGTAGGTTTTAGTTTCTAAGGCTAAAGAGATGTTCAGTAGGCTCAATCTTACTCAGGAAGATATCTTTATATTAAATTCAACTGCTAGAGCACATTACTGTAGATGACCATAGGTCCATCTAATTATGACAGGCTACAAGTCAGGCTATGCTGCCACCACAAACATCACCCTAACCCTACAGAACCCCCTCCTAACTCACAAAGAACCTTCACAAAACTCACAGAGGAAACTCTCAGAACCGTCACAACCAAATGTTCTCAGGCCCGTCACATAACCTTCTCAGAACCCACATAAAAAGAAAACATTTAGAATCGTCACAGAACACTCCTACAATCATCCCCAAACACGCTGGGAAACCCTGCACCGCTGATGCTTGCGATGAAATTGAAGCAATCACAGCGATTATTTGTAGAATGTTTGCTGGTCTGGTAGCAGATGTGGGGGCTAAAGGGGAAACCATTTAAGGTCTGTGATTGATGATTTGGGGGTAATGAATCAAGCTTGTAACCATTTCAGAGAGCTGTCAGATAGGCCCTGCTTCCACTTGAGCACAGCTGGGGGAACAGTACTGCAGAAACCAGGAGCGCTCCTCTCGTCTCCTCTCTTCTCCGCACCGCCTCATTGCCCTGGACAGTCAACGACGCTACGCTGTCCCCCAGGACACTGGGAAAGACATCACAGACAGGACAGAGTGAGGAGAGGAGAGACGAGAGAACAGATTTACAGTACAGGAGGAGGAGTGAGAAGCAGAGGGGGCTGCTGACTTCAGTGCCTTGACCCTCTTAGGCAATCTGAGAGCCCCTGGACAGAGCTGAGCTCTTTCAACTGGAGCTCTCAGTAGAGCATTCAGCTGTCATTGTGATTTGTCATGAGCCTGAATCACCATTCAACTGAAGTACAGATGTGGAATCTTAATTTGATCACCCTGTTGCAGGATAACTTTCCTGCCATGCAGGAAATGTAAACCTTGTAGTGTTTTGAGGTTTAAAAAGGCTTCTAAAGTTTGTAATTTCCACTTTGAAATTTCAGACTTGATTTTCCCTTATGAAAATATACTGTATAAACCGCTGCAAAAAATGTGCATTAATTATAATCCACATAGTAATTCACATTTCCTGTTGCTGCAGGATTATTTTCCTGCTGTAGGAGACTGGCTCAAATTAAGATCATAGATCTGTAGACTGACTCTTTTCTGATGCTCAGACAGGAAGGTCAGATGCATTTAAACTGCTACAAATACTTAGGGACTGGCACAGGGGCACACATGTACGCTCGCACACACACAGACAGACAGACACACACACACAGACAGACAGACACACACACACAGACAGACAGACACACACACACACACACATACAGAGAGATCCTGAGCCACCGTGCCAGTTCTCTCAACTCCACTCATGTTCAAAATTCCTATAAAGTCTTCTCATCAGAAATCGTAATACTAATGTACGAAATAAATAGTATTGTAACCAGAACAAAACATTTTAAGGACAACCGAGGACAACCCAAACAATGTACTGTAAATCACAAACAGCACAAAACAACAGAACATTTAATTTTTCAAAGCTCTCACTGATTGTATGATCAGTTGTGACAACAAAAGCTCGTTGCCATGAAAAGCTTTTTCATTTGGTCAAAGGGAACATGGCCGAGTGAGGGACTCAAGTTGGCACATTTAGTGAATGAACTTTGTTTGGTTTTCAGGCCTGTACACTG